>NC_140582.1:462199491-462669554 GCF_964204655.1 Triturus cristatus | reverse complement strand
GTTTGACGGACAAGCCGTCTCCTCCAGCATACCGATGAAGTGTGGAGTCCCCCAGGGCTCCTCTTTAAGCCCTGCGCTTTTTAATATCTATATGAGGCCACTGGCTGAGGTAGTTCGTCCGTATGGAGTTAAGATCATTTCCTATGCGGACGACACACAGCTGGTGGTCTCCTTAGCGCAGGAAGCCCAACATTCTCCATCGGGGGGTCTAACCAAATGTCTGGAGGAGGTGAAGTCCTGGATGACGCTGTCCTCACTGAAGCTGAATGGGGACAAGACAGAGCTCATGTTGCTAGGCCCGGCTGACCCGACCCTCTTCAAGTCATTATGGCCCACCTGTCTAGGCCCCCCCCCGGCCCCAAAAGATAACATCAAAAGCCTAGGGGTGTGGCTGGACAAGAACCTCACCTTTAACACCCAGGCCACAAAGCTCTCCGCCACCTGCTTTGGACTTCTTCGGACATTGAAGAAGGTCCTACCCCTGCTCCCAATGGAGGCCAAACAAACAGCTATTCAGGGCTTAATACAATCACGCCTGGACTCAAACAACGTCCTTTACCTGGGAGCCCCAGAGTACTCTTTAAATAGGTTGCAACTGGTGCAGAACTGTGCGGCCCGCACCCTACTGCAAATCCCACGAAGAACCTCAGTCAGAGAGGCACTGACCAGCCTTCATTGGCTACCAGTGCGAAAAAGAGTGACCTTTAAGGCAATGTGCATTGCCCATCAGGCCTTCTGGGACTCGGGCCCAAAACTCTTGCGTAGCCTAGTCAGCCAATACCACCCTGGCCGTGAACTACGTTCCAGCCAGGCCTTCATGGCAACAATCCCCAGAATCAAGAGATCTAGAGCAGGTGGAAGAATGTTCACCCTCAACGCCTCAAAAATCTGGAACACCCTCCCCCCTCCCCTGAGATCTAACCCGAACCTTGCCTCTTTCCGCAAGCAATTAAAAACCCATCTATTCAAATCCCCGTAATCATCTCAGCCCCCCCATCTTCCTCCTAGTCTCTGATAGTCTCATTACACCCTTCTGGTTCCCTAGCGCTTGGACGCCTCAGGGCAGCAATCGCGCTGTATAAATGTATTTTCATTCATTCATTCAAAGACGATGCAATCTGGAGATATACATTCTTATCAGGGACACCTGGTGGGGCCAGGTCAGGTCAGGGTGTGCTCCCAGTAGAAGTAATCGGCGGAACGCAGGTGCCGGGATCTCCCTAGGGTCCACATGTGTCACATGTGTCTCATGTGGCTGTCCAGCAGACAGCCACTGAAGTTGTGCGGCTAAGAAGTATGCCTCAAAGGAGGGGGGGGGCCTCAATCCCCTCATGATCCATTAGCAATTACAATTTGGCCAAGGCTACGCGCCGGTGACTGGATCCCCAGATAAGCGTACAGAGAAGTGCATCAAGCTCCTTGAAAAAAGGAACAAGGCTGTATGATTGGGAGGTTTGTGAAGTAATGTAAGAAATGCAGCAGGACGATCATCTTCGCTTAGGCGACCTTGCCAATTGACGCCAGGGAAAGAGTACACTAAAATTGTATCTGGGATCGGATGCCCGCAAGAACCCTACAAAGATTCCCCTAATCGAGGTCGAGGGATGTATGGTAGAGGCGGATTCCCAGGTATCGAGGCGCATGGTAGTGCCAGGCTATTTGGGTGTCACCAAAGTACACCTCCCGCATCAGCTGCTCGGGGTGAAGGGGGTAGACTAGTGACATCGTTCGGTTAACCTGGATTCCAGCTTCAGTGGCGAATTCGGTCAGTATTACCCGGATGAGTGTGAGGTCTGCGGTTATATCGCAGAAGTTTAAAAGAACGTTGTCCACTTACAAGGACACTGCATGGGTCCTGTCTGCCAACGGAAAGCCCCACTCCCAGCCACCTGGGCGCAGCCGCACAACCAAGAGCTCCATGGCGAGGGTGAACAGGACGGGGTACAATAGACAACCCTGCCTCCTCCCGCACTGCACCGCGAAGATGGCTGAGATAAGGTGGCCCAGTCAGACCCGGGAGACCGAGCCAGAGTATGAGTTTGGTGTAGGCTAAGACCATGGGGCTTATCCCTATTTAGGTAAGTACACTAAATAAATATTGCCAGGTTAGAGTATCAAATGCCTTTTCCAGGTGAAGTATGAGGCAGGCAGCCCTGGGTAAGCGCACCATTACTTGATCCTGCACATGGAATGAACGTCGTATATTTTGGGAGGTGCATCGACTGGGGACAAATCCGTTCTGGTCCAGGTGCACAAATCCGTTCTGTTCCCGGTGCACTAACTCTGGCAGGACTTGGGAATAGCGGGCGGCAAGAATCTTGGCAAAGATCTTGTAGTCCGCTCTGAGGATTGCAGTGGGCTTGTAAATGTCTGGGGTCGCAGTCGTACTTTGGAATAAAGACCAAGAGGAATACGCAGAGGGAACCGGGAATCCAGACTGTAACAACACGGAAACAGAGCCACCGTCAAAAGAGACTTCAGCACCGCAGAGACCCACTTCCAGAGTGGCCCAGCTGTCCTGATTTTTGCACTCTCAACCAGAGAGACGGACATCTGCAAGGTCTTACAACAAACCATCCCAGCCGACCTAACCCCTCTGCACCCAAGTCCCCCAGCCTGGTTTTGTGAGAACCGACTGTGCTGCCTTGTCCCCAGGAACCTTGTGAACCGAGCCCCCATTGGGAGGTCCCGATTTTGTTCCCAAGTCCCCCCTCTGCAGCCTGTCTGTAGGTGGCCCCCCCTCTCTAGTTTGGTGTAGTGCGTAATACTACCCACCCAACCAGCACCTCTGCACCTGAACGCTCCAGAGCAGGTAAACCCTAGCTACTGGTGGTACTTTGGACCTTACCCCCCTGCCACCTTAAGTCCTGAAGGGGACCCCCGTAAACCTAGTACAAGTATACTGTATTTGTTTTTCTCTCATCACAAGAAAGCATTACACGTAAAGATTTAAGTGAACATTCTACTTATCTGTGAAAGTCAATATTTTAAAAAGCTACTTACTTATGAAGTTCTTGGTATTCAAATGTATATAAAAATACAAGTAATTTTTCTAAACTGGTCTCAGATTTATTCTTTGAGTGTGTGTCTCATTTATTGCCTCTGTGAGTACAACACATGCTTAGCACTACCCTCTGATAAGCCTAAGCTACTTGCCCACAGTACCACAAAAGAGAGCATTTAGTGTTCTAATTTTTGCCTCTATGAACCAATAAGGGTTGTCTGGACTCTCTGCACAATTTACTTCATTTTGGTGCACAATATAGAGCCAGCTTCTACACATGTGAAGTCTGGTTGTGTCAGTGGCTGTAACTGCCTCATTTGCACCTCAGTTTTATCAAAAGCGGAGCCTGTATCCGCATTGGATTCAGCTCCTGCTCCAGTGAGCTGGCTTTCTTAAACTATCATTAAGGCAGGTAGAAAGAAGACGGAGTCTTATCTATGAGACTCTGAGTTTCCTTGGATGCCTGTTATAAGAAATTAACATTTTCATAGGCTGGAGGTCTTTTTTGGGCAGTCTCTGACGAGCTGCAGTTCTTACGCATACTTTGGGGGATAATAATGATAATGATTATTATGATGAAAGGTATGCAGATAATGTGATCCCTAAAGGCTATGCAAGTAAATCTTGTTCAATATGCAGTTGGTATCAGATACTGCACTACTTACTGCGCAGCCAAAGACGCCATTTATTATTGAGATTATATCCGGTAAGAGGATGTGTTATTGGCCATTCAGTGATAGTTTGTCAGACCACATCAAGAGTGCTTTGGATAGCTACATTCTGTTCCAGTGGATTCAACGTCTGCTGCTAGGAAGTACAAACCTGTACTAACTGAACCATTTTTTTCTGTTGACTCGCACTGCTCTAAATAGGTTGATTAATAAACAAAACTTGACTTGGAAGTGGAAAAAAGTTGCTGTTACACTTGTTCTTCTACAGTCTAAGCTTCTGATGGATACTTCTAACCGCAGAGACCTCTTGGAATATCCCCAGGTGCCAGTTTGGAACCTGAGAATTATTTAGCAATTCCCCAGCATGTCGAAAGTTGTGCCGTGTCTCTCCACTGTGACTCTTAACTGCCCCAGAAGTGACGTAGCAGAGCAAAATATAAGCACCATCCTTGCCCACTGACATCAGTTCTTTCTTTCAGTGCTCTTTCGATGCAGATCTGGAAGTCCGATACCAACTTAATCAGTGTCCCAATGTCGGAGGCTGGCTTAGTATGTGGTGCACACTTATTTAAGTGAAGCATCTTGCACTAATCCAGGCAACCCTCATGGTGATTTTAGTGGTCTTAGACAACCATAGAAAGCTCTCTAAGTTGTAGCTGTGGAGAGCAACTTTCAGGCTTATCCAGAGGGAATGTTAGGCAGCTTATTTTACCAGTTCTAATCATGTAGTGTATGTTAAACGAAAAAGAGCCACACAGTGTATATATAAAAATATGTCTATATATTACATAACACTAACACATTGGTATATCTCCTACCCGGAGATATCAGCCCAAATGCACAATAGCACTTCAATTGCAAATAAGGTGAGTAGCACAAAATACAGTGGTCTCCAGGTGGAGACCAACCCATATACTAAAAACGTGGATTGCAAACTGCGACCGAAGTCGGGACTTGAACCATGAGACTCAGAGGAGCTGGGAACACAAGTACCCACCCACAGAGGCTGTGTGCAGAATGGAATGTTGCGGTTGTAGAGAAGGACCCTTCCCAGTGGACCCTGAAGAAACCCTGTGGAAGACAGAAGGTTGGAGAGTCACCCCACCTGTGGATACCTCAGGAACTAGGATACCAACACCAGGAAAGTCTGGTGCCTAGGTGCAAAGTGAAGTCGGAAAACGCCATAGACCACAATGGAGGACTTCAGGAAAGATGTCGCTGGAGAAGGCTATGCAAGAGTCCGGTGGAATCCAAGGGCCGATTCTTGAAGTGAAGAGCCTGCAGGCAGAGGGGACAGAGTCTATGCCAATCAGAGGTGACCAGTAGTCACGGAAGTGCAACGCCCACCGATGTTGTATGGTTCAGAAGAGTTGATGGTGCCCTTGTCGCTGCAGCTGTGGGGACCAGTTGATGCTGAAGAAGACCAGGAGCTGTGCACGAGTTGTCTCACTTCGGAAGTCGAGAACTAGGGGGTTGGGGTCCGGCGGGAGCACCAACAAGTCTTGGGAGCTGCAAGAGGCATGGAAAGCGAAGGAAGAACAACGTTCGGACCAGCAAGGTCCAAGGGACTCACCACAAGCAAGAGATCAGAGCAAGCCCCGAGCAAGCAGGGGAGTCCACTGGAGTAGGAGAAGACCCTCAAGAGGACCCACAGGCCAAAGGTACAGGAGCCGGAAGAGGACCTCGATTAGCTCACTAAAGATGAAGGCCCACGGTGTAGAGGATGCGGTGAGGATGCTGATATTGTTAGGTAGAGATACTGGAGGCTGGAGCTTCTTATAGCCCGAAGATCTCTGGAGTGCAGAGCCACCAAGCCTTGGCAACGGCAAGCCGCCGCAGTACACAGGGGTTTGGTCCCAGCGGTTCCAACGAGGGATACTGGCTTTAAAGTTGCAGATAGAACAGGTCAGGCCTCGAGGGAGTTGCATAACCACCACCTGTGTTGCTGATTCTTTTGAAGTCCATGGGACGCCAGGAGCAGCAGACAGGTCAGCTTTGTTGCAGTGCCTGCAGATGCAGAGTAGTGATTCCTTCACTGCAAGGGAGATTACTTCGGGTGTCCTTGATGCCCACAGGTCTGGAAGAAGCTCAGACAAAGACAACGAAGAAAACTTGCAGAACAGCAATACCAGGAGCATCAGCAGTCTTTCTTGATGCAATCTCAGTTCCAGGTGAAGTCCAAGTGTCCCAAAGGTCAAAGAGTGACATGGTTTCAGGCTTGAGTCTTGATCCACGACGAATTTGAGGACCCATCTACAAGTAAGCCCTCCCAGAGCAGGATAGGACAGAGGGGAGGATACGCCCATGTCCTTTGTCCAGGTTTGCACCAGAGCGGGAGCGAAGGGCTCCCTGAACTGGCTCAAACCGGAGTATGCTAGAATGGCACCAAATGTGCCCTTCAAAGCAGTCTGGTGGCTCTGGCAAGCGACCCCACCCCAGCCCAATACACTAATGTCCTGTCTGGGTGGTGGACACACCTCCCTGTGACAGGAAACCTATTGTTCTACCTTCCCCTGCTTGACCTCAGCTCAGCAGCAGGAGGGCAGAATCGTGTCTGGGGTCGGCAGCAGCACTAGCTTACTGGCAGACCCTGAAAGACTGTTACCAGGAGTACTAGGGGATTCCCAGGGGAGGCCCCCAGTGCATGGAATCATACCGCCAACACCAGTAACAGCATTGGGGTATGATTCCAACATGTTTGCTACTGCGTAATGACGGATGGCTGCTATATGTATCAAAATGGCTGACCACACTTACAAAGTCTGGAGAATTGTCTCCAGGGTTTGTAGTGGTGTCCTGCTCATTCAGTGGCACCCTCACTCTTCTAACCCAGCACCCTGTCTTCAGGATTGAAACGGCATGCCTTGGGGGAACTTATAGGTTTTAAGTGTAGTGACCTCAGATAATAGAAAGCTTGTATCTCTTGTAAGTGGTGCTAGCACCAACTTACACAGGCTGCAATGGCAGATGTGTAGTCTCAGTTTGAGTGCTCTCCCATGGGTGGCACAATACATGCTGCAGCCCATGGGAGGCCCCTGGTGTACCTATGCCCTGATTACCTTAGTACCATATACTAGGGACTTATAAGGGCACACCAGTAGCCAATTGTGGATGTACAGAAGTACTTGCCATAGTCAATTTAGGGAGGAAGCACAGTGACTGGGGTCTGGGTTAATGACACCAGCAGAAAGTGGGGGTAACCATGAAAGCAGATCCTACTTTCCTACATCTGACGACTCCAAAATGTTTACAGAGTGCTAGGAATCAATAGCCACACCAGAAACAACAGGTTTCAGAGACTGCAGAAAGCCGCTATCTGTCGCAGAACATTACAAGGTATGTGTGTGGTGCTTAGGCTCTGAGTTACCTTTTTGCACCTCCTGGCGATTCTGGACCAGGAGGCGAAACTCTACACCCAATAGCGGTCCCAGCCTTAAGGCCACTCACATGAAAAATCTAAGTTTTCCAGTAAGTCCAAGTTGAAGTTTCAACACAAGAAACACAAGTGAACCTCAACATCATCGCATTCCCCAACCAGTTTCAGCTTAATTTCCTCATGAAATTACTCAAGAACAATCAGTGGTTATATCCCCAGAATCTAGTCCATCATCTCTGTATGACTCTGGTACCAACAAGAGGATTTACACTTTTTTTTCATTCAGATTTTTTGGTTCTATTTTTGATTTTGAGTTTGAACTCTGGTGCAAGAAGTATCACACGACCCTCAAGACACTGATGACATTGCCGAAGAGGACAGATTGCTCACCCTCATTATCCTTACAAAATACCCGTATGCTAGACACATCTCCTGAAACAGAGCTAAATTCACAACTTGCTCCATCAAAAGTGCATTATTTATAGTGCTAGTTCGGAGGCACCTGAACTGTATTGAAGTTGCCTAGTTTAAAGACTAATTTATTTACCAAGTGTTTGTCTTGTATTACATTTCAAAGATGAGTTTACAAATCAAAAACGGACTTCGTATTTCAGGCTTGCATCATTTGATTATTATATAGCCTGATTTTAATTCTCTTTTCTTACAGAGTGATGGTCTTCCTGCCCTCGTGACTTTGAAAAAAGGTTTGGTTGCACTGGCTCGGCAGTGGATGAAGTTCATTGTGGTGACTCCAACTTTTAAAGGAGTTCGCTTACATAGACCTGTTCAACCACTTAAGCCTCCGGTTCCAGCAGTACAAGAGGATGAGGATGGACCTGGAGGTGGCTTACAGAGTGATACAAGTGCTGATGGGGCAGAATATGAGTTTGACGCAGGTATTACCATGTTCTCTAGGGACTATTTCCACATTTGCAGTAAATGTTTACTTAAAAGGTATTTGTTGGATAGTATGTCATTGGGATTCAGTATATACATGGGGGTATGTAGTACCTGCAGTCCAGCATTTTACCAGTTGATAATTTTTAGTAAATCTTCACTAACAGGAAATGTTGTAAGTGATCAAGAAAGTCAGGCTGATTATTAAAACCCAAGTTTGATCCAAACTGAAAGGTAGACGGTGTGGCTTGCTTGCTTCAGCTGTCCATTGTATATCTACAGCTATGTGTTGTGTATCAGTTAAGCCTCCTTGGGCTCGCCTGTTGATTTAGGAATTGTCTCTTGGCAAATTCTTACTGTTAAGATACCCGATAGTATTAGGCGATTATTTCACTACAGGAGTGCGCCAAAAATGCTAGGATGTCACTCTGTGCACCATGAACTCCATAACTGGCTAAATCCTGTGTATTCTGTATGCCCTTATGCATACTAGGTTTGGGTTATCATCTCCGCACCACCAAAAATAGAGGCTTAAGACCCTCTTTCAGTTTTCCTTGTGTGTTAAGTTTTTGCAGTGTTGGTTATCATTTAAATCTTTAGTTAGGGCAGGTCAAACCTAAATATTTTCACAAAAGCTCCTCTAGCTTAAGAAGACATTAAATCTCACATAAACCAGAATCCCAGAAAGCCAGGTCTTCAGCTTCTTGCAGACTTCAAGAAGTGAGGAGGAGGATCTTAATTGTAGCAGCAGGTCATTTCATGCCTTAGGAGCGATGTAGGAGAAGGCTCGACCGCCAGATCTTGTTCTCTGAATACATCAGATGTGTGCAATTGGGAGTGTGGATGAGCGGAGGTGTATGGAAGATTTGTGAAAGCAGATTCAATTGTTGAGGTATGCTGGACCAGTGTTGGGGGGTGCCTTGAAAGTGTGGGTGAGGAGTTTGAATTGTGCTTGTTGTGCCAGTGGAGCTCCTTCTGGTGTGGTGTGATGTGAGTGTGGATTGGGAGGTTGCGAGTGATTCTGTCCACAAAGTTCTGAATGGTTTGCAACCTTCTGGTGATTTTATTGTTGATCCCAACATAGAAGATGTTCCCATAGTCCAGCTTATTTGACTTTTCCGGGTGCTGATTTGGAGTCTTTTGAAAATTCTCCTCAGCATCTTCGGGGTATTAAAGCAAGAGACGGTGAGGGCATTGACTTAGGCGGTAATGGTGAATTTGCGGTTGGTGACGACCGAAAGGTTCTTGTAATGGGGGTAGGTGTTGGTCCTCATTTTGTTGACCACCAGATGGAGTCCCACTGTGAAGTTCTGTTCCCAAAGATCATGATTTTAGTCTTGTAGGTGAAGTGGCAGGCATCTGAGGTGTACAGAGCCAGGCTTTCTCACTGGGTCCTTACCACCAAGAAGAAGCAGGTCCATCGGAGTGTGTGTGGGCTTGAATTCCGATGTCATGTAAGATGGAGTGGGAGATCCTCTCAACCACTGCAGAGAGGTCCAGGAGGGTGCGAACAGCCATGTCTTCCCCGTCTAGAGTTGTACGGATGTCACCCATGGCAGCGATGAGGGCAGTTTCTATGCAGTGCTTGAGTCTTAAACTAGACTGAGTGGTGTTGAGTATTTGGTGGTCTTTGGGGTAAGCGGCGAGGCGTTTGTTGATAATTTTCTTACGACCTTGGCCAGGAATGGTAGCAGGCAGATCAGTCTGTGGTTTGCAAGCTTTGAAGAGTCCATGGAGGCTTTCTTCAGCAATGGGAGGACAGTTACGTGATTCCAAGGGTCTGGGAATGTCACAGAAGAGGTGGAGGCATTCAGAATGGATGTCTGCATAACGTTGATGGGTTTCAGACCTCTGGAGTAGGCATGGTGGGGGCAGGGGCCACCCACTAGGTAGTCTTCATGTGGGCAGTTGTTTCATCTGGGGTAATGATGAGCCATGTGGTTAGCATTGGTTCTTTAAAAACAGTCGGGATGCGTTTGGCAAGGTCTGTTGGGTCCGGTTGTGGGATAAAGTTGCTACAAATGGCAGTGTTTTTGTTGCTGTAGAATTGAGGGAGATTGTTGCAGAGGTCCTGCAAGGTGGTGATGGAGTTGGAGGTGGCTGCTGGTGAGTTGAAGTCCTTAATAATGGCGAAGATTTCTTTGTTTCTTTTGGTGCTAGTATCGATGCTCTCTGTCATAGCAGCATGTTTGATAGTCCGGATCATTTGGTGGGATTGCTCTTGGAAAATTTGAATGTGCTCCTATCTGCATTGTCCTGGCTCATTCTCAATTTGTGCTGCAGTTAATTGCAGTGGCATTTCAAAAGTCTGAGTTGCTTTGTGTACCAACTGGCCTGCGGTCTAGATTTAGTTGTGTTGCTTTGTTTGAAAGGGATGCAGGGAATTGACGTAGGTGGTGATCCAGTTGTTTACATTTCTGATGGTGTTCTGAGTTTCTTTAACTGTATTGTTCTTAATGCGGTTTGTTCACTACCAGGTATTCTATACATTTTATGACATTTATATGGCATCTGAGCAGAGAAATGCCTACACATAAACCACACATTTTCTGGGAGTTTCTCCTTGATACTCCGATCTAGCCACATAAGGTGGGCCGAGTTTACCCTTATTGAGACTTGTTTGCCTCTATAGCTTATTTTGTTTGAGCAGTGTGCATGCTGGGCTTCAACTCACTTGAATACTGTGTGCCCTCTCCTACAACTAACTTGGGAATTAATTTACATGCATGTAGGTGATAGTTTACCTCCTTAAATTACATTTAAAAACTGGGTCAAATCGCCCACTCGTTAAGGAGAACCTGTAAGAAACTGTAAGTTCGAGGCATATGAGCTGTAGATCATATGCTTAAGCATTTATCGCCATCTAGTGTTGGGGCCGGATGTTTGCACTTTGTTTTTGTTCGAAGAAGTCTTTCCAATCACAAGGTAGGTGACTCCTCCTTTCGGTGATAGTGCGCATAGGCATCGACTCCATCTTTAGATTGATGTGTATTGCTGCACTCCGGTTCGGCACCGTTTCTCGCAATCCATACCCTTCACGGTATTGTTATCGACCGCAATTCCCCATTCGTCGCGGATCGTCTCAACTGTAAAATCTTGGATCAGAAAACTCGTGGAAGGCCGTCGGGCCTACCTGCGCCGTCCGCTCTAGCAGTCGATGGAACGGACTCCATCCAAGTTATGTCCCGGGTGTCGTGCTACATTTCCACGCACGACTTGAACAAAGTGTGCATTGTCTGTCTGTCCCTGGAATACGCCGAGAAAGACTGCGAAGCGTGCCGATAGTTCCGATCGAAAACTACTCTCCATCATCGTCGGGCTCGATGTCACGAGATGCAATAGCAAAGCAGCTCTGCACCGGACATCTTCGTCGCCGAGTCCAACTCCGATCATCATGCCCAAGGATCTGAAGAAGAGGAAGAACAATTCTCTGTGTCCAAGGACGATTCAGACATCGAAGAAGAGGAGCAAGTTACTCCGGGTCAGCGTACCATGAATAAAGACAACCCCTTGACCCCCCCCCCCCAACTGAAGACAAAGGCTTTGGTCCCTCCTTTGCCTTCGGGCCAGGGTCGGCACCGACAAAAGGTTTCCGACGCCCCGCCTTCGGGCTCGGTTCCAAAACATAAAGAAAAGCCTTCCGGTTTGGGCTCGAGCCGAACCCAGCTCGGTGCTACCCCAACACCGAGGCACCAGTCCAAGCCGACACCACCGGCGCCGAAAGGCTCGGAGCCGAAACCTTTGGCGCTGCAACAGGCAACCACGAATAAAGAGACTCCATTGAAAGAGCCTCAGTCCGATCACTTCATTTCGGATCCGAAACAGAAAAAGTTGGTGATTCACCCTGATACAGGGCATATTCAGGCCATTATGCCCAAAAAGAGGAAATTAGACCTACCAGAGGACTACCACATTCCTCTAAAGAAGTAGTGTGGGTACTAACCCTTCGCTTTACATCACACCTATTTCTCCTATTAATCCTAATTTACTTATTTTACCTGAAAATTCACCACCACCAACAACTTCACCTCACCCACAAGATAATGAGGATGGGGATGACAATCAAGATCCCCCACAGGACACTGATGCTTGGCAGGACTATCACACTGATCCAGATCAAGATAATGATCCAGATGTGTGTACCCCTCCAGACCCTCCCCACCAGATGATAACATTGGGTATGTTGAGCTCCTTAATAGGGCTGCTCAGTATCACGGGGTGGAGTTACATTCAGACATTGGAGCAGAATTCCCTCTTGAGACCCTTCGCTCCTCTCACTGAGTCACTCATACATTGCCTATGCTCAAAGGCATGTTAAAACACACTGAGGACATTTTCAAAGACCCTGTCAGGGCAAGAATTATTACCCACCGACCCTACATACATAAAAGGCCAGTTACCTTTAGACTTCTTGTAGTATCAAATGCTCACAAGAGAGCCAGTTCCCAAACATCAGGTGAAGCTCCTCCTCCAGACAAGGAGTCCAAGCTCATTGACGCCTCAGGCAAAAGAGTAGCATCTGAAAGAAACACGTTAGTTAGATTCCTCACCTTAGAATATCCCCAGGCGTCAGACTGGATCCGGAAGATTTTTCGTCAGCAATACCCCTTGCGCGTCGCTAGGCGTCGTCTGCGGCTCCGCGTCCGTCGTCGGCGTCGTGCGCCGGGATGACGTCGTCGGAGTACTTAGACGCCGCCCTCGCGCGCTGACGTCAGTTCTTCTTTTTTCCGCGCCAGTAAGCGCAGATCCGGGAGAGCTACCCCTTTTAGTCTTTTTTGACTAAATCTTTTTGATCATTTTTGATCCTTGTCTGTCGACATCTGGTGCCGGTAGGATGCCTGGGTTCAAGGCTTGCGAAGATTGTCATCGACTGATGTCGGTGACCGATCACCACCGCCGGTGCCTCTACTGCTTAGGCCTCGACCACGACGCGGAGTCGTGCAACGACTGTCAGGCCCTGACTTCGAAGGCTAGGCGGGAGCGGTCCCGCAAGCTTCTCGAGCTTCGCCACTCGGCTCCGCGTCGTGCGCGATCCCGGTCCAGGAGGAGGTCCAAGGATCGCTCGCGGAGCCCTAGCCGACGCCACCATCGATCGTCGGGCTCCAAGTCGTCGGGTAAGTCCAAACACTCTAAGAAGTCCAAGCGGCGACATCGCTCTTCGGACTCCCCTCGCCGGTCGCGCGACTCGGCCGAGGGTCCAAGTGGTTCCACCCCCGCGGCTCCGGCGGAGCCGCAGGTGCCGCGTCCGCCCCCATACCTTCCGGTCCCTGGGGCTGACGCGGCGCCGGCGGAGATCAGTGCCTTCCTCTCGGCCATGAGGAGCCTGGCCCCGCCGTCGACGCCCGCTGGCGCGCCTTCGGGCCCCGCGGACTCGACTGGGCGACCTCGCGTGCCGGCGGCTCCGGCCCCGGCGCCGTCGACGACTCCGGTCTCGACGCCGCAGGTCCCCGCGGGGCCCTTGCCTGGGCCCCAGTCGACGCCGGTTGACCTTGTCACTCCTCCACCGGCGCCGACGCCTGAACCACCGACGCCGTCACCGGCGCCACCGACGCCGATGCCTGTGACGCCGACGCCCCGGTTTAGCCCTCATCCGGACCCGACGCCGGCACGGCGTCCGCCGACGCCGCATCCGACGCCGCTTGAGTCCTACCATCTCTACAGTCCGGTTCCGATCATTCCTCCTGTTTATCAGGAATCGGAAGAAGGGGGCGACTGGGAGGGGTTCGAGGACCCTCTGGCTGTTCAGTCACAGCTTTCTCAGGACTGGGCAGATGAACTGGGGGAGGCCAGCGGGCTGGACACCTCGCCAGACGCTGGATTCACTTCTCCTCCGACCGTGGCTTCGGAGGAGGGTGCAGCATTTTCTGTGGTGCTGCGCAAGGCGGCTGAGGCCCTTGGGCTCGAGTTGCCTGCCGTGGCTGTGAGGACCAACATCCTCACTGAGGTGCTTCAAACCTCAGCAAGCTCCACTGAGCCTCTGCTGCCGTTCAACGAGGCCCTCACTGACGTTCTGCAGGGCACCTGGTCCAAGCCCTCCACAGTTCCTCCTGTGGATAGGAACGTTGCCAGGCGCCACCGCCCTGCTCCGGGCGACCCCAGTTTCCTGTCCCAACACCCCACCCCCGAGAGTCTGGTTATCTAGGCCTCTACTTCCCAATCCTCCTTCCCGACCGCTCCGCCGGACCGGGATTCCAAGAGACTCGAGCAGTTTGGCAAGAAACTGTTCTCGTCCCTTAGTTTGGGCCTGCGGTCCTTAAATACCGCCTGTCTCTTGGACCGTTATTCCCATTCTCTGTGGGATACGGTGGAGGACGTGCTGCCCCTGTGTCCGGAGGAGGTCCGGACGCGTCTTACCCAGGCTTTGGCCGATGGGAGGGATGCAGCACGGCACGCCATAAGATGTGGGCTTGACACCACGGACTCGCTAGGTCGGGCGATTTCCACCACGGTGGCGCTCCGCCGCCACGCCTGGATGCGGTCCACGTCATTTTCCGGGGATGTCCAGAACACCCTCATGGACATGCCCTTTGATGGCACTCGCCTGTTTGGTGAGAAGGCGGACAGTGCGCTGAACCGCTTTAAGGACTCCCGGGCTACGGCCAAGTCCTTGGGCCTCTCGGCTCCGCGGGCGCACACCTCCGCTTTTCGCCCCTTTCGTGGCCAAGGAAGGGGCGCCTCCTCACGTCCGCAAAGCCACCAGCCGCAGAACCAACCTGCGCGCGGTCGCGGACGTGGCTTCCGCCGTGGCGGAAATGGAGGCCGACGTGGTCAGCCCACATCCACCCCGGCAGCATCCGCCTCAAAGCCTTCCTAGTCCGAGCTTTCAGGCCCATACCACGCCAGTGGGCGGCAGAGTTCGCCATCACCTGCTCCACTGGCGGTCCATAACATCGGACAGGTGGGTGCTGCAAATCGTCCGAAGGGGCTACTCCCTCCCCTTCGAGACGACCCCTCCAGCCATGCCACCGCAGCACCACCGTATCTCGGGGGATCATTTGGATCTTCTCCGCGAGGAAGTTTCGGCTCTCTTGGCCAAGGGGGCCGTCGAGCGCGTTCCGAGTCCAGAAGTAGGTCGTGGTTGTTATTCCCACTACTTTCTGGTTCCCAAGAAGGGCAAGGGGGGCCTGCGCCCTATCTTGGACCTCCGGAACGTCAATGCCTTCCTCCGAAAGGAAAGGTTCAAGATGCTAACGTTGGCTCAGGTTTTAGCTGCCCTAGACCCTGGAGACTGGATGGTAGCGTTGGACTTGCAGGACGCATATTTCCATATCCCCGTCCTGCCGGCCCACCGGCGTTACCTGCGGTTCACGGTGGGCCAAGAGCACTTTCAGTTTACCGTGCTCCCCTTCGGCCTCACCAGTGCCCCTCGGGTGTTCACAAAAGTGATGGCGGTGGTCGCAGCTCATCTGCGCAGATCAGGGGTCCCAGTCTTCCCCTATCTCGACGACTGGTTGTTGAAGGCGGGCTCGCCCCAGGCAGTCGTCTCCCACCTCCAGACTACGGCGGATCTCCTGCATTTGCTGGGGTTTTCCATCAACGTGCCGAAGTCACACTTGAGTCCCTCTCAGAAGCTCCTCTTCATCGGAGCGGTTCTCGATTCGGCGCAGTTCCGGGTCCATCCACCGGAACAGCGGGTCCGGGATATACAGGCCCTGATTCCCATCTTTCGGCCTCTATCCCGGGTTTCGGTCAGGCTAGTGTTGCGGCTTCTGGGGCTGATGGCCTCCTGCATCCTACTAGTGCATCACGCCAGGCGGCGCATGCGGGCTCTGCAGTGGGACCTGAAGTTTCAGTGGGCCCAGCATCACGGCAACCTGTCCGACCATGTCTTGATCTCGGAGGGTACTGCACAGCAGTTGCAGTGGTGGCTCACGGACCGCGAGTGGGTCAAGGGCAAGAGCCTCTCCCTTCCCCAACCGGAGCATGTCGTAGTGACGGATGCGTCCCTCCTGGGATGGGGTGGCCATATGGGAGAGGCGGAGATCAGAGGCCTCTGGTCTCCGGCGGAGTCTCGTCTCCACATCAACCTGTTGGAGTTGAGAGCGATCCGGCTTGCACTGAAAGCCTTCCTTCCCTCTGTCAGGGGAAGTGTCGTGCAGGTGTTCACGGACAACACCACCACCATGTGGTACTGCAACAAACAGGGCGGGGTGGGGTCGTGGACCCTTTGTCAGGAGGCTCTGCGCCTCTGGACATGGCTGGAACACCAGGGCGTCACCCTGGTGGTTCAACATCTGGCGGGCTCTCTGAACGCCAGAGCAGACGAACTCAGCCGCCGGTGCATGATGGATCACGAATGGCGTCTGAACTCCGAAGTGGTGCAAGGTCTCTTTCAGCAGTGGGGAGAGCCTTGGTTAGATCTATTCGCCACCGAAGAGAACGCGCAATGTCAGCAGTTCTGCGCGTTGGAATTTCCAAGGCGGCACTCGCTCGGCGACGCTTTTCGTCACGAGTGGAGTTGCGGTCTGTTGTACGCCTTTCCGCCTATACCACTTCTGCCCAGAGTGCTGAAGAAGATCAGGCGCGACCGGGCCCAAGTCATCTTGGTGGCTCCGGATTGGGCACGAAGATACTGGTATCCCGAGCTACTCAGTCTGTTGACCGATCCCCCGATACGTCTGCCCCTTCGGGAGGATCTTCTGTCGCAGCAGCAGGTGACGGTCCTCCACCCGAACCTGTCCAGCCTCCACCTCCATGCGTGGAGATTGAGCGGCGGCAGTTGATGCCATTTGACTTGCCTCCTGAAGTCTGTGATATCATTCTGGCAGCCAGGCGTCCCTCCACGAAGTCGGTATACGCCTGCCGGTGGAACAAATTTGTGGCATGGTGCACAGCAAAGGCTGTGGATCCCCTTTCCGCCCCTCTTTCTGAGGTTCTCCTCTTCCTTCTTTCTCTGGCCCGGCAGGGCTCTGCCCTGGGCACCCTGAAAGGTTATCTTGCTGCCATCTCCGCCTTCTTGCGGCTTCCTGATCAGCCTTCTCTTTTCAAGTCCCCTGTGGTTACACGCTTTCTCAAAGGCATTACACACACGTTCCCTCCTGTCCCTTTTGTAATGCCTCAGTGGGACTTGAATCTGGTTTTGACATTCCTGATGTGCGCTCCCTTCGAGCCTCTTCACAATTGCCCTCTTCGTCTTCTAACTCTAAAGACTGCTTTTCTGGTAGCCATCACCTCGGCTAGACGGGTGAGTGAGCTCCAGGCTTTATCTTCAAAGCCTCCTTTTCTATCTGTTCATCCGGACAAGGTTGTCCTTCGGCCTCGTCCCTCCTTTCTTCCTAAAGTGGTGACTCCATTTCACCTTGGGCAGTCTGTCACCTTGCCCACCTTCTCCGCATCCTTCCAAAGAGGAAGAGAGGCTCCACCGTCTGGACCCAAAACGTGCGCTCTCCTTTTATCTGGACCGCACAAAACAGTTCCGGGTGGACGACCAGCTTTTTGTTGGGTACGTGGGCGCTAAGAAGGGGAAAGCTGTGCACAAACGAACCATCTCTCGGTGGGTCGTTTTGTGTATAAAAATCTGCTATTCCTTGGCTAAAAAAGGCCCTCCTGTTGGGCTGCGCGCCCATTCTACTCGGGCCACGGCGGCTACTACTGCCTTGGGACGGGGAGTCCCTTTGCAGGACATCTGTCAGGCGGCGACGTGGGCTTCGCTACACACGTTTGCCAGGCATTATTGCCTTGACAGCCAAGTCCGGAGGGATGGCTTCTTTGGCCGTTCTGTCCTCCAGGACTTTCTGGTGTGATCTTGGTTCGCAGACCCACCACCGGGGATGGTATTGCTTGGGTATCTATTCTAAGGTGAGGAATCTAACTAACGTGTTTCTTTCAGATGAACAAGTTACTAACCTTCGGTAACGATGTATCTGTAAGAAACATTAGTTAGTTAGATTCCTCACCGACCCACCCATCCTCCCCGTTCTGCGAACTGACATCTAGGGTTAAGGTTGTCCTTTCAGGCCCCTAGATTTTATTTTTGGCACCAGTGTCGGTCTTTGCATGGCTCTGCGTTCCTGGCGCGGAAGGCTATGTACAAGAACTGACGTCAGCGCGCGAGGGCGGCGTCTAAGTACTCCGACGACGTCATCCCGGCGCACGACGCCGACGACGGACGCGGAGCCGCAGACGACGCCTAGCGATGCGCAAGGGGTATTGCTGACGAAAAATCTTCCGGATCCAGTCTGACGCCTGGGGATATTCTAAGGTGAGGAATCTAACTAACTAATGTTTCTTACAGATACATCGTTACCGAAGGTTAGTAACTTGTTCTTCACAAGCAGCTAACCATTGGCGTATTGCCAATGCTCAAGCTTTACTGGCTCGTTAGGACAGGGCTCACTACGATGAGTTAGAGAAACTCATGCAGTTCTTGCCAGACGAACATAAAACTAAGGCTAACGACCTTAATCAGAATCAGGAAAACGCCCTCACCGCCAGCGCGGCAAAGGTGTAGCCACGCCCACTGCGAGGCCACGCCCACCGACCTAGTACCTAAACGCTCGAAAGCGCAACGATCACCACCTACTGGAACCCCTCTGAGGCGGAAAGCCGGAGGTTTTGCAAATTACTTCGCATTTCTTCTTTTTTAAAACTGTCACCTTTGTGTTGTGTTTTTAAAAATAAGTGATATTAGCTCACCTGTGTGAAAGCGCTGCTGTTACGCGCTAAGACAAACCCTCCAGAATCAGGAAAACGCCCTCACCGCCAGCGCGGCAAAGGTGTAGCCACGCCCGCTGCGAGGCCACGCCCACCGACCTAGTACTTAAACGCTCGAAAGCGCAACGATCACCACTTACTGGAACCCCTCTGAGGCGGAAAGCCGGAGGTTTTGCAAATTACTTCGCATTTCTTCTTTCTTAAAACTGTCACCTTTGTGTTGTGTTTTTAAAAATAAGTGATATTAGCTCACCTGTGTGAAAGCGCTGCTGTTACGCGCTAAGACAAACCCTCCAGAATCAGGAAAACGCCCTCACCGCCAGCGCGGCAAAGGTGTAGCCACGCCCACTGCGAGGCCACGCCCACCGACCTAGTACTTAAACGCTCGAAAGCGCAACGATCACCACTTACTGGAACCCCTCTGAGGCGGAAAGCCGGAGGTTTTGCAAATTACTTCGCATTTCTTCTTTTTTAAAACTGTCACCTTTGTGTTGTGTTTTTAAAAATAAGTGATATTAGCTCACCTGTGTGAAAGCGCTGCTGTTACGCGCTAAGACAAACCCTCCAGAATCAGGAAAACGCCCTCACCGCCAGCGCGGCAAAGGTGTAGCCACGCCCACTGCGAGGCCACGCCCACCGACCTAGTACTTAAACGCTCGAAAGCGCAACGATCACCACTTACTGGAACCCCTCTGAGGCGGAAAGCCGGAGGTTTTGCAAATTACTTCGCATTTCTTCTTTTTTAAAACTGTCACCTTTGTGTTGTGTTTTTAAAAATAAGTGATATTAGCTCACCTGTGTGAAAGCGCTGCTGTTACGCGCTAAGACAAACCCTCCAGAATCAGGAAAACGCCCTCACCGCCAGCGCGGCAAAGGTGTAACCACGCCCACTGCGAGGCCACGCCCACCGACCTAGTACTTAAACGCTCGAAAGCGCAACGATCACCACTTACTGGAACCCCTCTGAGGCGGAAAGCCGGAGGTTTTGCAAATTACTTCGCATTTCTTCTTTTTTAAAACTGTCACCTTTGTGTTGTGTTTTTAAAAATAAGTGATATTAGCTCACCTGTGTGAAAGCGCTGCTGTTACGCGCTAAGACAAACCCTCCAGAATCAGGAAAACGCCCTCACCGCCAGCGCGGCAAAGGTGTAGCCACGCCCACTGCGAGGCCACGCCCACCGACCTAGTACTTAAACGCTCGAAAGCGCAACGATCACCACTTACTGGAACCCCTCTGAGGCGGAAAGCCGGAGGTTTTGCAAATTACTTCGTATTTCTTCTTTTTTAAAACTGTCACCTTTGTGTTGTGTTTTTAAAAATAAGTGATATTAGCTCACCTGTGTGAAAGCGCTGCTGTTACGCGCTAAGACAAACCCTCCAGAATCAGGAAAACGCCCTCACCGCCAGCGCGGCAAAGGTGTAGCCACGCCCACTGCGAAGCCACGCCCTCAACAACTTCTACAAATGTGCCAACCCCCCCAGCGCAGCGGACGAGCGCAGCGGGAGCGTCGTTTGCGCGCCGAAGGCGCGCCTAAGGCAAGCTTGTCTGCGCCCGTCCGCGGCAGACCGGGGCCTGGGGCCATAACCCCTGGTCATTTTTACACATATTCCACCCTCTCATTGCTGTCACTTAGGCCCACTGACAGCGCCGGACCCGCCCCACCCGCTTTTGTTCTAAAGCGTGCCGCCACCCACGGCATTTTGAAGCCCGAATTCTCTCTCGGCAAGGCCCCTAAGCTCAGGTCCTATGCACCTCATCCTACTCCCAATGAATCTGAGGCCATTTTCAAATGCCTATACCTAAACACTAGATCCATGGTTAAACACCATCTGGATATCTTTCTCCTGCTCCAGGAGGAACAACCTGATTTTTTGTTTCTTTCTTAGACTTGGCTTACTGAAGGCTCCCTACCCGACATCTTAGCGGCAGTTCCCTCAAACTACTATATTTTACACGTCGACAGACCAGCCGGCAAAAGAGGCGGGGGAGTTGCTGCGATTATTCGCAGCACCCATAAAGTCTCCTCTCTACCATCCTTTGACATATCAGGAACAGACAACTTGATCTTTAAAATGGATACTAATACTGGATCATTACTTCTCATCCTTATATATCGCCCCCCCCAAAATACGCCCTCTTTTTCGGCCTCCCTAGCTGAACAACTTGCTCCTCTGATAATCTCCCATAATAAAATTGTGCTGCTAGGAGATTTCAACCTTTGGCTGGACTCCGCCGAGTCTGACTCTCAGGCAGCCACGCTGAAAGAAACCCTCCTCGACATGAACCTCTCTCAACATATTCACCTTCCTACTCATGTCAAAGGGCACAGCCTAGATCAAATCTGGTCCCAAAACATTTCCTTGGCTATTCAGTCTATCATGCCCTGTGTTTGGTCGGATCATTATCTGATCAATTTTACTATGACTACCGGGAGAAGTAGAAACCCCCTGCCCAAGCCAGGAGGAAAAACTAGAAGGTGGAAGAATGTTGATGTCCCCGCTTTTATTGGTTCATTAACTTCTTCCCTTCCCCCGTTTGACCGGGACATCGAAAAGATGGAAGAAGCTTTCTCAGGGTGGCTACTTCAGGCAGCGGACGCTCACGCTCCCTGTACCTACTTTCCACGCTCTCGCCCCAATGACGCCCACAGGTGGTTTACACCTCTTCTGAACACCCTCAAACTTGAGGTCCGTCAATTGGAGCGTAAGTGGCGTACAGCCTATTTAGAACAAGACAGGGCTAACTATTGCAAGGCTCGCAAAAACTACCAAAAGCTTATCCTAAAACACAAAACCGACTATTTCTCGGAAAAAATTCTTAAGGCTCATAATCAATCCAAGGAACTGTTTAACATTGTGGAAGATCTTAGCACCAGTGACAGAACCTCCCTCCCGACAGTCCCCACTCAGGAACTTTGTAATTCATTAAACTCCTTTTTCTTTGACAAAATCTGCACCATTAAACAAAACATTCCTACCACTCAGTCTCCCCTTTTATTTGCAGACACCTTTTACAACCTTGCTACTCTGGACTCCTACCCCCCCATTGAAAACGTTAACCTATCTAAACTTCTTTCTAAAATTAAATCCGGCTCCCCTGATGACATCTGCCCCCCTTACATCCTGAAAGAAGTGGGTACCAGCATCCCTGGGGGCCTACTTCCCATGCTGAATGGCTCACTTGCTCAGGGTAAAGTTCCTAACAACTTTAAGAAAGCCCTCCTGGGGGGAGGAGCCAAGATGGCGACCGGGACGGCAGCGTAGATTCCCGGCTCCGTGAACCTCCGCATCCCGCACGGATATCCTGCATGAGATCCTCATTCTGCGCTACGAGATCGTGTTCGTAAACGAAAGTGGCAACCGATCGTGTGACTCCGAGGTCTCTGACTGCCGTACAACCGGAGAAATCAGCGGTTGAACTTTGCGGCCCGTGCGGTCCCGAAGCCGGGACCTCGAGTGGACGCCTTGGCCGGGTGGCAGTTGAACAACAGCGGCCTGTGGTGACTGGGTGGAGTCGGTCCACCGGAGTGGAGCTCCCCTCGGCCTGCATTTCGCTGCGGCCGCTCCCCCCTGCTGAACGTTGCGGACTGAGGACATGCCCGGGTGTGCAATTCTTGGATTCCGTGGCGTTTGCCCCTGCCTTTGACGGTGAGCTGCCCGGACGCCGTCCCTGGCTCGCCCTGATCCTTGCGGGCTGCTCCCGGCTTTTCGCGGGAGCTGGTCCGTGGCAGAGACGACTGTTGCCCGTGACCGCGCAACGGCTGAATCTGTGCCTGCCCCAGGATCCCTGTCTTCAGCGACGTGGACCTTGAGGAGTTGTTCCCGGGGTCCTGGCCCCACTACGAGTCGGGCCTTCCCAGCGGCCATTTTGTCGCGATGCAGCCTACCATCCTGTCCGCTGGGACGCAACGAGACTGGGGGTGTGTGACTTTCGGGAGTGTGGCGGAGCGATCGGAGGGAGCTGCTCTGGGATACGGCAACCTCCTGGAGGCCCTTGGTGCCCTTCATTCCTCCTTGGCTCATGGCGCCGGGGTCCTGGAGGGGAAGCTAGATGGTGTGATAACAGCGTTGGGACAGTGGCGGCATGCTGGTCCACAGGTACACAGTGGCTTTCCACACTGCACACAAGAGGAAGATGTTGCGGCCCCCCCCGCGATTAGTGTACAGCCGGACACTCCGGACAATATGCTACCGTGTGGTCGGCTAACTGTGGACTTGATTTGTTCCGGAGGTATCGGACCTGAGCGGAAGATGGTGGCCTTGTCCCGTGCGCGGTCTCCGGCGGCCCAGGGACAATTCCAGCAACGTGTGTCTCATTTGGCTGATTCAGCCTGTCTGGACCTTGTGTGCAGTGCAGATCCTGGGGCGGCACTGGAAAAGACGCCCCTCCATGAAGTGGTCTGTGCGGATGCTCAGAGACTTCCACCCCACCTGTGTGCGGCGCTTCCCGACTGTTTTTGGACACTCCTGTACCTTGGGACATCGGACATGGTGCTGGGTCGAGGGACAGGCATGGGCAGAATCGCAAAAAGCGGTCAAGGCTGAGGCTGATTCTTCGGGGGTGGTTACCTAGTAGACAGGCGGACTCATGGTTGCGCGCTCTCGTAGTTATTTGCATAGTTGGTGTATAATGCTCCCCATTCTCTCCCCCCCCCTTTTTTTGATATGGTCGACTTGGTGCTGCTAATCGTTTGCTGGGGGGAGACTTCACCGCGCGGGAGGGAGAAGCCGGGGGTATGTTTTTAAGGCCCTCCTCCAGTTTATTATATTCTTTCCGCCCCCCCGTCTGGGGGGGCTCTTTCTCACTCTCTTTTTTCCCTGTCTCTTCTATATTTCGGGTCTAGTTCCAGGGCGACAGGCACACTGCTGGGGGGTGGGGCCATACTCATTCGCAGAGGTGCAGGGTGGGGGGATGGGGGAGGGGACTCTTTAGTCTTTATCTCTTTTTCCATGGCCTCCGTTTTCTTCACTATTTCTTTTTTGCTTTCTTTTTCTGGGATCAGTGCGATACACCACCCTGATTGTGAATCGTTTGCTCTTTATGTGTGCCACAGTTTCCGGGGGGTTCGCTGGGCTTTAGGTACGGGGACCTGTAGGCGCAACTATCTTTGATATTTCTCCTCATCCGTACTTTCCCGCGCCTGCGCCATTGATTTAATGTAGTGCTGCTTATTGTTTACGTCTCTTATCCTTGCCCCTTCTCGCTGTTGGGAAATTGTTTGGCACTTGATCCTATTGTTTTGTCTTATCATAAAATGAAAAACCCTTTCTCTCCTGGTGTCCTACCTGCGCGGCTCATTGGCCGGACTATATTGGATTGAAGACTTTGCTCTCCGAGGTGCCGCCTGTGTTGACATTTGCTATTATTATCCTGGTTACTTAGCGGCCGGCCCCGGGGGGTTGTAGGCCCATACGTGTAAATGATTGAAACATCAATAAAGGTTTTTCAAAAAAAAAAAAAAAAAAAGAAAGCCCTCCTTATTCCCCTCATAAAAAAGGCAGGAGCCAATCCATTAGACCCACTTAATTACAGGCCTATATCTTTGCTGCCATACTGCGCTAAACTTTTGGAATCTCATGTATGCGACAGCATCTCCACATTCCTCGAAAATTCGGAATATCTAGCACCTAATCAGGCCGGTTTCCGCCCTTGCCATTCTACTGAGGCGGTCATCCTCTCGGCGCAGAATACCCTTAGGCGGAATGCGGATGAAGGGATCCATCAAGCTCTGGTACTTTTAGATCTTTCTGCTGCCTACGACACGGTCGACTACACCATCCTGGTCGACCGTGTCGAACAGGCAGGCCTCAGGGGCCCTGCGCTGAGCTGGATCCGTTCATTTATCACTGACCGAACTCAATCGGTCAGATTGGGCTCCTTCACAGCTCCCACCATACCCACCATCTGTGGAGTACCTCAAGGCTCCTCGTTGTCTCCCCTGCTTTTTAATTTGTATCTACGCCCTCTTTTGTACTCCCTCAGGCACGCTAAGGTCACCATTTTCAACTACGCCGATGATTTGCAGCTCATCTTTCCTCTGAACACCAAGGACTCTGTGGCAGAATTCCAAAACACCATGTCCCACATTTTGAGTTGGATGAGCTGCAATCACCTGAAACTTAATCCAGGCAAGACCGAACTGGTCTTGCCTGGACAGAGCACCCTCAGCTGGAACCCCAGTTTCTGGCCCTCCTGCATGGGTGCCCCCCCATCTAAATCATCCTCGGTTAAGAGCCTTGGCATTTTCATTAGTGAGGATCTCTCCCTGAAAAAACAAGTCGGAGCTGTTGTTTCCTCCAGTTTTTTTCAGCTGAAGAAAATAAAAAAAATCGCCCGCTTCTTCTCCCAAGCTGCCCTCACTCAGATCGTCATCTCCCTGGTTTTGTCCAGATTGGACTTTTCCAACAGTCTTTACCTCGGGCTCCAAACTGGAGAGCTAAAACGCCTCCAGCTGGTTCAAAACCAGGCAGCCAGACTTCTCTTGAACATCCCTAGAAGGCAATCAGTCAGATCTGGCTTGAAACAGCTGCATTGGCTCCCGGTTGAGCAACGCGTGGCCTTCAAAGCTGGGTGTATCCTCTTCAAGTCTTTACACGACATTGGCCCCATTTTCATCAGAGACCTATTTAAAAAATACAGCCCCTCCCGCAACCTCCGGTCTGCTCATAAAGCCCTTCTGACTATCCCCTCGTATAAGAAGAAGCGTCTCGGAGGCAGCTGCTTTGACCATCTTGCAGCTGCCTTCTGGAACTCTCTCCCTCTTCATCTGAAACTTAGTGACAACATCCTCAGCTTCAGACACTCTCTGAAGACCTGGCTCTTCTCCCAGGCGCATCACTAAGCTGCCTTTTCTCCACCAACCGATGGCCACGCCTGTTCCTTCCCACAGCGCCATGAAGCCTCCGGGCGTACAAGCGCTTAACAAATATCATATAACATTAACATTAACATTATTCTAGAGAGTAAGCTCATTACAAATACATCTATCAGGTGTGACCTAGATGTGGCAGACACAGCAGCCCATACAAGGAACACCAGTGTACTATTACGAAGGCATGCTTGGTTGAGAATTTCAGGTTTCAAACCTGAGGTGCAAACCTCCTTCCTCAACCAACCCTTTTAAAAGGAACATCTCTTTGGACCAGCAGTGGACACCTCGCTGGAAAAGATGAAAAAAAATACAGAGGTAGCAAAGTCCATGGGGGCTTTGCAGTCACCCACCAATAGGGGTTCCTTTTGTCACCCCTTTTATAGGGGTGGCTCTAAAAATGTATCCACCTAGACTACCTCCTCTAATAAAAGTTAATAATTAATCCCCCTCACCAAGAGGTTATTTCAGAGAAGGTTTTAGAGGAAACAATGGTAAGGGAAGAAGTAGAGGCAACTCCACACGCTCCTCCCCCACCGGCAACAAACGGGCACTTCCATCCCTTACCCCCTATCATTCCACTCCTGTCGGGGGACGTCTCTCCCAATTTCTCCCTGTCTGGAACTTCATCACGTCAGGCAAATGGGTACTACAAATTATCCAAAATGGTTACTGCCTGGAACTTACAGCCAATCCCCCAAATATCCTTCCAAGACCACATACAATGTCACCGGAACATCTCGCACTCTTAAAGCAAGCAGTTCTCTCTCTCCTAGAAAAACAAGCCATAGAACCAGTCCCATTACAATACCAAGGGACTGGGGTATATTCCCTGTACTTCTTAATTCCTTAGAAGGATTGCTCTTTAAGACCTATATTGGTCCTCAGACAACTAAATCTCTACATCCAATCAGACCACTTTCACATGGTCTCACTTCAACAGGTTCTCCCGCTCCTTCAGCAAGGCGACTTTCGGTCCACTCTGGATCTAAAGGACGCCTATTTCCATATTCGCATTCACCCCGCTCACCGCAAATATCTCAGGTTTGTGGTAGATAGCCAGCATTACCAATTTGTTTTTTTTGTTTTTTTTCATTGGTCATCATCAGAAAAACAAAATATATACATTTATTTGCTTTAACATATATATCTAATACAAACAAATAAAAAAAGCCTTCCATTTGATCTTAATCTCTCAAAGTAAACGACGAGATGCGAAATAAAATTTGTATAAACTTTCCGAGAGAAGAGAAAAAATAGTGAAAGATCTAGAGAAAGACATAGATTAAGATAAGAACACGTTTAAGTAATGGTTAAACATTTTCAACACCACCATCTATAATCCTATCTGAATAGGCGTATGCCTGCCTAGCCTTCTAGTTTAAGTTTCCATTTTTCAACTGGGGCCCATGTCCGTTTCCCAAGCTGTTTTGCATTCAATCCTTTTTTTTCATATAAAGCCTTCTCTAGGGTGTAGATAGCTAATAATTTTGAGAGCCATTGTTGAAACGAAGGAGGGTTCACATCTTTTCATGCCATTGCAATACAAAGCCGACTCAAAGTCATTGCAATAAACAAAAATTCTTGATGGGGTACATTCTGCCCCTCCTTTGCTACTCCAAGAACCATGATCTCATTAGTTAACTTGATAGAGATTTCCAATTCATTTTTAAAGAAATCTTCAATAGCTTGTTTAAAGGGATCTAAATTGGGACAGGCTGCAAACATGTGTATCATGTCTGCCTCTAAGCTCTGACATCTTGGGCAGGAGATCCCACTCGTACCCCCCCAACGGGCTATTCTATACGGAGTATAATATAATTCATACAAAGTCTTGTAATATTGTGCCTGTAAATTTGCGACCTTTAAGACAGTGTTTCCAAACCTAAGTGATTTTTCTCCCTCATTCCCAACTAAGTTTAATTTAGTTCTCCATTTATCAAATACCTTTCCTCTATCATCGTCATTATATTGACATAATGCCCCGTAAAGTTGAGAAATTGAACAGCCGACCTCATCTCGAGCAAATTCCAAAAGATCTATCCTATTATACTTACAATTACCTGCTTGTTTTCTCTGCAATACTGATCTTATCTGTAAATATTTTAAAAAATCTCTACGTTCCAAATTATATAGTTGTTGCACCCTTTCAAATGTTTTTAATCCTGACTGATCCATTATATCACCGATCATACTGACCCCAAGATTATCCCACCGCCTCATCACTTCATCGTGGAATACATCTGGAAGAAGTTCATTCATATATAAAGGGGTATAGAAATTCATTCTCCCTAACTTAATTTTTTTCCGGATAATTGACCAGACTGAAGTGACCGCCCCCAACAATTTGAACTTCGTTCTTTTATAGTAGTTTAATTCCTTATATGTAAGAAGTCCTTTGTTGGAATCCAAAACCAACAGATCGTAAATATCCGGAATACCTGTGGTACCCCTCCAGGTATATTTTGTATTCCCACCTAGGAGTCCTCTACAATACTGAAGGACTGAAGCAAAATAATATGCCTTAAAATCAGTAACTGCCAGTCCCCCCCGATCTTTAGGGAGTGCCAACATTTTTATGGCTCTTCGAGTTCTACCCTTAGCCCAAATGAAGCGATTACACATCCCCTCTATTTCCTTGAACCAATTGTTAGTAAATATTAAAGGAATTGTCCGGAATAGATACATAATCCTAGGCAAAAACAACATCTTGATAACATTACAGCGACCTATTATTGTCAGGTGTAAATTGTCCATCCTATCTAACTGTAATTTAGACTTTTTAATTAATGGGGTTACATTTTCTTCCACAACCTTAGATAAATCAGATGTTATAATAATTCCCAAATAAACCGCAGACTTCGTAACTCTATCATCATCAATTTCAGCAAAATGATTTACAACTATTTGTGTTTTCCCTTGATTTAATTTATATCCTGATAATAATCCGTACTTTTTAGCCTCCTTTTCAATTTCCCCTATTGCTTTAATTGGTGATGATGATGTTATTGCTAGATCATCTGCTTATCCCAGAATTTTAGTCTCATAACCGTTAAGTACGATTGGGCTGATGTTTTTATTTTTTTCTATATGTCTAATGAATGAATCTATATAGCAGGCGAAGAGTAGAGGGGAGCAGGGGCATCCTTGCCTAGTCCCACGCTCAATTTTTATTTCCTCGCTCAATTCCCCCCCCACTCTCAATCTAATGCTTGAGTTTTTATAAAGGGCTTTTAATGCTCCTATACACATTTTCCCAAAGTTAAATTTATTCATTGTAGCCCACAAGAAACCCCACGAGACCCTGTCAAACGCTTTTTCAGCATCCAATAATATTAAAGACATAGGGTCTCGTGAGGCCGTCGTACCATCCAACAACGCCAATACCCTTCTGATATGATCTGCAGTCCCCCTCCCTGGTATGAACCCATGCTGCCAAGGTGATACTATCTTCCCAATTATCATGCTCAACCTGTTTGCCAAGATTTTGGAATAAGCCTTAGCATCACTATTCATTAAGCTAATTGGTCTATATGACCCTGGATCCTTAGAGTTTTTTTTTTTTTTTTTTTAAAACACCACCATTAAAGCTTTGCCCCAAGACCCCGGAGGGGCTGCACCGTTTAGTATTAAGCCCATGAGTCTGTTAATATCTGTTTCTAAAGTTAAGAAGAATTTCTTATAAAATTCTATTGGTATTAGATCAGGTCCCACTGCTTTCCCTGACGGGAGATTTAGAAAAGCTTTTTGTACTTCTTCCGGAGTAAAGTTAATCTCCAGGGAATTCTTGTCCTCCTCTGTAAGCTTATCTAGGGAGGCTGACTCTAAATATTCCTCAATTTCAAGAGCATCTGGTTCTCCATTATCCTTGCTATACAATTTCTTATAAAAGTTCAGAAATACAGAGCAGATTTCCTTTGGAGTTTTTGCTACTCCTCCTTCTTCGGTGGTCATTTCTGATATCTGTCCGTGAGTAGCTGCTTGTCGGGTTCTAATCGCCAAAATTCAACCTACCTGTTCACTATATTCAAGTTGTTCTTCCCTTCTAGCTAGATATTTGCCAGCTGCCTTTGCAGCATATACTTCACTCACTGCTGCTTTGGCCAGAGCTAATTTTTGTGTTACTTTTGTCACATCCTCCTTTTGCCTTATACTTCTTACCAGATCTTCCTCTAGCTTTGCTACTAGATTTATCTTTTTCTCTATACCTTCTTTTTCCTGTTTGCTCCGTCTAAGAGAATAGCTTAAAGTTTCCCCCCTAATACCTGCCTTCATGGCATCCCATACTATTTGAGGTGATGCTGTATCCCTGTTATTTTCCAAAAATTCTCTCAACCAAATTTCCATGTATGTAACATATTCTATATCCTGGAGCAAAGCAGCTATTCATGTTTTTCTGTGAATAGGGTATAGAGATCTTCATAGAAAGCGGATTATGGTCTGACATCAATCTGGGCATTTTTTTAACTTTCGCCATCGGTATTATCGAGGGAGAAGTCAAAAAATAATCTAGCCGAGCTAGAGTTTTATGGGGGGCAGAATAGTAGGTGCTACCTCCTCCTCCGTTCATATGTTCCCAAATATCAATCAACCCATTATCCTGCATGAGCTGTATCAATGCTCTATAAGTTTTCTTTTTTCTACCGAGAAACCTTGCAGGATCGTCTTTCCACAACCCATTGATACCGTTTATATTTAAATCACCACAAAGTATAATGGGGAGAGGCCAGTTGGGTAATTTAGAGTTTATAAGGATAAGGGTTTCCGGATCATCAACTGTTGATGCATAAATAGAGCATAACGTGAAATTAAAATTTTGAATTTGACACTCCGCCAAAATCCAGCGGCCATGTCTATCTACTTGTTGTTTTTTTAATATAATTCCGTTCCCCCGTCCCAGTATTGCAACCCCACGTGTTCTAGTGCCCTGAGTTGTACAAGTCAGAACTTTATACCCCAGTTGTTCCAATAGAGATCTCTGCGAGATTTCTATATGTGTCTCCTGAACACAAATTAGGTCAGCTTGCAAAGTTTTAAAGTATTCTTTCACTTCCCTTCTTTTTCTTACATCATTTAATCCACACACATTAATTGTGACTATGCGTATCATTTTTCTTTTTTTCCACCCATTTCTGGATGCTTTCTTTTTCTGATGATGATTTTTTCTCCCTTTTACTCCCCCAACGATAACCCCACCCCCCCTTACCTCCCATTGAGGCATCCTGGGTCCAGCCGGATCCAGGTGTGGGCGCCCGTAGATCAGTGTGCCTCAGTGCGTTCCCCCCCCCACCCTGCATACAAATTATATTTTAGAACTTTGAAAACCAGAGTTTATACATACTAAACATATTTTCGTGTATTACTTCCTACGTGAGTAGCAATTAATATTAATGTCACATTATTTTTTCGCAAAGAAAAATATTCTTAATAAAAAAAAAAGCTTATTATGCGCTGCATATTATAAGGAAAAAATTAGTTTGTGTTCATTTTCCACTGCAATTTTTTACAGTCTCTGAAATTTCTTTGAGATAGTTTTCTGCTTGTATTTCACTGGTGAAGCTACGAGTTACCCCCCTAAATATTATTTTCAATCGAGAAGGGTTTTGTAAATATACTTTAGCTCCAATCTGTTCAAATGGAGTGAATAACTGCCGCAGTCACCATCTCCTTTCAACGGTTGCGTGAGCAAAGTCTGGTCTGACGAAATAAGTGCTACCATTATATTCCCTCTTGTTTGTTGGACGAGCTAGATCATATATAGAGTCCCGGAGTAAAAAGTTTCCAAAAAATACCGGCATTGCCCTTGGATATTTTGATTGGTTCTGTGTTTTCTTTTGCTGAGTAAGGGGAAAGCGATGGGCTCTTTGAACTTCTTTCTCTAATTCCCAGTTTTGCAGTTCGGGAATAGATGATTTTAAGAGCCTTATTATGTACCCCCTTGGATCTGTGTCTTCAACTCCTTCTGGAAGCCCTAAGAAACGAAGATTATTTCGCCTTGCTCTATTTTCTTGTTCCTCAACCTTTATCATTAAATCCTGTGTGATACTTTCTTGATGTTTTTCCTGTTTTTGCAGGTGAGTAACATCCTTTTCTAGATGGTCAGTACGTAATTCAACTGACACCATCCTTTCAGAGATTGCCAGACATGTGTTGCCCACTTTATTAACTGCCCCTTGTAGTTTTTGAATAGCTACATGATGTTTTTGAGTATCCATTTTGATATCTGTATGCAGTTTCTTTATTGAAGTCAGAATTTCTTTCAAGGATGGTTCATTTACTTCTCCTGCCTCTTCATCTTCAGACATGTTCGATGTAGATTCCTTTCTAGTTTCTCGAAGCACTGCTATTTCCTTTAGTTTTTTAGATTTTAAATTTTTACGAGGATTAATAGTCTCTGGATTATTTCCTTGATCAGTGGTGTCACCTTGAGTAGATATATTTAGTCTTTTATTCCTTATTTTTCTTTTCTCTAGTTTTTTCCTGGGCGGACTTCCTTGTCCCGGATCACTCTCTTTCCTTGTACCAGAGCAAGCTGAAATTTCTTGGGTTGAAGGATCTTGATCTTGTTCTTTACTAACACCGCTTGCGTCACTAGAGGTAGAAATTCCAGTCTCGTATATATCTGCGTCAGATTCATCTGAATGTAAATCAATTTGTAATAAGGATAACTTATTAGGTGGAGAATTCAAGGTTGAATGTCCATTGAACGCCGGGTTGAGTCTTTCATTTACCCCATCCAGCTTTGTTAGCTCCTGGACTATTACCTCATGATTTATTCCTTTATTTGTCTCCATTTTGGACAGTGGGCTAAAGATATTTAATATACTAGGTTGCGATGTAGTTAACTTGCCTATTGGCTTGCTTATTGCAGTCATCTTTGAGTTTGCTTTTAAATCTTTGATAGTTTGTAGCCGTTTTGCTTTTTTTAACATTAGTTCCATCTCTTCGGTCTCTTCAGTCTCTTCAATATCATTCTCCGTCTTGTTACATTCCGTTTTGACTTTTTCCTTCTTGTTATCCAGTTCTGTCACATCACCTTTGGCTATGTGTCTATCACCCTTCTTGTCCTTTTTAAGCTTTTCGTGCTCCCCCTGTTGTTCTCTGCGATTAGTAATTTTTATTTTATCCTTGTCTTTATCCTTGTTGTTGTCTTTATCTTTGTCTTTTTCTGGACCCTTCCTGTAACCTCTTTACCAATTCAAAGTCCTCCCATTCGGAGTAACTACAGCACACAGGGTTTTCACAAAGTGTCTGGCAGTAGTCGCGGCTCATCTAAGAAGACAGCACATTCACGTCTTCCTCTGCCTAGACGACTGGTTAATAAAAGCCAGATCACAACAGAGCTGCCTACGTCACACTCGAAAAACAGTCCAACTGCTTCACAACCTCGGGTTCACTATAAACCTCACTAAATCTCATCTCAAACCATCCAACACACAAGTGTATCTAGGAGCCGCAATAAACACTCAGAAAGCTCTAACGTATCCCAATTCAGTCAGGATCTGCAACATGCAGACTCTAATATCGCAGTTTCAGCCTGAACACTTCATTACCAGCTCGAGTGTTTATGCAATTGATAGGAATGATGGCATCTTGCATTTTAATCGTTCCTTACAATAGACTCCAAATGCGTCCCCTACAGGAATGCTTAGCACGTCGGTGGAACCAGGCTCAAGGTCCGTTATCAAATCTAGTGTTGGTAGGTGGCCGCACATAACGTTCTCTGCAGTGGTGGAACATACAAAACCTTTCCAAGGGGCGGCCATTCGTCGACCCGGTTCCACAGATAGTGCTAACAGCAGCCGCATCGCTCACTGCTTGGGGAGCTCATCTCCAGACACATACCATTCAGGGCATGTGGACTCTGCAACAGAAACAACTGCACATAAACCATCTAAAACTGATGGCAATTTTTCTAGCATTAAAAACCTTTCAAATTCATCTAGTAAACAAAGCTGTCCTGATTTGCACAGACAACATGACCGCAATGTACTACATACAAAAACAGGGAGGGAGAAACTCTCTCCTGCTCTCACAGCTAGCCCAGAGCATCTGGAGATGGGCTATACCTCAAAAGCTAAATCTCTGCAGAACACCTCCCAGGAGTAGACAACCAGATTGCAGATCTGCTCAGTCGTCAACAGCAGCAAATACACGAATGGGAACTCCACCCTTAAGTTCTGCTCCCATTCTTCCAAATCTGTTTGCCACTCACCTAAACGCAAAATGCCCGAACTTCGCATCCAGGTATCCACACCCATTGTCCAAAGGCAATGCGCTATGGATGAATTGGTCAGGGATATTTGCATACTCTTTTCCACCTCTCCCACTCATTCCGTTAGTAGTTCGGAAGCTCAGATAGCAGTCCCTAAAAACTGATCCTAGTTGCTCCCACATGGGCCCATCAACCATGGTTCACAACCCTGTTGAAACTATCAGTAGTTCCTCACCAAAAACTACACCTTACTCCCAATCTTCTCACTCAGAACCATGGAGCGATATGGCATCTACATCCCAGTCATCTCAACCTTGCAATATGGCACCTGAAATCCTAGAGTTCGGTTATCTTAATCTTCTGCCAGACTGCATGAATATTATCAAAGAGGCTAGGCGTCCTACCACAAGAGCATGCTATGCAGCAAAGTGGAAGCGGTTTGTCATTTACTGTAACAACAATAAAATCAATCCGCTAGATGCTTCAATTCCAAACATCATTTGCTACCTACTACATCTACAGCGTTCCAATTAAGTGTACACATCTATACGCTTACATCTAGCTGCATATCTACAGAAAAGACAGCATTTGTCTCTTTTTAGAGTGCCTGCTACTAAAGCATTTATGGGAGGAATTAAGAGTCATTCCACCCAGACGTACACCTCCTCCAGTGTGGAATCTCAACATAGTCCTTACAAGACTTATGGGTCCACCTTTTGAGCCATTACACAAATGTGAGTTACAATTTCTCACTTGGAAGGTAACCTTCCTCATAGCCATCACATCTATAAGAGTAGGAGAGCTTCAGGCACTTACCATAGAAGAACCATTCTTACAGATGCACCAAAACAAAGTGGTTTTAAGAACTAACCCCAACTTTTTTTACCTTAAGTCATTTCTGCCTTTCATATCAACCAATCTGTTGAGTTGCCTGTGATCTTCCCTCAACCAGATTCAGTGGCAAAACATGCTCTTCACACCTTAGATGTCAAAAGAGCATTACTATACTACATAGAAAGGAAAAAACCTTTCAGGAAAACCAAGCAACTTTTTGTTGCTTTTGCTCCACCTCACAAAGGCAATCCAATATCAAAATCTAGTATTTCAAGGTGTATAGTTAAGTGCATTCAAATATGCTACATTAAAGCAAAACGCACATTAATAGTTCCCCCTAGAGCGCATTCTACACGCAAACTGGAGGCTTCTGTGGCATTCTTAGGAAATATACCCATAGATAACATATTCAAAGCTGCAACATGGTCTACACCACACACATTCACAAAACACTATTGTGTAGATGTTTTAGTAAGACAGCAAGCTAGTGTGGGCCAGGCAGTTTTTCTTACACTATTTCAGACAACTACAACAGCTACAGGTTAGCCATCACTTTGGGAGATAACTGCTATGTAGTCTATGCTTAAGCATATGATCTACAGCTCATATGCCTTTACCTGTTGCAGTAATATCTTAATTAGATACTTTATACATGGACATCTCTCTTTACTACTCTTACTAACTCCATCATCGCTATTTATTTCAAAACAATCTAAGGATGGAGTCGATGCCCATGCACACTATCACCGAAAGGAGGAGTCACCTACCTCTTGACTGTAAAGACTGCTCGAACAAAAACAAAGTGCAAACATCCGGACCCAACACTAGATGGCGATCTATGCTTAAGCATATGACTCTACAGCTCTATATACTTGTAAATAAAGGGACCCCCTCAAAAGTACGTAAGGTCTAGGAGTAAGAGGGGAAAGTAAACAATATAACACAACAGTGACTCCTCTTTGACCAATATTACTTTTTCCTCAGATTGAATCTGTGCATGGGTAATCTAATGCTAATGTTGCCTAGTCATTTTACATTTGAAACAATTGATGCATCAGCTTTTTGTTTTTTATAAAAGTGTTCATTTTATTTTGAATATTCATTCTCAAGATTTAAAATTTACTTACAATTGTTAACCAGATAAATTCATTTACTGATGTCAGACATTTCATTTCCTAAATTGCTAAACGTATAATTTTTTAGAAAGAAAAAATAAATTTTTTTATAACTATAATATACAATACAGAACAATCCTACTCAGCCAAGACTCAACCAGCACTCATAAACACACTCGTAACTACACTATACTTTCATTCATACACAACACTTATACAATGTGGGTGTCAGGAGTATCAGGATGGTAAAGAACTCTTCAATGGTTGATGTTGATGACACAATTCTTAATGGGTTTGGGCGCACGTGGTCTACGCGCGTTTCGGTGGGGTAGTATGGATTAAAACCACCTTCATCAGGACCTCGCCCACTTAGGATATGGTGACAACGGACTTGTGCTGGGTAGGGATACTGTTCAAAAGGTCAAACAAGATGTTCCTAATCGGGATTTCATTTGCAGCAGTGTGGCACGTACTGTCTAAAGCGGCAAAGGCAGGCGTCAATGCTCAACGGGTTACACGATTTGATGTCAATTGAGCTGGTATGCTATCACAAATGACCCAGAATATGTTGTGAATCAGCGCAGAGTTGATTCAAGTGTGTCTTGTGCCTTCCAAATGTGACGGCCAATACGGGGCCCCCGGTTCAAATTAATGACGGAGCGTCGCTAAAGTGTTCACTCGAGTAGTTCGATAAATAAGGCTTCCTAACAGTGGGGCCGTTTTGTTTCTCCTGGTGTAGCAAACGTCTCTCACATCAGTCCGGAATACTCGTCCATGCTGGAATTTGCTATTTGGAAGGCACAAGACACACTTGAATCAACTCTGCGCTGATTCACAACACATTCTGGGTCATTTGTGATAGCATACCAGCTCAATTGACATCAAATCGTGTAACCCGTTGAGCATTGACGCCTGCCTTTGCCGCTTTAGACAGTACGTGCCACACTGCTGCAAATGAAATCCCGATTAGGAACATCTTGTTTGACCTTTTGAACAGTATCCCTACCCAGCACAAGTCCGTTGTCACCATATCCTAAGTGGGCGAGGTCCTGATGAAGGTGGTTTTAATCCATACTACCCCACCGAAACGCGCGTAGACCACGTGCGCCCAAACCCATTAAGAATTGTGTCATCAACATCAACCATTGAAGAGTTCTTTACCATCCTGATACTCCTGACACCCACATTGTATAAGTGTTGTGTATGAATGAAAGTATAGTGTAGTTACGAGTGTGTTTATGAGTGCTGGTTGAGTCTTGGCTGAGTAGGATTGTTCTGTATTGTATATATCTGAAAGAAACACGTTAGTTAGATTCCTCACCTTAGAATATCCCCAGGCGTCAGACTGGATCCGGAAGATTTTTCGTCAGCAATACCCCTTGCGCGTCGCTAGGCGTCGTCTGCGGCTCCGCGTCCGTCGTCGGCGTCGTGCGCCGGGATGACGTCGTCGGAGTACTTAGACGCCGCCCTCGCGCGCTGACGTCAGTTCTTCTTTTTTCCGCGCCAGTAAGCGCAGATCCGGGAGAGCTACCCCTTTTAGTCTTTTTTGACTAAATCTTTTTTGATCATTTTTGATCCTTGTCTGTCGACATCTGGTGCCGGTAGGATGCCTGGGTTCAAGGCTTGCGAGGATTGTCATCGACTGATGTCGGTGACCGATCACCACCGCCGGTGCCTCTACTGCTTAGGCCCCGACCACGACGCGGAGTCGTGCAACGACTGTCAGGCCCTGACTTCGAAGGCTAGGCGGGAGCGGTCCCGCAAGCTTCTCGAGCTTCGCCACTCGGCTCCGCGTCGTGCGCGATCCCGGTCCAGGAGGAGGTCCAAGGATCGCTCGCGGAGCCCTAGCCGACGCCATCGATCGTCCGGCTCCAAGTCGTCGGGTAAGTCCAAACGCTCAAAGAAGTCCAAGAGGCGACATCGCTCTTCGGACTCCCCTCGCCGGTCGCGCGACTCGGCCGAGGGTCAGGGTGGTTCCACCCCCGCGGCTCCGGCGGAGCCGCAGGTGCCGCGTCCGCCCCCATACCTTCCGGTCCCTGGGGCTGACGCGGCGCCGGCGGAGATCAGTGCCTTCCTCTCGGCCATGAGGAGCCTGGCCCCGCCGTCGACGCCCGCTGGCGCGCCTTCGGGCCCCGCGGACTCGACTGGGCGACCTCGCGTGCCGGCGGCTCCGGCCCCGGCGCCGTCGACGACTCCGGTCTCGACGCCGCAGGTCCCCGCGGGGCCCATGCCTGGGCCCCAGTCGACGCCGGTTGACCTAGTCACTCCTCCACCGGCGCCGACGCCTGAACCACCGACGCCGTCACCGGCGCCGCCGACGCCTTTGACGCCGACACCCCAGTTTAGCCCTCATCCGGACCCGGCGCCGGCACGGCGTCGACCGACGCCGCATCCGACGCCGCTTGAGTCCTACCATCTCTACAGTCCGGTTCCGATCATTCCTCCTGTTTATCAGGAATCGGAAGAAGGGGGCGACTGGGAGGGGTTCGAGGACCCTCTGGCTGTTCAGTCACAGCTTTCTCAGGACTGGGCAGATGAACTGGGGGAGGCCAGTGGGCTGGACACCTCGCCAGACACTGGATTCACTTCTCCTCCGACCGTGGCTTCGGAGGAGGGTGCAGCATTTTCTGTGGTGCTGCGCAAGGCGGCCGAGGCCCTTGGGCTCGAGTTGCCTGCCGTGGCTGTGAGGACTAACATCCTCACTGAGGTGCTTCAAACCTCAGCAAGCTCCACTGAGCCTCTGCTGCCGTTCAACGAGGCCCTCACTGACGTTCTGCAGGGCACCTGGTCCAAGCCCTCCACAGTTCCTCCTGTGGATAGGAACGTTGCCAGGCGCCACCGCCCTGCTCCGGGCGACCCCAGTTTCCTGTCCCAACACCCCACCCCCGAGAGTCTGGTTATCCAGGCCTCTACCTCCCAATCCTCCTTCCCGACCGCTCCGCCGGACCGGGATACCAAGAGACTCGAGCAGTTTGGCAAAAAACTGTTTTCGTCCCTTAGTTTGGGCCTGCGGTCCTTAAATACCGCCTGTCTCTTGGACCGTTATTCCCATTCCCTGTGGGATACGGTGGAGGACGTGCTGCCCCTGTGTCCGGAGGAGGTCCGGACGCGTCTTACCCAGGCTTTGGCCGATGGGAGGGATGCAGCACGGCACGCCATACGATGTGGGCTTGACACCACGGACTCGCTGGGTCGGGCGATTTCAACCACGGTGGCGCTCCGCCGCCATGCCTGGATGCGGTCCACGTCATTTTCCGGGGATGTCCAGACCACCCTCATGGACATGCCCTTTGATGGCACTCGCCTGTTTGGTGAGAAGGCGGACAGTGCGCTGAACCGCTTTAAGGACTCCCGGGCTACGGCCAAGTCCTTGGGCCTCTCGGCTCCGCGGGCGCACACCTCCGCTTTTCGCCCCTTTCGTGGCCAAGGAAGGGGCGCCTCCTCACGTCCGCAAAGCCACCAGCCGCAGAACCAACCTGCGCGCGGTCGCGGACGTGGCTTCCGCCGTGGCGGAAATGGAGGCCGACGTGGTCAGCCCACTTCCACCCCTGCAGCATCCGCCTCAAAGCCCTCCTAGTCCGAGCTTTCAGGCCCATACCACGCCAGTGGGTGGCAGAGTTCGCCATCACCTGCTCCACTGGCGGTCCATAACATCGGACAGGTGGGTGCTGCAAATCGTCCGAAGGGGCTACTCCCTCCCCTTCGAGACGACCCCTCCAGCCATGCCACCGCAGCACCACCGTATCTCGGGGGATCATTTGAATCTTCTCCGCGAGGAAGTTTCGGCTCTCTTGGCCAAGGGGGCCGTCGAGCGCGTTCCGAGTCCAGAAGTAGGTCGTGGTTGTTATTCCCACTACTTTCTGGTTCCCAAGAAGGGCAAGGGGGGCCTACGCCCTATCTTGGACCTCCGGAACGTCAATGCCTTCCTCCGAAAGGAAAGGTTCAAGATGCTAACGTTGGCTCAGGTTTTAGCTGCCCTAGACCCTGGAGACTGGATGGTAGCGTTGGACTTGCAGGACGCATATTTCCATATCCCCGTCCTGCCGGCCCACCGGCGTTACCTGCGGTTCACGGTGGGCCAAGAGCACTTTCAGTTTACCGTGCTCCCCTTCGGCCTCACCAGTGCCCCTCGGGTGTTCACGAAAGTGATGGCGGTGGTCGCAGCTCATCTGCGCAGATCAGGGGTTCCAGTCTTCCCCTATCTCGACGACTGGTTGTTGAAGGCGGGCTCGCCCCAGGCAGTCGTCTCCCACCTCCAGACTACGGCGGATCTCCTGCATTTGCTGGGGTTTTCCATCAACGTGCCGAAGTCACACCTGAGTCCCTCTCAGAAGCTCCTCTTCATCGGAGCGGTTCTCGATTCGGCGCAGTTCCGGGTCCATCCACCGGAACAGCGGGTCCGGGATATACGGGCCCTGATTCCCATCTTTCGGCCTCTATCCCGGGTTTCGGTCAGGCTAGTGTTGCGGCTTCTGGGGCTGATGGCCTCCTGCATCCTACTAGTGCATCACGCCAGGCGGCGCATGCGGGCTCTGCAGTGGGACCTGAAGTTTCAGTGGGCCCAGCATCACGGCAACCTGTCCGACCATGTCTTGATCTCGGAGGGCACTGCACAACAGTTGCAGTGGTGGCTCACGGACCGCGAGTGGGTCAAGGGCAAGAGCCTCTCCCTTCCCCAACCAGAGCATGTCGTAGTGACGGATGCGTCCCTCCTGGGATGGGGTGGCCATATGGGAGAGGCGGAGATCAGAGGCCTCTGGTCTCCGGCGGAGTCTCGTCTCCACATCAACCTGTTGGAGTTGAGAGCGATCCGGCTTGCACTGAAAGCCTTCCTTCCCTCTGTCAGGGGAAGTGTCGTGCAGGTGTTCACGGACAACACCACCGCCATGTGGTATTGCAACAAACAGGGCGGGGTGGGGTCGTGGACCCTTTGTCAGGAGGCTCTGCGCCTCTGGACATGGCTGGAACACCAGGGCGTCACCCTGGTGGTTCAACATCTGGCGGGCTCTCTGAACGCCAGAGCAGACGAACTCAGCCGCCGGTGCATGATGGATCACGAATGGCGTCTGAACTCCGAAGTGGCGCAAGGCCTCTTTCAGCAGTGGGGAGAGCCTTGGTTAGATCTATTCGCCACCGAAGAGAACGCGCAATGTCAGCAGTTCTGCGCGTTGGAATTTCCAAGGCGGCACTCGCTCGGCGACGCTTTTCGTCACGAGTGGAGTTGCGGTCTGTTGTACGCCTTTCCGCCTATACCACTTCTGCCCAGAGTGCTGAAGAAGATCAGGCACGACCGGGCCCAAGTCATCTTGGTGGCTCCGGATTGGGCACGAAGATACTGGTATCCCGAGCTACTCAGTCCCCCGATCCGTCTGCCCCTTCGGGAGGATCTTCTGTCGCAGCAGCAGGGGACGGTCCTCCACCCGAACCTGTCCAGCCTCCACCTCCATGCGTGGAGATTGAGCGGCGGCAGTTGATGCCATTTGACTTGCCTCCTGAAGTCTGTGATATCATTCTGGCAGCCAGGCGTCCCTCCACAAAGTCGGTATACGCCTGCCGGTGGAACAAATTTGTGGCATGGTGCACAGCAAAGGCTGTGGATCCCCTTTCCGCCCCTCTTTCTGAGGTTCTCCTCTTCCTTCTTTCTCTGGCCCGGCAGGGCTCTGCCCTGGGCACCCTGAAAGGTTATCTTGCTGCCATCTCCGCCTTCTTGCGGCTTCCTGATCAGCCTTCTCTTTTCAAGTCCCCTGTGGTTACACGCTTTCTCAAAGGCATTACACACACGTTCCCTCCTGTCCCTTTTGTAATGCCTCAGTGGGACTTGAATCTGGTATTGACATTCCTGATGTGCGCTCCCTTCGAGCCTCTTCACAATTGCCCTCTTCGTCTTCTAACTCTAAAGACTGCTTTTCTGGTAGCCATCACCTCGGCTAGACGGGTGAGTGAGCTCCAGGCTTTATCTTCAAAGCCTCCTTTTCTATCTGTTCATCCGGACAAGGTTGTCCTTCGGCCTCGTCCCTCCTTTCTTCCTAAAGTGGTGACTCCATTTCACCTTGGGCAGTCTGTCACCTTGCCCACCTTCTTTCCGCCTCCGCATCCTTCCAAAGAGGAAGAGAGGCTCCACCGTCTGGACCCAAAACGTGCGCTCTCCTTTTATCTGGACCGCACAAAACAGTTCCGGGTGGACGACCAGCTTTTTGTTGGGTACGTGGGCGCTAAGAAGGGGAAAGCTGTGCACAAACGGACCATCTCTCGGTGGGTCGTTTTGTGTATAAAAATTTGCTATTCCTTGGCTAAAAAGGACCCTCCTGTTGGGCTGCGCGCCCATTCTACTCGGGCCACGGCGGCTACTACTGCCTTGGGACGGGGAGTCCCTTTGCAGGACATCTGTCAGGCGGCGATGTGGGCTTCGCTACACACGTTTGCCAGGCATTATTGCCTTGACAGCCAAGTCCGGAGGGATGGCTTCTTTGGCCGTTCTGTCCTCCAGGACTTTCTGGTGTGATCTTGGTTCGCAGACCCACCACCGGGGATGGTATTGCTTGGGTATCTATTCTAAGGTGAGGAATCTAACTAACGTGTTTCTTTCAGATGAACAAGTTACTTACCTTCGGTAACGATGTATCTGTAAGAAACATTAGTTAGTTAGATTCCTCACCGACCCTCCCATCCTCCCCGTTCTGCGAACTGACATCTAGGGTTAAAGTTGTCCTTTCAGGCCCCTAGATTTTATTTTTGGCACCAGTGTCGGTCTTTGCATGGCTCTGCGTTCCTGGCGCGGAAGGCTATGTACAAGAACTGACGTCAGCGCGCGAGGGCGGCGTCTAAGTACTCCGACGACGTCATCCCGGCGCACGACGCCGACGACGGACGCGGAGCCGCAGACGACGCCTAGCGACGCGCAAGGGGTATTGCTGACGAAAAATCTTCCGGATCCAGTCTGACGCCTGGGGATATTCTAAGGTGAGGAATCTAACTAACTAATGTTTCTTACAGATACATCGTTACCGAAGGTAAGTAACTTGTTCTATAGTTATAAAAAAAATTCTTTTTTCTTTCTAAAAAATTATACGTTTAGCAATTTAGGAAATGAAATGTCTGACATCAGTAAATGAATTTATCTGGTGAACAATTGTAAGTAAATTTTAAATCTTGAGAATGAATATTCAAAATAAAATGAACACTTTTATAAAAAACAAAAAGCTGATGCATCAATTGTTTCAAATGTAAAATGACTAGGCAACATTAGCATTAGATTACCCATGCACAGATTCAATCTGAGGAAAAAGTAATATAGGTCAAAGAGGAGTCACTGTTGTGTTCTATTGTCTACAGCTCTATATGCCAAGAACAGATGCATACTGGGTAAGTAGCATTTTCCTTTTGTTGTAGTTGTCCCCCCCACTTTTTGCCCCATTAGAACTACTAGGTGCTGGTATTCGACTCTGAGAGTGCACTGAAGCCTCCTAACCAGGCTCCAGTGCCAGTGCGGTTCCCAAAAGCCCGGTAAAGTGGTCTAATGGTGGTACACTTTACCACCCCTGTAAATCCTTAGTAAATGGTACCCTGGTACCTAGGGCATGGGTACTAAAGAGGCTCCCTAAGGGCTACAGCATGTATTTTGCCACCCTAAGGGGCCCCCCTACAAACTGCATGCAAATGGCTTCTGCAGGCTGTGTGACATGGTGCAAACCATGTGTGAAAACACATGACTAATTCACTGTGTGCCATGTCATTGTCACTACATACAATATATATGTCACCCCTACAGCATGCCTTATAGCCTTAAGGCAGGGTGCGTTATATTGCATTTGAGGACAGTTCTGCATGAGCAGATATGCCCTGTGCCGTCTAGTTCAATTACTAGATAGTACAAGTCAACAGGGAAGCCATCTCAATTATATGTACTGTGCACTGGTCGTTATGAGTTACTTGGCTACATGAGGGCTTCACTGAAACTTACAGTGTTTGGTTTCAAACACCTTGTCATAATAAATCTGTACCGGTGTCGTTACTAGAGTTAAGACATGAACCCAGAGAGCACCCTAGTGGTGCCTCCTGAAAAACCTATCCTGTATCTAGTGTACTGGCTGACTGGTATCATCCAACCTGCCACCAGAGACCCTTTTTTGACCACCTGCAGGTGAGAGTTCCCACTTTCCAAGGTCAGAATCTGAAAGAAACACGTAGTGATAGATTCCTTACCTTCGAATTACCCCCAGGCGTCAGACTGGATCCGGAAAGTTTTCGTCAGCAGTTCCCCTGTGCGTCGGAAGGTGGCATCATGCTTCTGGGTCCGTCGTTGGCGTTGTGGTCACCGAGATGACGTTGTGGCAGCTACTTAGGTGCCGCCCTCGCGCGCTGACATCCGTTCTTTCTTTTTCTGCGCCAGCAAGCGCAGATCCGGAGAGAGCGGTACTCCCCGTCATTTTTTGACTGAGTTTTTCGAGGCTTTTTGTCTCTGTTTTTTCGAGTCGATCGACTCCTGATGCCCTAGGGATGATCGGCTTCAAGTCTTGCGGGGACTGGTATCGCATGATGTCAGTGACGGACCTGCACCGTGTGTGTCTCTACTGCCTAGGGCGCGACCACGACCCCAAGTCGTGCCCCGACTGCCAGGCCATGGCCCGAAGACTTTGTGGGAGTAGTCCCAAAAGTTGCTTGAAGTCCTGCAGTCAGCTCTGCGCCGCTCAAGGTCCCGGTCCCGTGGGAGGTCGAGGGACCGGTCGCCTAGCCATCACCATCGTTCATCAGGATCGAAGTCTTCGCACACGGGGTCAGGTAAGATGAAGCATTACAAGAAGTCAGCGACTCCAGCTACTGGAATTTCTGTCAGCCATGGCCAACTGGGGGTCCTCGCCCTTTACTGTCGGTGGCTCTAGCTCTGGCGTCGCTGTCGGCGCCGCAGAGCCCCCATGGATCCAGGCCTAGATCCCGGTCAACGCCGGTTGACCTTGTCCCACCTCCACCCACATCGACCCCACCGGCACCACCTCTGACGTCGCCCGTAGCACCGGACGACGCCGGCCCGTTTTCAGCCCCGAAGTGGACACGGAGCCGGAACGGCGTCGCTTGACGCCGATTCTGACGCCAATGGGATTCTTCTTTCCCTATGTCCAGCCTCCGTATTTTCGGCCTTTATATCAGCCTTCGGAGAAAGGGGAGATCTGGGAGGGGTCTGAGGACCCTCTCACAGCTCAGTGTGAGTATGACCCGGACTGGGCAGAGGAGCTGGGGGATGCCAGTGGTCTTGACACCTCTCCTGACCCTGGCCTGCTAACTCCTCCTACCGTGGCTATGGAGGAGGGTGCTAGTTACGCAGTGGTGTTGCGTAGGGCGGCCAAGGCTATCCACCTCCAACTCCCTACAGTGGCCGTCAGGACTAACCTCCTGACAGAAGTGCTTCAGCCGGCGGCTACCACTGCGGAGCCACTGCTGCCTTTTAATGATGCACTTTCCAACGTTCTTTTGGGCACCTGGTCCAGGCCCAACACAGGGGCTCCTGTGGATAGGAATGTGGCCCGACGTCATCGCCCAGCCCCGGGCGACCCCTTTTTCCTTTCCCAACACCCCACCCCTGAGAGCTTGGTTGTCCAAGCCTCCACGTCCTAGAGTCCATTCCCTACAGCACCCCCGGATAGGGAATCCAAGAGACTGGAACAGTTTTGGAAGAAGATTTTTTTCTTCTGCCAGTTCAGGGCTGCGGTCTGTGAACACCGCATGCCTCTTGGGCCATTATTCCCGCTCTGTGTGGGATACGGTGGCGGAAGTGCTGCTTCAGTGTCCGGAGGAGGCCCAGACAGTGCTCTCTCAGGCTATTGCTGAAGGGATAGATGCAGCCAAGTTCACAATTCGATGTGGCCTTGACACCGCCGACTCGCTGGGCAGAGCGATTTCCACGACAGTGGCGCTCCGTCGCCACGCCTGGCTGAGGACTACTGGCTTCAGTGGGGATGTCCAGAACACTCTCATGGACATGCCCTTTGATGGCATTCGCCTTTTTGGCAACAAGGCAGATAGTGTGTTGGAGCGTTTTAAGGACTCACGGGCTGCGGCCAAGTCCTTGGGCCTTTCGGCCATCCCTCCTCCTCCTTTTCGCTCCTTTCGTGGCCACGGAAGGGGCGCCCTGACACGTTCGCTTCAGAGCTACAGGCCTGCGCAGCAACAGTCACGCCGCGGACGTGGGACACGCCGAGGTGAGTTAGGGGGCCAGAGGGCGGGTCAGTCCACCACCACCCCAGCTACCACTGCCTCTAAACCTTTCTTTTCCGGTGTTTCGGGCCCATCAAAAGCCAGTGGGCGGCAGGATTTGCCATCACCTCCCCCACTGGCGCACCATCACTGCAGACAGGTGGGTTTTACTAATAGTCCAAAGGGGCTACTTCCTACCCTTCGAGACTACCCCTCCAGCAATGCCACCCCAGTACTATTGCATGTCGGGGGATCACTTGGCACTTCTTCAACAGGAAGTTGTGGCCCTTTTGGCCAAGGGGGCCATCAATCGCCTTCCTGCGTCAGAAGTAGGTCGTGATTGTTACTCCCACTACTTTCTGGTGCCCAAGAAGGACACGGGCCTGCGTCCTATCTTAGACCTCCGGAACGTCAATCGCTGCCTCTGGCAGGTGAAGTTCAAGATGTTAACTCTGGATCAGGTCTTGTCTGCTCTCGACCCTGGAGACTGGGTGGTAGCGTTGTATCTGCAGTACGCATATTTCCATATTCCCGTCCTGCCGGCCCACCGGCGTTTCCTGCGGGTTACGGTAGGCCACGAGCACTTTCAGTTTACCGTGCTCCCCTTTGACCTTACCAGCGCCCCTCGGGTGTTCACGAAACTCATGGCGGTTGTCGCAGCTCATCTGCCCAGATCAGGGGTTCCAGTCTTCCCCTATCTCGACGACTGGCTGTTGAAGCCGGATTCGCCCCAGGCAGTCGTCTCCCACCTCCAGATTACGGCCGACCGCCTACATTTGCTGGGGTTCTCCATCAATGTGCCGAAGTCGCACCTGATTCCCTCTCAGAAGCTCCTCTTCATCAGAGCGGTTCTGGATACGTCGCTCTTTCCGGTTTATCCTCCCGAACGGCGAGTCCAGGATATTCAAGTTCTGATTCCGATCTTTCGGCCTCTATGCTGGGTTTCGGTCAGGATGACTCTGAGGCTGCTGTGCCTCATGGCCCCCTGCATCCTGCTGGTCGATCATGCCAGGTGGCATATGCGAGCTCTGCAGCGGGACCTGAAGTTCCAGTGTGCGCAGCATCAGGGGAACCTGTCCGAGTCCATCCAGATCTCGGGGGGCACTGCACAACAATTGTAGTGGTGGGTCACAAACCGGCATTGGGTCAGTGGCAGATCAATCAATCAATCAATCAGTCATTTGTAAAGCGCACTACATACCCGCGAGGGTCTCAGGGCACTGGGGGGGGGGGCTGTTACTGATCGAACAGCCAGGTCTTGAGCATCATCCTGAAGGTCAGCAGGTCTTGGGTCTGTCGGAGGCGAGGTGGCAGGGTGTTCCATGTCTTGGCGGCGAGGTGGGAGAAGGATCTCCCGCCGGTGGTGGTTGTTCAGATGCGTGGGACGGTGGCGAGTGAGAGGTTGGCGGAGCATACCTGGCAGTTGGGGATGTAGAAGGAGAGCCGTCTGTTGAGGTAGGCTGGGCCGGTCTTGTGGAGTGCCTTGTGTGCGTGGATGAGGAGCTTGAAGGATAACCTCTTGCTGACGGGGAGCCAGTGCAGGTCCCTCAGGTGGGGGTTGATGTGGCCGTGGCATGGTACATCGAGGATCAGTCGTGCTGAGGCGTTTTGGATGTGTTGTAGTCGTTTGATGAGCTTGGTTGGGGCTCCCGCGTAGAGGGCGTTTTTGTAGTCGCGTCTGCTGCTGACGAGGGCCTGGGTGACTGTCTTTCTTCTATCTGTCGGGATCCATCTGTAGATCTTGCGGAGCATGCGGAGGATGTTGAAGCAGGAGGAGGAGACAGCATTGACCTGCTTGGTCATTGAGAGCGTTGAGTCGAGGACGATTCCCAGGTTGCGTGCGTGGTCGGTGGGTGTCGGGGCTGCTCCCAGTGCCGTCAGCCACCAGGAGTCGTCCCAGGCTGAAGAGTTGGAGCCAAGGATGAGGACCTCTGTCTTGTCCAAGTTCAGCTTCAGACAGCTGGTCTTCATCCAGGCAGCGACGGCCTTCATTCCTTCCTGGAGGTTGGCTTTGGCGGTGATGGGGTCCTTGGTGAGGGAGAGGATCAGTTGAGTGTCGTCGGCGTAGGAGATTATGTTGAGGTCGGGCGACGTGCACGAGCGGTGCCATGTAAATGTTGAACAGAGTCGGGCTGAGGGAGGATCCCTGGGGTACGCCGCAGATGATCTCGGAGGCTTTGGACCGGAATGGGGGGAGGCGGACGCTCTGGGTTCTGCTGGAGAGGAAGGAGGTGGTCCATTCCAGAGCCTTGTCTCAGATCCCTGCAGCGTGGAGGCGTGCGCGTAGTGTGAGGTGGCAAAGAGGTCTAGGAGGATGAGTGCTGCGGTCTCGCCGTTGTTCAGCAGGGTCCTGATGTCGTCGGTGGCGGCGATGAGAGCGGTCTTGGTGCTGTGGTTGCTGCGGAACCCTGACTGGGAAGGGTCCAGGATTCTGTTTTCTTCAAGGCATCGGGTTAGCTGTCTGTTGATGATTTTCTCGATGACCTTGGCTGGGTAGGGGAGCAGAGAGATGGGCCGGAAGTTCTTGAGGTCTCTTGGGTCAGCCTTGGGTTTTTTCAGTAGGGCGCTGATCTCAGCGTGTTTCCAGCTCTCTGGGAAGGTCGCGGTCTCGAGGGAGAGATTGATGACGTTGCGTAGGTGGGGTGCGATGGAGCTGCTTGCTTTGTTGAAGACGTGGTGCGGGAAGGGATCTGACAGAGAGCCGGAGTGTATTGTGCTCATGGTCTTGATGGTGTCATCGATGCTCATGCTGGCCCAGGCTTGCAGGGGGTCCTGGTCGATGGTGTGCGGAGGGTCTGTTATGTTGCTGTCTGTTGGGTCTGTCTGGGTGTTGAAGCTGTCGTGGATGTCTGCTATCTTGCGGTGGAAGAAGGTGGCGAGGGAGTCGCACAGGGCTTGTGACGGCGGAATGTCGTTGGTGTTGGAGCTGGGGTTGGAGAGTGCCTTCACGATGTTGAAGAGCTCCTTGCTTTTGTGTGCGTTGTTGTCGAGGCGGTCTTTAACCCCTTCCCTGCGGGGGTAATTCCCCCACGGTGCTGGGGGGGCCGCAGCGCCGCTGTGCTCGTGACGAGCTCAGCTTGTCATGACTCACAGTGGAGCTGTGCTCATGACGAGCTGAGCTCGTCACGACCCCGCCCACTGATTAATTCTCCCACACAGGCGGGGAATTAATCACGCGTGGGCGGGCCGCGGCCGTTATGACGAGCTGAGCTCGTCATGAGCACAGCTCCACTGTGACTCATGACGAGCTGAGCCTGAGCTCGTCATGAGCACAGCTCCACTGTGACTCATGACGAGCTGAGCTCGTCATGAGCACGCAAGAGGTTAAACGAGGTTCTCTTGGCAGCCCTGATGAGGTGGCGGTAGTTGCGGCTGGCATCCTTGTGTGCTGCGTGGTTGTCCGGAGTTTGTTCGCTGTGCCATTTCTTCTCTAGTTTCCGTCAGGCTTGCTTGGAGGCTAGGAGTTCTGGGGTGAACCAGCTGGCCCTCTTGCTGGTTTCTCTGTGGGTGGGTTTCTTCAGCAGGGCGAGGGTGTTGGCGCAGTCTTCGATCCAGCATCTGAGGCTGTGGGCAGCGTCGTCGGTGTTGGAGGGTTCAGTGGGTGGGCTGAGAGTGAGGTTTGCATGTAGTTGGTCTTTGGTGATTTTGTTCCAGCAGCGACGGGGGATCTGTTTTGTGCGGTGGTGTGTGGTGGGTTTCTGGAAGGTGAAGTGGATGCAGCGGTGGCCGGTTCAGAGGAGTTCGGTGGTGTGGCTGACGGAGACGTGCGGGCATGAGGAGAAGACTGGGTCAAGCGTGTGGCCGGCGGAGTGGGTGGGCGTTGTGACAATTTGCTTTAGTCCGAGGTTGGCGAGGTTATCGATCAGGGTTGTGGAGTTGCTGTCGTCGTTGTTCTCGAGGTGAAAGTTCAGGTCTCTGAGGAGGATGTAGTCGGTGGAGGTCGGGGCGTGCGTGCTGATGAAGTCGGAGATGGAGTCGCTGAACCGAGGGCGGGGTCCGGGGGGTCGGTAGACGAGGGTGCCTCTGAGTGTGGAGTTGGGGTCTGTGTGGATCTGGAAGTGCATGTGTTCAGCGGTGCTGAGCGCGTCGTCGGTGCTAGTTGAGACCCTGATGCTGTTCTTGTGGACGATGGAGATTCCTCCTCCGACTCCGTTGGTGCGGTCTCTGCGGGTAATCTTGTAGCTGTCTGGGATGGCTATTGCGATGTCGGGTGCGGAGGAGTCGTTCAGCCAGGTCTCTGTCAGAAAGGCGACGTCCGGGGATGTTGTGTCGAGTGAGTCTCAGAGCTCGATGGCGTGTTTGCGCGCAGAGCGTGTGTAGAGTAGTGTGCATCGCAGGTGGGTGCGGTCTTTTTTGGGTGGTTCGTTGGTTCTGAGGCTGGTGTAGCTGCAGTTCCGGCAGGTGAAGTGACCGTGTGTGCGTTTCGGGGCGGCCTTGAAGCAGGTGTGGGTCCGTCTGGGGTTGAGGGCGTGGAGTGTTCTGGCATCGTAGCGGCGGCGGTCGTCGTGGCGGGAGCAGGTCCAGGGGTTCTGGCGTGTTCCAGGTGTGGACGGGCGCAGACGGGTTTGCCTTAGGCGCACCTTTGGCGTGCCAGCGGCCGGCATATATGGGGAGGTGGGTGGGAGGAGCAGCTGGGAGGCGGAAGGCGGGGGCAGCGAATGGGCAGTGGGCAGTCCCTCTCCCTTCCCCAACCGGAGCACACAGTGGTAACGGATGCGTCCCTCCTGGGATGGGGTGGCCACATGGGAGAGGCGGAGATCAGAGGCCTCTGGTCTCTGGCGGAGTCCCGGCTCCATATCAACCTTCTGGAGCTCCGGGCGATCCGACTTGCACTAAAGGCATCCTTCCCTCTGTCAAGGGGAGAGTAGTGCACATGTTCACAGACAACACCACTTCCATGTGGTACTGCAACAAACAAGGCGGGGTAGGGTCGTGGACCCTATGTCAGGAGGCTCTGCACCTCTGGACATGGCTGGAACATCAGGGCATTTCCCTGGTAGTTCAACACCTGGCAGGTTCACTGAACGCCAGGGCAGACGAACTCAGCTGCAGGTGCATGATGGATCACGAATGGCGTCTTCACTCGGACGTGGCGCAAGGTCTCTTTCAACAGTGGGGAGAGCCTTGGTTGGATCTATTCGTCACCGAAGAGAATACACAATGTCAGCAGTTCTGCTAGTTGGAATTTCCAAGGCGGCAGTGACGCTTTTCGTCGCGAGTGGAGTTGCGGTCTGTTGTACGCCTTTCCGCCTATACCACTTCTGCCCAGAGTGCTGAAGAAGGTCAGGCACGACCGGGCCCAGGTTATTCTTGTGGCTCCGGACTGGGCTGGAAGAGTTTGGTATCCCGAGCTACTCAGTATGACCATCGATCCCCCGATCCAACTGTCTATTCAGGAGGATCTTCTGTCGCAGCAGCAGGGGACAGTCCTCCACCTGAACCTATCTAGTCTCCACCTTCTTGCGTGAAGATTGAGCGTCGGCAGTTGATTCCTTTCGACTTGCCTCCTGTAGTTTGTGATGTCATTCTGGCAGCCAGGCGTCCCTCCACTAAGTTGGTATACGCCTGCAGGTGGAACAAATTTGTGGCATGGTGCACAGCAAAGGCTGTGGATCCCCTTTCTGCTCCTCTTTCAGAAGTGCTATTGTTACTTCTTTCTTTGGCCCAGCAGGGCTCTGCTCTGGGCACTTTCAAGGGCTACCTTTCTGCTATTTCGGCCTTTCTCAGGCTCCCTGATCAGCACTCTCTTTTCAAGTCACTTGTTGTACATAGATTCCTCAAAGGCATTACTCACCTTTTCCCTCCTACTCCTTTTGTGATGCCGCAGTGGGACTTGAATTTGGTTCTTACATATTTGATGTGCGCTCCCTTTGAGCCTCTTCACAACTGTCCTCTACGTCTATTAATCTTGAAGACTGCTTTCCTGGTTGCCATCACCTCCGATAGGAGAGTGAGTGTGCTTCAAGCTCTTTCCTGTAAACTCCTGTTCGAGGCATATTAGCTGCAGAATTCACACTGTGCATAGATCGCCATCTGGTGTTGGGCTTGGATGCTTGCACCTTGTTGTCCTGGAAAAAGTGTTTTGTAGTCACGAGAGAGGTGACTCCTCCCTTGGACGATAGTGCGCATGGGCATCGACTCCATCCTCCGATTGTTTTTTTCTGCCATTGGGTTCGGATATAACTTCAGCGCTCCGGTTCGGTACTGTGTTATCCAAACCTTTTTGACGTGCAAAGCATATCAAACTCATCGGTATTGTTTTCGATCGTGTGCTTTTTGACACACTACTCAAATGCTCAATTCCGGTCATCGATGCGGGCCGCTGGGCCTATCGGGACCATTCGGGCCTACGGCTAATGGATAGGACTCCATTAAAAGAATGCACCCAGTGTGGAGGTAAATTTCTGCACAGCGACCAACACAAGGTCTGCAACCGCTGTCTCTCACCCGAGCACGAGGAGAAAAACTGCCAAGCCTGTGCCTCCTTCCGCTCCAAGAAGACTATCCATGATCGCCGGGCCCGACGACACGTTATGGTGCAACAGGCTGCCCCGGTGCCAGAAGACATCTTCGATGAAGGCCCGATGTTCCTGAGGCAGAGGATTCGGAGGATATGGACATCGTTTCTGAGGCAGACGACTCCGACGACCATATCACTCCAGGTCAACGAGTGAGCTCAAGTGCCCCTGCCCCGAACCTACCCGAGAAAAAGAAGGCACCGATCAAGACTTCGCCTGCAGGCCCCAGTCGCGACTGAAATAAAGTTTCAGAAGCCCCGCCCTCGGGCTCGGCTCCGAAGACAAAATAAAACCTTCCGGCAGCTCGGGATCGAGCAAGCCGCATACCCGTGCCCCCCAGACACCGTCGGCACCGAAGCCGGGAGCTCATCCTACTCCCGCAATTCCCAAAAAGCCATTGGCACCGTACACCTCGGCACCAAAGGAACAAAAGGCCTCCGATCTGAAACCAAAACATTCGAAACCGAAGAAGATTTCCGACCAGAGCAGAAATCTAAACCTCGCTAGGGACAGAAAAAATGGGCACCGAATGCGGTTACCGAAGAGGAAGGACTTTTTCGGCTGGATCCCATCGATCCGAAACAGAAAACTCTCCAAGTGGACCCCAAGATAGGCCATGTTGTCAATGTTCCACACAAAAAGAGGAAATTGGACACCCCACACATCCCTGAAGTGCCTTTAGAGAAAAGAGACTGTGCCACTTCACCTTTAAGACCCTCTTCTCCTGTTCTTCCTACTAAGCCTTTCTCTCCTCCAAAGTCTCCCATACTTCCTCCATAGTCACCACCACAACAGGATGATGAGGATTTAGAGGGTGAGGGATGGAATAATGACCCTTTGACTGACCCTGATGAGGACACAGGCATGCCACAGGACCCATGGGATGACTATGATGACCCAGTAGATCCTCCAGACCTTCCTGATTCCGATGCATACCCAACAAAGCCATCTCCCCCAGATGACAATATTGGCTTTAGTCAGCTCATTGATAGGGCTGCCCAGTACCATGGTGTTCAAATGCATTCGGACCCCAGAGAGGAAGTCTTCCTACTAGACACGTTCGCACAGTCACAAAAGACAGTACAAACTTTACCCATGTTAAAAGGTGTCATTAAACATGCCCCAGAGATATTCAAAGACCCTGTAAGGGGTAGAATTCTGAATCCTAGAATTGATAAAAAAATATAAACCCGCCCCAAATGATCTCACCAACATCAAAGGTCAACTACCCTTAGATTCTCTAGTAGTGACCAACGCTAGAAAGCGTGCCAACTCTCAGACCTCCAGTGATGCTCCACCTCTAGACAAGGAGTCTAAATTATTAGACGCTTCGGGCAAGCGAGTTGCTGCCCAGGCAGCAAATCACTGGAGGATAGCCAATGCGCAGGTTACTTGCCAGGTACGATAGGGCTCATTACGACAAGATTGAATCCCTAATGCAGCATTTTCCTGACCAATACAAAACCAAAGCCAATGCTTTGATTCAAGAAGGCAAATTAATAACAAATGCATCAATTAAATGTGCCCTCGATGCTGCAGATAACGCATCTAGATCTGTCTGCACTAGTGTGATACTAAGAAGACATGCTTGGCTGCGCATTTCTGGTTTCAAACAGGAGGTACAAACAACTATCCTCAATCAGCCGTTCAATCAGGAACTACTTTTTGGTCCAGCTGTAGTTACAGCTTTAGAAAAATGAAAAAGGACACAGAGACTGGTAAATTCATAGGAGCATTACAGTCTCCATCCACTCGAGGTTCCTTTCGATGCTCCTTCTATAGAGGAGCATCCAAAAACATCAGTACAGACACTGTTGCTTCCCCCTACAAAAACACCACACAAACATCCCCCGATAAGGGATATTTTAGAGGTGGGTACAGAGGAAATAACAACAAGGGTAGAGGCTGAGGTAACAACAACACTCGTGCCTCTCCCACTAATAAACAGTGACTTCCTTCCACTCCCTCCAGACCATTCCACTCTGGTCGGACGGAGACTCTCACAGTTCATACCTGTCTATAATTCCATCACTACAAACAAGTGGGTAAGACAAATTATCCAGTATGGTTAATGCCTGGAACTTAATGCAAATCCCCCCAACATACCACCCAAGTAGCGTCCGATGACCACGGAACATCTGACACTCTTCAAACAGGAAGTTCTCTCACTGCTTCAAAAGCATGCCATAGAACCAGTCCCCATACATCATCAAGGGACGGTAGTATACTCCCTGTATTTCCTAATCCCCAAAAAGGACGGTACTCTACGGCCAATACTGGACCTCAGACCTCTCAATCTCTACATACAATCAGATCATTTTCACATGATCACTCTTCAACAGGTCCTTCCACTGCTTCAACAAGGCGACTTCCTTGCCACACTAGATCTCAAGGACGCCTACTTCCATATTTCCATACACCCTGCTCACAGGAAATATCTAAGGTTCACAGTGGATGGCCAACACTACCAATTCAAAGTTCTCCCATTAGGGGTGACCACAGCACCCAGGGTATTCACAAAGTGCTTTGCGGTAGTAGCGGCACACTTGCGAAGGCAGCAAATCCATGTATTTCCATACCTGGACGACTGGCTGATAAAAGCCGAGACTCACAACCAGTGTGTTTGCCATACTTATCAAACCATTCAACTGCTACACAACTTGGGGTTTACAGTAAACTATACCAAGTGACACATTCAGCCCTCCTACCTACATCAGTATCAAGGAGCCACAATAGACACTTCTAAAGCCCTAGCATACCCCAATCCAGCCAGGATAGTCAGTATGCAAACTGTCATCACCAAGTTTCAACCCCAACACTCTCTTCCAGCACGTGTTCATGCAGCTCATAGGGATGATGGCCTCTTGTATTTTCATTGTACCTCACGCAAGACTTCAGATGTTCCCTTTACAAGAATGCTTAGCACGTCAGTGGAACCAGGCTCAAGATCAACTCACAGATCTGGTGTTGGTGGACAGCCGCACCTATCACTCTCTGCAGTGGTGGAACACACAATATCTTTCCAGAGGGCGACTGTTCCTAGAACCAGTTCCACAGATAGTGCTAACAGCAGACGCATCACTCACCGGCTGGGGAGCCCATCTCCTAAACCACACAATTCAGGGCAGGTGGACCACCCAACAAAAAGCGCTCCACATCAATCAACTAGAATTACTGGCAATATTTCTAGCGTTAAAGTAATTCCAAACACATCTCCTCAACAAAACTGTCCTAGTCCACATGGACAATATGACAGCAATGTATTACATACAGAAACAAGGAGGAACACTCTCTTTGCAGTTGTCTCACCTAGCGCAAAGCATATGGAGATGGGCCATTCCACAAAACATATATCTTCTGGCGGAACATCTGCCAGGAGTGAACAATCAGATTGCGGATCTGTTAAGTCGTCAAACTCAACAGATACATGAATGGGAACTTCTTCCGAAACTTCTTCAACCCTTTTTCCAAATGTGGGGACAACTAGACATAGATCTGTCACACACGCAAAATGGCCAACCTTCGCCGTCAGGTTCCCACACCCGTTATCCAAGGGCAATGCGATATGGATGAACTAGTCAGGCAGATTTGCGTACGCTTTTCCACCACTCCAGCTCATTCCGCTAGTAGTACGCAAGCTCAAACAACAGTCTTTCAAGATGATCCTGGTTTCTCCCACATGGGCACGGCAACCAAGGTTCTCAACACTACTCGAACTCTCAGTAGTTCCACATCAAAAATTATGGCTCTCCCCAAAGCTGCGTACGCAGAACCATGGAGAGATAAGGCACCCAGATCCAGCACAACTGAATCTAGCGATCTGGCTCCTGAAATCGTGGAGTTCGGTTACCTCAACCTCCCACCCGACTGTATGAACATTATTAAAGAAGCCAGCCGCCCTACCACTAGACTTTGCTATGCAGCTGAATGGAAAAGATTAGTCATTTACTGCAATAACAACAAAATTGACTCATTAGATGATTCAATTCAAAACATTATTTGCTATTTGCTACATCTACAAAGATGAAATCTGGCATATTCATCTAAAAGATTACATCAGGCTGCCCTTGCCGCCTACCTACAAAACAGACAACATTTGTCATTGTTTAGAGTACCCGCTATCAAAGCTTTTATGGAAGGCCTTAAAAGGATCATTCCACCCAGACTGCCACCCTCTCCAGTGTGGAACCTAAACATTGTTCTTACTAGACTCATGGGTCCCCCATTTGAGCCTTTACACAACTAGCGAATTACAATTCCTTACATGCAGAGTAGCTTTCCTTGTCGCAATCGCCTCTCTCAGAAGAGTAAGTGAGATCCAGGCTTTAACCATACAAGAACCATTCTTACAAATCCATCGTAACAAAGTGGTTCTTAGGACAAATCCAAAATTCCTTCCCAAATTAATCTCTGCTTTTCATCTTAATCAATCAGTAGCGTTACCAGTGTTTTTCCAAAACCCTGATTCAGTAGCGGTAAGAGCTCTTCATATGCTCGACGTTAAAAGATCTTTAATTTATTACATAGACAGGACTAAAGCCTTTAGAAAGACAAAACAACTAGCTTTCTCTCGACCTCATAAATACAACCACATCTCCAAAGCTGGAATTGCCAGGTGGATAGCCATTCAGATATGCTACCAGAAAGAAAAACGCACATTAACAATTCCCCCTAGAGCACATTCAACACGCAAACTAGGGGCTTCCATGGCATTCTTAGGGAACATTTCCCCTAGAAGACATTTGTAAGGCAGCGACATGGTCTACCACACACACCTTCACAAAATACTATTGTGTAGATGTGCAGGCAAAGCAACAAGCTACTGTAGGCCAGGCTGTTCTTAAGACACTTTTTCAAACCACTGCAACGGATACAGGTGACTACCGCTAGGGGAGACACTGCTGTACAGTCCATGCACAGAGTGTGAATTTTGCAGCTCATATGCCTCGAACGGAAAATGCTACTTACCAGTATGCATCTGTTCTTGGCATGTAGAGCTGCAGAGATTCACACGCCCACCCACCTCCCCGGAACCTGTATCTGTTCCAGTGTTATCTTACTTAGATACAGTCACATGGACATCTTTTCTGTTTCTACAAACGCCATCATTTCCCATCATGGCGAAAAACAATCTGAGGATGGAGTCGATGCCCATGCGCACTATCGTCCAAGGGAGGAGTCGCCTATCTCGTGACTACAAAACACTTTTTCCAGGACAACAACAAGGTGCAAGCATCCGAGCCCAACACCAGATGGTGATCCATGCACAGAGTGTGAATCTCTGCTGCTCTACATGCCAAGAACAGATGCATACTGGTAAGTAGCATTTTCCTTTCTATCTGTCCATCCGGGCAAGGTTGTGCTCAGAAGCCGTCCATACTTTTTGCCAAAAGTTGTCACTGCCTTTCACATCGGGCAAACCATCACTTTGCCCACCTTCTTTCCGCATCCTCTAGAGAGGAAGAGAGGCTCCACCGTCTGGACCCAAAACGTGCGCTCTCGTTTTACTTGAACCGCACACAACAGTTCTGGGTGGATGACTAGCTCTTTGTTGGCTACGTTGGTGCCAAGAAAGGTCGGACCGTACACAAGCGAACTATCTCCCGATAGGTCGTCTTGTGTATTAAAGCCTGTTATTCTCTGGCTAAAAAGGAACCTCCGTTGGGGCTGTGCGCCCAGTCCACCAAGGCGATGGCAGCCACTACTGCATTGGGACGTGGTGTCTCTTTACAAGAAATCTGTCCGGCAGCTACGTGGGCCTCGCTGCACACTTTGACTAAGCACTATTGCCTGGACAGCCAAGTCCGGAGAGACAGCTTCTTTGGCCGTTCTGTTCTATGGGACTTACTTGTGTGATATTGGTTCGCAGACCCACTACCGGGGTTGGTATTGCTGGGGTATCTATTCTAAGGTAAGGAATCTATGACTACGTGTTTCCTTCAGATGAACAAGTTACTTACCTTCGGTAACAATATATCTGTAAGAAACATTAGTGGTGATAGATTCCTTACCGCCTCACCCATCCTTCCCGTTCTGCGAACTGATTTCTAGGGTTAAGGTCATCCCTTTCAGGGCCCTAGTTTCAAGGCACCGGTGGTCAGTATCTTGCATGGCTCTGCGTTCCTGGCGTGGAAAGTCGTGTACAGAACTGACGTCAGTGTGCGAGGGCGGCGTCTAAGTAGTTGCCGCAACATCATCTCGGCGACCACGACGCCAACGACGGACGCGGAGCTGCACGACACCACATTCCGATGCGCAGGGGTACTGCTGACGAAAACTTTCCGGATCCAGTCTGACGCCTGGGGGTAATTCTAAGGTAAGGAATCGATCACTACTAATATTTCTTACAGATATATTGTTACCGAAGGTAAGTAACTTGTTCAACAATGCCAGCTCTGGGGGAAGGTGTTCACACCTCCTCCAGCAGGATGGCTAGCGATTTAGCATATCAAGGACAGGTGCTTCAAAGCCCCTGCTGCTTTTGATATGCGACTTGACTTCCGCAGACCTGGGCGATGCCACTTCCTGTCCTGAGGCCCATTTGGCACCAGGACAGGTGTGAAATTAGTATTGCAGTCGCAGTGTAGCCCCAGCAGGCTGATCGCACCCCTAAGGTGGGTTACCTTAATGTGCTCGAAAAAAGAAGGGATCCACCACCTTGTTTTTGGCGGAGTTCAGAACCCTTGGACAGGGTTTTGCCCACTCCCCACAGAAAGCGGTCATATAGGGTATGTAGTGACCCCAGGGATAAGTAGCACATTGGCTACTACCCTTCGCTCCCCTTAATGACCCCTAAATTTTGTATATAGATGACCCCCTGACACCAGGAACTCAGATTCATCTGCCTGAAAAAGAAAAAGGACAAGAAGAGCCAAAGATATGAGAACTGTGGACCAGCATCTACCTTGGTGCAAAATCCTACCTGACTGCTGCTCTCCCAACACTCACTGACACCTACTTGTCCAGTGGCAGAACAGCCTCCCCAAACACTTGGACTGCCCAGAATTTCCTCGACCCTGCAACATCCCCCCTGGAGTGAAGAGGCCACATCTTTGCACCAGCAGGTACTGATTGCAGCTGCCCGGTACAGCATTCTCTCGACCCTCGGGCCCACAGAGGGAGCAGCACCCCAGCAAGAGGTCTTCCTGCTCCAGGAGGTCAGAACCGTTTGCCTGCCAAGTTTGAAGATGTCAAGACCCACAGGAGCCTCCCTGCACCAATACTTGAGTTACCAGAGCCTGTTGTAAGCACCAAGGCCTGTTTGTGTTCAGTCAGCACACCACCGCCTCCAAAACGTACCTGCACGTCGAGGGACTCTGAGAGAGGCCAGTTCCACACCAAGAGTGGCCCTGCTAGGTTTCTTTTCCCTCTTCTGGAGGTACACCAAGAACCGTGAGAGCCTCTGACTCACCGATATCCTGGACAGAACACTTCTGCACCTGAGCTCCCCAGCTTGGGCTCATGCAAACCGGTGGTATCTTTGTGGCCCTAAGACACTCAAAGGCCGAGCCCCCCCCCCATGGCTTCTGCCCCTCCCTTGCAGCCTTTTATTACAGATACTTTTCCACATTGACTTTAACATGTAGGGCTTGATATTGCCACCGCTGAAAGCACCTCAGTAACTGGACACCCCAGTACAGGTCAACTTGGACCTTGACCCCTACTTACCTTAAGTCCAGAAGAACAATCCTATAAGTCGTCCGTAAGTGTACCTATGCAGTGAATTTTTCTCCCATGGGATAACATTACCGTGTTCGACGCTCAAGCCTCAAATCTGACAGCAGTCATTTTCTACTATTTTTACTGTACAATGTTATGTTTCAAATACTTACATCATTCTGTTATTTTCTTCTTCAGTGTGTGTCTCATTTATTGACTCGTGTACAACAAATGCTTAACACTTCCCTCTGATAAGCCTAGACAGCTCACCCACACTACCACAGAAGAGAGCATTTGGGATTTTTTTTATCTAAGACCTGAAAGCTAATATGGGTCATCTGGACGTTCTACATAGTGTAGCTCATTTTGGTACAAAATATAAAAAGCAAGCATCCTACGGAACCAAAATCATCCTAGTTGATAAAAATAGTGTTAATGGTCTTCCAAGTAATTGAGACCATTATTGCACTGGGACACATTTGCAAAGATCTTTGGAAAGGCCGCCCTAATCATCTTCAGCGTTCACTGGAGAAGAATAACATAATGTCAGCATTGGCTGAGGTCTGCTATGCAGCTGTACATTTGACCTGGGGCTTTGCCCCTTGAACATTATGTTCAAATATAACTACTGGCAGAGGCGCTAGGGGACGCACGTACAAGATGGCCGCAAGGTAGTGAGGCTCCGTCCGCCCCGGAGATTTAATCCATTATTCATCCTTTACCTACGGGGCCATCTTCTTCTGCGAATCCCCTGATGAACAGCGGAGAGTCGGAGGAGACGGCATAGTCCTTTGACGAAGTGCGGACTGCTGAGGGGCCTCAATTTGGACGCCGACCACATTTGCGTACTGCGCGGTGAGGAGAGGCTGGTCAGGCTGCGTGTGGAGAGAGTCTGCTGCTGCACCCACGAGCTGTGCTTGCTTCCCCATGAAGGTCCACTCCTGTTGCAGGATACCAGTGACCAGCCAGCGCAGTGTCAGCCAGTGAGGCGGAGGTGCTGTGGGACGGCCGAGCTGCGTGTCGGCCCCGGTACCCTGGGCCTGCTGACTGCCCTAGGGGCGCCTGCGAGTCATTCACGCGAGGCTGCGGTCTCGGGCCTTCCCTGCGAGATGCCCCATCTATCTGGGCCTCGGCCGGAGCCTGGCGGCTGGAACCTGCGGCAAAGCCTGGCGGCGCTTGCGCCCGCCGTGGTCTGTGAAGGGCGAGGGTCTGACCCGGTGAGAGGGCCACGCCAGTCGGCGAACCTGGGGCCCTCGACCTGGATCACCCAAGTTACGCCCCGGGCGGCTACATGCATGGCGCTGGACATAAAGGCTCGCCCATTGAGCGCAAGTCACCCTGCGGGCGCTCCGGCACGAACCCGGGACCTGGGACTGCCTGGTCGCATCCGATCACCCCTGTCCTCCCTGTTGCACCAGCGGGGCAGCTCCCGGCACGGCGGGTGGGAGTGAGGTTCGCTGAGCCCCAGCCTCGCTTTGAGAACAAGACACCGTGCCCCTGAAGGGTGAGGAAGCATGTGGAGCCTGCCCCCCCCCTATTGAGTCTGTACGCCCAGAGGAGCAACTGGGCAAAACACTGCTTTGCCCTGGCAGCTGCGTTGGGGCCTTACGCGGGGCCACTCTCGCGCTTTGCCGACCTATATCGACTGGGGTGCTGACATGCACACTGCCACCCACCACTTGCTGCTGGCTGTGCTGAGGCCTGCGCTGCTGGATTCCTTCCACTCCGCCGAACTCTGTGGCCCAAGAGCCCCTGTAACACCCTGCAACATTACTCTGGCTGGGAACTCCTCTTCTGCGCTGCGGAGGGCTGGAGAGTGGGCTCCATTGTGCACATCAGCTCCCAGCCTCTGCGAGGCTGATGACTTGCCCTAGAGACGGATAGAGTGCACAAGGAGCAGCCATCTCATCCACTGCAGTCCCAGGTATGTGAGGGCCTCACGCCTCCCAGGTCCTGAGCTGCTGTACTCGCTTCACAGTACTTAAGCATCAGCGCAAGGCCCTGGGAAACCTAGCCCACGTAGAACGCACCCCGAATGCCACACTGAGGCGATACGCTCACTGGCTCGCCCTGTCACTGTCAGAATTCAGAAGGGCTCCTACAGTGAGGCCCGAAGCCATCGGAAATGACTGCACTGTCCTGTACATTGGACGCCTGTTAACCGACCTCCTGGACCCCTGCCACCCGTCCAAGCCGGCACGACGATGGGGAACCCGATGGCAAACAGCCCAAGCTTACTTTCGATGCCCGTAGAACACCCAGAGGGCAACCACCTGCTACAGATCATGACGGCATGGGGCAAGAGAATCAAAGTACGGATCAGGTGGACATGAAGACATTGCTCCATACAATGAAAGCTAGTTTCGCCTCGATCGAAGGGAAAATGGACCCCATGTGCGCCAGAAAGGATCAGATTACTCAAAAGATCGAAAAGCAAGACGGCAGAATAAAGGAGGCCGAAATGCGGATCTCCACCCTCGAAGATGGACGCGAACAGGCATCTTGGCAGCTTACAGATATCGCTCGGCTACTTAAAAGGGATCGCTGCAAAAAACGAAGACATTGAAGCCCATTCACGGCAGAATAACATACGCATCACTGGGGTTCCAAAGACAGCTAATACAGGGAAACTGGTAGAATACGTCGAACGGCTACTCACTACATGCTGCAGACAGGAGTCCTTTTCGCGTATGCTCATAGTGGAACGGGCACATCGCACATTGACACCGAGCACCCTCCAGGGGCGCCGCCCCAGCCCATAGTTGCTAGAATACTAAACTATTGCGACCGCGATGCTGCTCTACGCAAGGCAAGGGAGCTTAAAGACGTCATCTTTGAGAAAAATGCAATATCCCTGTATCCTGACTTTACTCTCAATGTCCAAGAGGCGCAGAAGAAATTTGTACCCATTAAAAAGAAGCTGCAGTAAGGAGTCGGGTATGCTATGCTCTACCCCGTACGCCTACAGATCACCTACGATGGCAGACACCACATCTGCAGCACCCCGCAACAGGCAGCGTACTTCTTCAAAAAGACTGTACTGTCTGCCAAGAGAGCGACGCGATCCCCACCAAGCGACAAGGACGGATCAGCGCATCAAGAAGAGGTCTAGAAGCTATGCTGCGAGCCTGCTGACCAACACATACAGGTTTGAATGGAGACACTGAACACATGGCTGCTTGTTCCAAGTGACAGGTAACAATGCATGCTGTCCTTGAGTGGTCTCCTGAACTGGCACCATCCTACACTTGAGGCAGTGTGACCATGGTAGGATTTTAAATCTGTTTTCCGGGGCCCCCTCCTGCACGACAAGTCATAGCGGGAGTGTGAGAAAGTGGCTCTGTATATACTGTTCCTTAATAGGTACAGGGTGTACAGAGTCCACAGTCCTCCAGGGTTTGACAGGGTTTGACAGAGGTTAAAGTTAGGTATAACCTTACTCTCTAAAGTGGTAGCTTGGTCGAGCAGTAAGGCAGTACCAGAGGACAGTGTAAAGCATTTGTTGTACACACTCAGTCAGCAAATGGTTTCACACACTCAATAACTGAACTCTAGGCCAATATATATAAAAAATATATGCTTGTTTTATTTTAGAACCAACACTTGGGTTTAAAATATACTTTCTCAACAGGAGATGTTTCATATAAATACTTTTGCAAAATGCAATAGACTTTAGTAAACAGTTACAAGTGGTTGCAGTAGGCAACTCTATTTTTAAACACAACAATACATTGAGCTCAATGGTAAATTAAAGTTATTTGCAACAGATTACTTTTTAGATTACTTTTGGAATTCCAGGACTGGATCCTAGATTCAGTCCTGGGTCAGTTCTCAGAATCAAGTGATGAAAGTCGACTTGGGTAGTGTAATGATTTTTAACTAATATTTAGCTATTTTAAAAGTTGACACTTAGAAAATATTTTCAGAGAAAACAGTCAATGATTCCCTATGGAAGAAAATTCAGGTTACAGGTACAGTATGATCTCGTTACTTTTGTAATCCAGTACTGGGAGCCTAGACTCAGTACTGGGACCTTTATCCAAAACAGGTAAGTAATTACGTTTTCAGATATTATGCGATTTTTGAAGAATATTTAAAGATTGCAGAAATCGACACTTAGAAGAAATTTCACAGAAAAACAGTCAATGGTTTCCTATGGAAGAGTTAAGAGTAAGTACAGTTGTAGGTATTTTTCAGAGTCAGTGCTGGGCACCAAGATCCAGCACTGGGAGCTCACCTAAGAGCAGGTGAGTAAGTCCACACTTAGAAGAAATTTCAGGAAAAAGCCAGTCAATGTTACCCTATGAGGAAAATAGAGTTTGCGGTTTAAGGGTAAGTACTCGACTGGCAGAGTTGAGGTTCTGGGCACAGACTAAGAGGTCTCCCAGGGTCAGGTAGGTACAGTTGGTTCACCCTCAGCGGCTCTAGGGCGGCCGGGTGCAGAGAGAGTTAGGCCCAATGTTATCCTATGAGGGATAGGGGGGCCTTGTTTGGTGGCTGCTGACTGGCAAGCCACGCGGCTGTGGGAGCTGGGCTCCTGGTCACTTACTCAGGGCAAGTGGGGAAGTAGGTAGGAGTAGAGTTTTCACTGCCAGGGCCACTCGGGCGGTTGGGTGCAGAGTGCTTTTGAGCCTTCGGGCGCTCAATGGATTTCAATGGGAAATCTCCGGTTAAGAAAAAGACTGCAAGCTCGGGGACGAGGACTCTTCAGGTGCCACCACCACTTTGAGAGGTAAGTTGGGTAGTTGGAGGATAGGTAGGTACCCCGGGATTGGGCACAGGGGGCCGTGGGGCGCCACGTACAGGGGTGCCTTTAGGTGTCGGGAAATCTTACCCTCTGTTGATCGCGGTTGGGGGGGGCACCTTGTTCTGAGGCTGCAGGCTTCTTCAGGAGTGTCGAGGGAGGTCCTTGGGTGCCAGACTCGGGGTCGCAGTCGCCATGGGGTCGTCCTCAGGGTCTTTGTTCACTCCGGCACTGGCCAGGCTCGGCTGGTGCAGAATGTGCTGGGTTCGCGGTTCCGGGCTGCTGCCAGGGGTTAGAGATAGGTTTCGAGTAGAGCCGCTACTCATGGGAGTCCCAGGGGCTTAGAGCCAAAAGGTAGCCAGTTCCTCCAGGGTTGGTGAGGTTGCTAGCCACAAGAGATGCCGGGCTGGAGCAGGAGCAGGTTCGAGGGTCGACAGGCCGGTAGGGCTGGGGCCAAAGCAGTTGGTATCTTCCTCTTTTCAGCAGCTGCAGGGCAGGTCTTCTTTCTTCTTGCTCTTCGTAGTTTGGAATCTGGAATCTGGGGAAGGAAGGTTCAGGGTGCCCCCTAAATACTAGATTTAGGGGCGTTACAGGTAGGTGAAGGGCAGAGACCAATGGGTCCCCGTCCTGGGGTGGGTACACCCCCTATCCTGCCTCTCTCCTGTGGGAGGGGGGTAGTAGCCTAGTCCTGATAGGGTAGGGCTCCCCATCTTCAAGATGGCGAGAGCCCGGAAATGTGCTTCACCTCGCCTCCCCCACCTGAGGGGTGGGGGTGGGGTTGGGGTTGGCAGGCTTGCACATCCCCTGTCCTTATTTGGGGGTTCCGGCCAAAGCTTCCCGCCAGAGTGGGGGGTTGCAGGGGCCTGGGGAAGCTCACAGAGGCGGCATGCCTTTGAAGCTTCCACCTGCCCATCCTGGGGGAGGAGATTTAGCACCTCGCCCAGGATGTGCATTGTTGCAGGACCAGGAGAGCAGGGGCTCTCCTACCCAGGGGTCCAGCAACATGTCTGCTGGGTGGCAGCCTAGGCAGCCTCAGAGCAGACGTGGATTTGTAGGTTAGGTTAGAGGGGGCACCTCTAAGATGCCCTCTGGGGTGCTGGGTACATTAAATCCCACACTGGCATCAGTGTGGGTTTAATGTGCTGAGAAGTTTGATACCAAACTTCTCAGTCTTTAGTGTTGCCATTATGGTGCTGTGGAGCTCGTGTTTGACGAGCTCTCAGCACCATGTACTCTTAAATGGCAGCACTGCACTTACAGGGCTCAGGAATGGACCTGGGCACTGTAGGGGCACAGGGCTCCTGCTCCTGTGCCCACACCATTGGCATAAGGCACCCAGCTAGAGGGGTGACTGATGTATGCCATGGCAGTGTATGTGATGGGCATGGCACACAGGGATGTGTGCCATGTCGACTTTGTTTTTGTCTTGCACCCCAAACACTCAGCCTGCAAAGGCAGTGTGTGTGTGTAAGGGTACAGGGCCTCTAAGAGTGGCACAAGGAGTGCTGCAGCTCTTAGAGGCCTTCCTTGGTCACAAAGCCCTGGGTACTTAGGGTACCATTTACCAGGGGCTGACATGTGGCCAGGGTTGCCAATTTGGGTTTGGTTTGTTTTAGGGAAGGAACATAGGCCCTGGGCACCTGATTGGCAGGAGTCCAGGGCACACTCAGTCAAAGTACATTCAGCAATTCAACAAAAAGTGGGGGCATACCATGCAAGAAAGATGGCACTTTCTCACACGGAGGCGCTGCCACACCCCCTGGAACACACGCCTCTAAGGGTGCTCCCCTTTTTATCAGTACTGGGAATTGAATTGTTAGGCTGTTGCCTCTGTTGTGGTTTTATTGGGGGGATATTTCAGATATGCGTCATTAACGACCCTGAGATCCAATCACTATCCATCCTCCATGCTAGATGCGCCCCCATGTCATTATGTAAACAAGTCTTTATATCGCCCATGTCTTGTAATTCCGTAACATGGATGGCGCATGGTCTGTACGGGGGAATTGTGACACAGATTCTGTGGGATTTTATGGAGTTGTTGGGATGGGAGGTGAGGGAGGGCACCATGCACTACAAGTTGGGGTCGCCTTTGTGGGAGGAAAGTTGTGACACCAGGGTGGGCATTCACAAGCTCGCTCAAGATAACAGGTTACGTAGGTACAATACATACTTTGAAATAGGCACACGTATACAGCACATGCAGGTACGCGCCACACTAGGCAATGGCGGGTGAGGGACAGCGAGCTGATACCATAGTGCACATGGGTCTCCTCACATGGAACTGTTGGGGGCTAGGCGATCCCAGGAAAAAATGGCACGTATTAACTTATCTGGATAGGCACCACGTCGTCATTGCTATGCTGCAGGAGACACACACTCTTCCTACATAACAGCCTCAGTTTGCCGCTAGGTGAGCCTCCTATAGATACTTCTCCTCGTACTCAGCCTTCTCGAGAGGCGTAGCTATCCAAATTAAAAAAACGGTGACATACATTGAGGAGAACTCTGCACTCGATCCCCAGGGTAGGTACTGCATGACATGGGGCAGGTTGGCGTCCGCCTCCGTTACACTCGTGTGTAGCTACGGGCCTAATGTGGATGACGTAGACTATTTTGTCGCCTTGTGGGTTCGCATAGTGAACATAGGCTCAACCCATCTCATATGGGGGGGGGATTTCAACTTAACGCCTTGCCCCGCACAAGACCACTCCCATCCGCTGCGGCACCACTACTCCAAAGCACAACAGCAGCTACACCAAATAATGATGGACAACCTGCTGGTTGACGCCTGGCACCACCAGCACCCCATCCAGCGAGAGGGAACATTCCACTCGGCAGTACACAACACCTGGTCAAAGCTGGATCTCTGGCTTGCATCACAGGACATAGCAGTACATGCCACCTCCACCCATCATTTAGCGCGCACGTATTCGGATCATTCCCCGGTGCGCATGCTGCTGACTCCTCCTTATCGGCCCAATCCCTCTTGTGGCGTCTACAACCCACAACGTAGATGAAGCCTTTAAGACGGAACTGGTGGACACTTTAGAAGAATTCCTAGGACTCAACATAGACTCAGTGCCATCCTTGACCCCGTTTGGGAAGCACTGAAGGTAACAGTCAGGGGACACTGCATGGCTAAAACAGGGGGTATCCTAAAAGCCATCTGCACAACCATCACCAGTTTAGAGCATCAGATCAAGCAGCAGGAACCAAACGCCCAAAGGGCACACGATGGTCCCACCCTAGCTAAGATGCGCAAAATGCTTAGAGAATATCAAGCTGAAACGGAACGGGAATGCCTATTCCGCAGTAAATACCATACGGCACGCAGATATGGGGAGGGGGAGTGTCCAGGCAGAGTGCTAGCAGAGACCATCGGACGGGGAGGGCATGACGCATAGAGATACCCCAGCTATAATGGGGTCTTCACCACTCACTATGAAACACTATACTCGACCTGCGCTGCACGTCAAGCTGAAACCTCGCAATACTTGTAACAGATTGAATTAGCATGGCTAAGTAACAGGCAGCTTGAACTTTTAGCGGCCGACCTCAGAGTAGACGAAATCCGGGAAGTTATTATGCAAATAGGGAGTGGCAAGGCGCAGGGACCCGACGGCCTCGTCATTGAATTTTATAAGACCTACATTGATGTGCTGGCCCCTTTCCTGAGAGAGGTATTTGAAGAGGCAGCCCAATCGGGAACACCCCCGCCCACTATGCGGGAAGCAATGTTGGTTTCACTATGGAAACCTGGGAAACCTCACGACTCCCCAGACTCGTACAGGCCTCTGTCCCTAATCAATTGAGACGTCAAGATATTAGCGAAAGTGCTGATCAACAGGCTCACGCTTTTAATGGGCAATCTCATCTGACCGGATCAAGCAGGTTTCATACCTGGTCGGTCAACCTCCCACAATATACGGACCCTCTTCTCCATAATGCATGGCATCGATCAGGAGGACCAGGCGGTGGCGGTCTTCCTCGACGCCACCAAAGCATTTGACTCATTGGAATGCTGGTACCTATTTGCGGTCTTGACACATATGGGATTTCCGCCCGGATTCCTCATGTGGATTAAACTGCTCTACCACTGTCCCCGTGCCATACTGTTCCTGAATGGGAAACGCTCTCCCGCGTTCAGCATCTCCAGAGGTACGTGTCAGGGGAGCCTCCTCTCACCCCTGCTATTCGCGATAACAATGGAGCCGCTGGCTGCCATGCTGCGACAGCACCATAAACAGTATGTGCTAGACTACCCTACGAGGCCTGTTTTAATTTCGCTATATGCGAACGACATTAAGCTATATGTTCGTGATCCCGTAGAAGGGCTAAATCCCATGATTCACAAAATAATAACATTTGGGGCCTACTGTCAAGTACCCCACAAGGCTCACCTGTGGCTTGCGGAGTTTTCTCGCAGAAACGACATGAGCTCTCGCCTCCGTACCCACCTCACCCCAGCAGGGAACTGACACCAACGGGGATAGAGATGGATAGGGGAAGGCAGCCAAAGGAAATGAAAATGATGTGTACAGGGGATCTCGCGGGAATCTGACCGCCTTGTGTCTGCCTGTGAGAAAAAACAAGGGAGACCAGCTAGAGCAGGGACGCGCAACCCCCTATCTATGTTACCTCTTAGGCGCCTGGGGCTCGGATAATTACCTGGTGAAAGACAGCTCGAGGAAGGAAGAAACCACAACGATAAGCGCTCCTGCGCGCTCCGCTTCCATCCAACGGAAAGAAGGAGTATCCATAACTAGTATCCTGGCGCCAAAGTATAAAGTACAACACAGCGCTCCTGCGCGGTGAAAAGAAAAGCAAGCGCTCCTGCGCGGTGAAAAGAAAAGCAAGCGCTCCTGCGCGGTGAAAAGAAAAGCAAGCGCTCCTGCGCGATGTAAAGGAAAACAAAGCACTCCAGCGCGGTGTCTGCAAATGGTCTGTATGCGCTCCAGCGCATGTCTGTTATGTGCCCCCAGAAGCGTTCAAGCGCGTTGTCTGCAATGCGCCCCCTGAAGTGTTCAGGCGCTGTGCAAGGAAAACAACAAGCGCTCCAGCGTGGTGCCTGCAGAGGTTCAGAATGCGCACCAGCGCGTGTTGGATATGTGCCCCCAGAAATGCTCAGGCGCGGTGATGACAAAATGCCCTTAGAGACGCTCAGCGGAGCGTATGCACAAAGTCTCCTGATGCGCACCAACCTGTGAAGAGGTCCGTGAAGTCGAGGCTACTGGAACTGTGGCAGCGTTAATTCGAAGGGCTGACCGGCGGGAACCGCCGTAGTTTATGCGGCGTCCCCCGGAAGCGCTTGGGTGACGCAGCTGGGGTTTCGGTCGGGAAGCTAGACCGCTAACCGCTTGCTGCGTGCCCTGCACCCCTACCCGATCCCGCATGCACCAAAGAGGTAACGCGATGCGCGAGCTGGGAACCTACACCCCTAACCGATCCCGCATGCGCCAAGGAGGCAACGCGCTGCGCGAGCCGGGAACCATGACACCTACTTGGGTATCACTATCAACTGGGGAAAGTCTCAGGTTATGCTGCTCACCAGGTGTACCACCCCCTTCCCAATGTATTACCAATTGCAATGGTGCGCAGATGAGTTCCGCTACCTGGGCATCAACATAACCAACGATAGAGATGAATTACTGAGGGCAAACTATGGAGTGGCTCTTACCAAGGTGGAAGACATGATCACCAGATGAATAGCTCTCCCTCTCACCCTTGCAGGCCGCATAGCTTTAATGAAAATTATCATCATGCCCACATTTTTATATCTATTTATAAATATCCCTTTCTCCCCTGGCGGACCCTTCGTTATAAAATTGAAGAGTCGGCCCATCCGTCTGACATGGGGCAGGAAACAGCCTCAGATAAAATGGAGCACCCTCACGCTACTGTTCGCTCAGGGCGGGTTTGAAGCGCCTGACCCGGAACTTTACTATCTCAGTGCTCAGGCACACTACGCCGTGTATTGGCTTGAGCCCCCACCCTTCATGACACACTTGGCGGTGGAGCAGGGACTTATGGCTCCCATACCTCCCAGGGGTTCCTGGGAGCAGATGATAAACCAGCCGGGGGAAAAAGGTCCACAGTAGCTTGCACTAATAATGCATGGCACGCTATAACTCAATGATCCCAAACTCCTATGCTATATTCCCCGTTACTTCCCCTACGAGATCAACGTAATCTCCCCATCACTCAGAACGGCATATGTAAGCTCATGCTTCTCAAACTAGGCCTGAACACCTGGGAGGATATGTACCATTCGGGGCAATTCAAGGGCGCAGCAGAGTTTTTTGGCAAATACCCCCCCCCCTACTATGGATTGATTCCTGTATATTCGTTTGCGAAGGAACGTTCGAGCTGCCACACCTGTATTCCCTGAGGAACCCCACACACTGCTTCCACTGCACCAAACGTTGCCTGCTTGGGTACAACATGCCGTGTCTCGTATCGATAAAGCCACTATAGGGGCAGGGACACATAATACTATGAAAGCAAAACGGGGGTGGGAAGCGGAACTGGGTTACCCAATTACGGAGGAGGCCTGGGCATATTGCTGTCAGCAAACTGAACGAATCACAGCCACCAGTAGATTTCGGATCATACACTTCAAATTTCTCCACAGAATGTACTACACCCTAGTGAAAATGCATAGACTTCAATTACGAGATAGCGACAGATGCGACCGCTGCTGGCAGGAAGGAGGAGGTTTTTTACATGTCGCATGGGAATGCAGGTCCATAGCGCAATACTGGGATGAGGTGAGGGCGGCCCTGGGAGATATGATTGGAGAGCAGCTTGAGCTTACTCCTGAAATGGGTCTCCTAGGATACCTCCCCGGGTACAAAGGTGGTACTAAAAGGTTCCTAGCGATGGGCCTCCTCAGTGCCTAACGAAAAATCGCATGCAAATGGGGCAGGGGCATGGCGCATAAATTTAAGGACTGGCTTGCAGACCTCACCTATTGCCAGGAGCAAAACAACGTATATGCCTAGCTAATTCCACCCCGCTCACGGCCCCATGACATTTGGGAGCCCCTCACCACCTACCTCCTGAGAGGGACTGCAGGTGACGCGGAAGATAGCGTCTCACAGGCATAGTTTAGCTGACAACCTGAGACCGCCAGGCTGCAAACTAGCTCGGTCGACCTCCAGTACTATCGTCATGCGAGTTAACGTACCCTCCAAGCCTATGATGCATATACTGTGTTGTGTACTCCCTTTATAGACCCATTACTTACACTGTACTGATGTATCCATGAAACGTAACTGTAATGCCTGCTATGTACTGTACTTGTTTTGTCCTTGAACTCAAAATGCGAATAAACAAAGTTAAAGAAAAACTACTGGCAAGGACCATCTTTATGCTCAGTTTTAGTGTTAAACTCATCTTTCCTGAAGTTGACAAATGCAAACTGAGACTCTTCCAGCTGTGGTGCTAAAGCCTTTTGTCAGGGAGCTGTTCCATATTGTAGATGATGATGTCTTCAAAATAGTATGATTAAAAATAAATTGCAGGGAATAGATGATTCATATATAGACACCCAGATGTCCCAGAGGAGACAGGTGTTTATTACTGGTTTTTTTGTTGCCCCCTCCGCCCCCCGAGGAGGGGTGGGGGGGGGGGCTGGGGTGGGGGGTATTATTTTTTTGTTTTTTACTGCCTCCTCGCCCAAGGATGGGACTTGTATCTGTCACCTCCTTTTTTTGTCCAACGGCTAGGGTGATAAAGGACACCCTCTGGCTTACCCATGCAGGAGGAGCTTAATTAAAAAGGCAAAAGAGGGTGAATTGTCCCCCTCCTCCCAATGAAGAAACGGGCGTAGGTGCTGGTCATGGTGCAGCATGTCAGTGCCCCCTGTCACCCGCTCTGTGGCATCTTTCCATTTGGAAACGGGGTGCAGAGTTGGATGACTGGTAACCCGTCACAGGCAACCCATTAATCTGTGGGCTGCACCACTGTGTGAGTCACATAGCTGATGAAGATCGCGTTTCACCCTCACTCGCAGCCAATTAGAAATAGCTCAGGAGGGGGTGACATTGAACCCCCTCCTCCCTAACTTTGGGCAAGACAAGTGTGTAGCAGCCAATCCACCCTCACCCTTGGGCAGGGTGTGGGGAATACCAGCCCATATCCCTCCTCCAAAACTAATGCACTGTTTAGAGAGGAGGCATGTTCTCCCCCCTCATCCCTGGGCAAAGTGAGAGAGTGTTTACTTGGTGCCTGCTTCACGCTTGGGTTATACCCCTAACCCTTGGGCAAGGTGAGAATAGTCTGAAGCAAAGCCCACCCCTCCTGAACTTCATTCATATCTGCAAGGGGCTTGGGGAAACCATTTTCTAAACTCCATTTCCACCTGCCAACAAAAAAGTGTGTGGGGGGGAGTGGGAGCACACAGCTTAAACAGCCCAATATAATTTTGGATTGCCCATCAGCCCTTGGGTGAGTCTAGTTGACATGGGCACCATCCCCCCTCCCTAGCCTTCAGGGGCAAGGACCATGGAGGAAATTTGTTAAATAGCCCCACCCTTGGGCAAGGTAGGGCAAGAGTGTGATTTAGATCCCCTGGTGTGGACCAGGCCAGGGGAATTGGGGTTAAATGTCTTCATCATTTTTATTTCTTCCCTAACCTAACAAACCAGAATGAAATATTCATAAGTGGTTGGTCTTCCATGCCCACCTATTAATCTTGCAGTAGTGGCTCATCTGTCAAGGTACTTTTTTAATGTTATTTTTTCCTAATATAGGTACCGTCAGTGAGCATACAATGCTGCTCGAAGGAACAAATAACCGGCCACCCCCTGCTGGGGTTTCCTCTGGGACTGTACCTGGTGTAGAAATCATGAGAAAATTATCAAAGGTTCATGCAAACAATGATTCCTCTCTTAAAATAAAGGTAACCTTGGTATTTTATTTTTATTTCATTCTGTTATTTTCTGTATTTTACATGCCTTAGCACATTTCTAAACTACTATTTTGATAAATATACATTTTGGCAATCCCCCATTGACTTCTTAAATTTGTCCAGTGAAACTGAAATGAGATGCGCCTTATTTTTGATGGGCAGTGCTTTCCACAGTGTGCACTAGCAGTTATTTAACATTCCCTTTGCATCATAAATGGTTGTACGCTTTACCAGTGTTTAACTATAGATCTATAACATTTTCTCTCTGTACCCTTGTAGATTGATTTGTCTTTCTAGCTAAAATACTCTGTTTTGGCTTGCAGGTTCACTCAATAACCAAATGTACACCACTGACATCTGCAGGGCACACATTTGAGTAGATGCATGGACAACTGGGAGTTCAATTTTAATGAGTTCAGTACACCGAGTACCAACGAATTGACACTACCATTGTCACTTGTCACTTACTAGACTTAGAGAAAGATGTTGGTTTTCAATCGTCAGTTGCTAAATCTTTTTACAATTTCCACACATAGTAGATTGTTGTTTTAGTTTATTTAGTTCCAATGAAGTCAAATTTAATTTAAAAACACAGCATTGGTGCCTAGAAGCCGCTATCGAACCAACCTTGCAGCTGTGCAGGCAGTGACTCCTAATGCTGCTGGTACTTGGCTGCCACCGCCTCCGCCTTCTTCAGCTTGTTTCGGAAGTCGTCATAGAGCATGGCCCCGTAGATGAAGCCCATTGCCACAGTATGCAGCAGCAGGACCGGGAGCAGAACCCGTTCCCCATCGTCTCTCTCATAGGGCTAGTTGCGGGCGGGCGGCTGCAGGGCTCACACGCCCTCTGCCCCTGGCTTCCCCGGGGTCATGGCTTGGACAGCGAGAGCTGCAATTGTCTTCCTGGGAGAGCGTGGGGCTGGGAGATCACCGCTGCTAGAGGCGGCATGTGTGGGACGAAGCGGCGGTTGGTTTGTTTATTTATTTTGTACATAGCGCGGGTATCACCTAGGTGCTAGAGCGCTTTACAGTAGACATGGGTAGTTACAGAAGGTTCCAAATTACCGAATATTACCAAATATAAGTACACAAGGTCATAATTACAAAGTAATAAACCATTCCTATCCATATCTGTCTGGTTTGTACCAGGGTCTCAGCGCAGACGGCAGCACCTCGGACACAGAACTCCGAGTTGGCCACTATTATAAGCCAGTGGTCTAAGTGCATTAAAAACAAGCATTTGCAATGCAATAGGTCTCGCATTTATGCGAGTTTAAGCTATTGGCATTCTTAATAACAATGCCATTTATTTATGTATTAAAAATAGCTCAAATATCTCAAAGCTCAAACTCGCGTAAATGCGAGACCTATTGCATTGTAAATTCTTGTTCATATTGTAGCAGAAATCTGAGTAGACACTTTGCATGCATTATAATGGATTACAATATCTTTGCTAATAATAAAAACACTTTAATCGTTGTACCTTGAGATTCTGGTATGGTTTGTTGTTCTCTTAGCTGTTATGGTTTTCAGTTTAAGAAGAAAAACACTCAAACGAAAAATATTTTCATCTTACCTCATCACATTTAAAAGATCTGCAGCCAAGTTCATAGTTTTATTTGCCCAGATGAAGATCATGCTTGCCACTCCTAAACGCCTCCGTTTTATTTAGAATGTATTCCTACTACAGAAGTTCTCTTGCTTTAGCTATTCACCCTAGTTTATTCTCCTGTTTAAATAGTAGTGCACAGTCTACAGTTGCAACTGTACAGGCAGATATATACTGTAGGAAAGTTTCCCTTTTTGCATGGTTACCCCCATACACACACTTTTTGCCTTACACATTTACTTGGTGTGCCCTGGGTCCCTGCCAATCAGACTGCAGTGCCTATTGTACCAACCATAGAGGGCCTGTACCTTAACATTCACATACTGTCATTACGGGCTGCATGTTTTGGTGCTGAGAAAAGTGAAGTCGACATGGCACACATCCCTGTGTGCCATACCTGTAACCCACTGGCTGGGGCCTAGGTAAGTCACCCCTCTAGTATGGTGCACTAACCCCCATGTGAGGGTACAGTGGCATGAGCCCTGTACCTCTACGTTGTCCAAATCCATTCTTAGACATTGTTAGTGTAGTAAAGCCATAAAGAGTATATGGTCTGGGATTTGGTCACTACGAACTCCACAGCTCCACAATGGCTCTACTAAAACCTGGAAAGTTTGGTAGCAAACTTCTTAGCACATTAAACCCACATTGATGTGTGTGTGGGATTTAATGTAAAATGCAGACAGAGGGCATCCTAGAGATGCCCCCTGAAAAACCCTAGTGTGGCTCCTGAATGGCTGCCGCCATTTGCCACCACCAAACAGGTTTTTGCATCCCTGGTTAGAGAGCCTACGCTATCTGGGACAACAAACAAAGCCCTTCCTGGGCAGAGGTGTCATGCCTCCTCCCCCATGATGGGTTGGGTCCACAAGAGGGAAAGCTTCAAAAGCCTGCTGCATTTGTAAGCTGTCCCTGCCTTTTGCTGCCCCCAGCAACTGGCTCCCACCGGATCTGACCCCCACTTTGACTGGGAGAATCGGCAGGGAAACCAAGCTAAGAGGAGAGGTGTTCCCACCTTTGTCAACCCCGACCCTTAGGTGGGGGAGGCGAGGTGAAGAACACTTTCTGTCACCTCCTTCTTGGAGATGAGGGGACCCAACCAATTAGGGAGAGGTTCATGCCCCCTCCCCCTGGAGGGTGGCATAATAGGGGGTGTACCCACCCCAAGGAAGGGACCCACTGGTCCTGCCCTGCCAACTCCTGTAACGCCTCGAAATTTAGTATTTAGGGGCGACCCTGAACCTTGCTTCCTCAGATTCGAGGTGCAATAAGATAATGTCCCAGTGGAAAGCAATTTAAGAAAGATAGATGTGTATAAGAGTTAATCCGTTGTATCTGAAAAAGTCAAGCACCACTATACAATCTAACAACCAAATGAGTGTGATTTTATTTCATCACGACATTGAAGTTAATCAGTTTATATACAGTAGAATACAATTCATTAGTGGGTATTTTTCTAGCAAAAAGGTGCACAGAAAAGTGAGGTGGTAAGTGCATGGGAGGGATTGTGATGAAGGACAGGAATGCGCATTTATATACATCAATAAATTGATAAACAACTATCCAGACAGTTTCCTGCCAAATGCATTAACCCCTTCTATGCCCATGACGAGATAGTCTCGTCATGGAGCGCGGTTGCACTGTGCCCATGACGAGACTATCCCGTCATGGACCCTACCCACTAATGAAAGGCCCGGCACAGGAGGGGGAAAGGGCGGGGCACTCAAGGGGTTAAATGACAAATCATAACATAATTACAGATATAAATTCTCTGTCATATAGTATTCTTGTCTCCTCTCTTTCCTTTATTATTTTGTAATTATGACCGTGTGTACCTATATTTGGTAATATTCGGTAATTTGGAACCTTCTGTAACTACCCATGTCTACTGTAAAGCGCTCTAGCACCTAGGTGATACCCGCGCTATGTACGAAATAAATAAACAAACCAACCGCCGCTTCGTCCCACACATGCCGCCTCTAGCAGCGGTGATCTCCCAGCCCCACGTTCTCCCAGGAAGACAGTTGCAGCTCTCGCTGTCCGAGCCATGACCCCGGGGCAGCAAGGTCTGGTTCAAAGTCTCCATGTTTCAGGGACCTTTCCAGTGATGCATGTGGCATTACCAATAAGACCCCTTTTTGCGTTCCACTTACTTGGGTGATTCCCCAGTTTTACACTGCTTCCTTCTCCGTGTTCAGTTACTGAACAATTCTCTTTTCTGGACAAGGGTTACTTTCCTTCCAGTCGGAGGGTGTGGTCTAACATTCTGCGATTATTCCTCAGTTTCTACGCCTTATTACTTTGGTGCCTCTGCTGCACCTTTGTTCGGCTGTTTTATATTGTATCAGTAGGGCATGCGAGACGGCTCTTCTAATGTCATTCGTCCTAGATCTCAACCCTGCATATTTGTATTTCGTGTGATGGTTCTCACCCTGGCCTTACCGCTGACTGGTCGAGCAGCCTTATGCTTATTTTAGCTACGCCACCTTATGGTCTCTGTAGCTGTTTGCTCTGCGCATGTTTCTATGGTCACCTGCATCAGCGTGCTTAACATTATTACTGTTCGCCCCTGTTCCCCCTTTTTGAGACTGGGTGTGCACTTGGCGTGTTTCTTGTCTGCAATTCTAAAAACATCGCTAATTTCTATCTTTTGACCTTTGGTTCTTGGTTGTAGCCTCTCCGGCCTTCCTTCCGTGGGCTAGCCTGGCAGACTCTGGTTGCATCTCTTCATGTTTCTTCTCAACCTTTGGTCGGTGTTCACATATAGCGCCATTACGCTGAGAGTGGTCCTTCTTCCTCTCTCTTTCTTTTGTTCTGGTATATGGCTGGTGCAGTCTCTACCTCTCATGCTTATACAGGTATGGTGTAGCATCATTATGGCATTTTTGGGATGTCTTGCATCCCGTTATCTTTTGCTCTTTCGAGCTATTTGGGTTGCTGTCTGGCTGTTCCGCCACAGCCTTTCCCATTGTGCGTCACTCTGTTGCCAGCTCAAATACTTGGCGCTTTTTGTTGTCCTGTCGCAGACCCACCTCCCCTTTTGGGGTATGGCTATGGTATCTATTCTATGTTAAAAAATCTGCGGCTAGATGTCTCTATCAGATGTACGAGTTACTTACCTTCGGTAACGATGTATCTGGTAGAGACGTCGTCTAGCCACAGATTCCTTAACGCCCACCCAGCCTCCCCGTTCTGCGAGGTCCTTGCCAAGTGGGGTTCTCTGCTGGCCCCCCTTTTAGGTTGACATTGCTTTTGTCTCTCATGGGTGCTCACATTGTTGCGTCCCTTTTGAGATTTGCCATAATACAGCTGACTCCCTCTCAAGGGTGTCTGTTACCATAATGCAGTCGACTCCCTCTCATGGGTTTCTTATCTGTAAAAAGATGTCTTTTTAATTGACCTTCACCAGGAAATTCCTCTTCATTTTCTTAACTTCTCCTGCTGCCTTCCAGCCATCTCTATTGGCTCAGGGTTCTGGTCTCCTCTACAGTAGTCTTCTTTGGGGATCTGTTCACCTCTGTTTCAGACCTTCATTACTATAGGGGCAGTGCCAGACTTTTCATACCTTCTTGCGGTGGAATGTTCTCTCTGTGCTCCGTTCTTGCTGGACGGCACAGTTCTATATGGTTCTGCCAGTCTATTTTTGTCTGTTGTTCTGCATGGTATTAACAGTCTGTTTCTGTCCTGTTGAGATATTCTTCCCTTGTTGCACTTGGGAAGGGTCTTTGCTTAGCTTGCGAGGTTCTTTCTCACAGCTTTTTCACTTATATGTAGACAGTGTGTAATTCTGTCTTTTACGATGGTGTCTTGCACCATCCTCCTTATTTATTCACGGATTTTCATTCATCGCACACTGTTCCCATACTTTCACAGTTTTTTTATTGGTGGCTCCGCGTTGTATCGCGGAAAAGCTTCTCCGAAGAAAACTGACGTCAGCACGCCGGAAGGGACTTATTTGACCTCTCTGACGTCACGTACGTGGACGACGTCAGGGCGGGGTTGTGTGGCGCCGTCCCCCGGCGCGCAGAGGTGCTACTGCGGAAAGTTTCCGGATCCAGTCTGACGCCTGGGGATATCCTAAGTTAAGGAATCTTCGGTTGGACAACGTCTCTACCAGATACATCGTTACCAAAGGTAAGTAACTCGTACTTTTGTTCCTAAATTGTTCTCTGTTGAACTGCTCTTTTTGTATGGAGAAAAAGTAACTAAACTTTAAATCTTAAAACGTCTGTCTTACCTTGTATTGTGAGATCCCAGCGTGGTATCCACGCGTACCACCCTGAATTGTCGATGTAATCTGAATGTAATCCAAAATTATTCCAAAAGTATGTACTGTGTAATTGAAACTGCTTTTTGAACCAATACAAAACTATAACGATTGCAAACTCAACCACAACTGCATTTCCTTGTAAAGTCTTGCTTTGGAGAGTATATTTCACTTAACTGTGCCAATTCCTGTTTGATTCTAAAAATGAAACCAAAGTACACCTTTTTTATACTTACTTAATTCGTCTGGATTTAGTCTGAGTGTGTGCCATCAGTCTTGATTGAGTGAATACAATAAATGCTTAACACACCCTCTGGATAAGCCTTACTGCTTGCCCACACTACCACAAAGAGAGCTGTTAGTACTTACCTGATTCAGCCTCTCCTCTGCTATACCTCTGGGGACTCGCTGGAGTCTGTGCACACTATACCTTTCTTTGGTACAGCATATTCAGAGCCAGCTTCCTCCATATGCCTCCTCATATGCTGAAATTAGTTATTGACAATTTATACTCCACTTTCAAATTATCTGGCCTAAGTCTGCCTTCTTTCTTCTACTCTTCCTGTGCTTCCAGTGGCTAGCCTTCTACCAGCACCAGATGTTACCTGAGTGTTTTCAACTCGTCTTTTACATAAGATTGGTAGCTGCCAGGAATTTTATTTCATCTTCATGCTTTCTTACTTCTTCCTTCTCAACCATGATAAGTAATGGGCGGTTCAATTGTTCCTTTTCTATTTCTTCAGTTGTATTGTCCACAAAAAAGACGGCCCAAGGTGTTCATTTCCTTTTTTGTTTTCCAGGGTACTCATCCTTACCAGTCCTTGAGCTACACTAGTGGTGATACTGCCAATGATTCCCCAGCTCATGTTGTTCGTTCAGGAATGCCTGTAAAGGAGAGTCCACGAAAAGAAAGCCTGCTCAGCTATCTAACTGGAAGCTTCCCGAGTCTGCACAATCTTCTTGATGGAACTCCTCAAAGGAATACTACCACAGCTAAAAGCAGTTCTCTAACCAGAACAGGTAAGCTCGGTGTCTGTGTAGTAACAATGTTTTAAATGAGGTCCCTTTGTTCATATGTTTTCAGTGTGTTTACGTTAATTATACATTATTTGTCTTTTGCATTTTTGACTTTCAAAATAATGTGGCTCATATAGCAGATATTTCAGTGTGATATTTGATTGATGCTCTTTGAAGTAGCCCTTATAAGGCAAACACCTAATTAACCTTCCAGTTAACTATGCATGCTTATTTGTTGTATTTCATGTAGTTGTGCCGGTGGTAGGTTTTGCCTTTCTCCGCCTGTGCTATAGAGGCATTACTACTGTTGATATGAACCAAGAGAGAACAATTCAAGTATCTACTATCTCTATTTTTATTTTTATCACTGAGATGCTCCAATGGCAATTATATGTCCAGATGTGAGTCCCGTGCTTGCTATGGCATTATACTCAATCTTTAATTCAGTGTTATTGCCCAGTAGGTGTCGTGTTGCTTTTATTCCCATTCAGTGGGGATGTAGGGAAATTGACTGTTTCTGTTGGAACAGGGTTAAGGATGATTTGCATAAGATTGGCCCTTGTCTTGAGTGGCACTGTGAGTGAAGAACCCAATGGGCAGAACTGTTTTCCAGTATAATTATTTGCCACTGATTAAGATTATTTGAAGCATTCCACTCTTCACATTTTGCTTTTCTCACTTTAAGTCCTATGTTTGCTGTATTGGAGAGTATGGGGTTCAACTCCAGAATGATAGTGGGAGTATGTTTGCTGTATGATTCACCAAAGGCCAGGGTTAAACTAAATGGGATATTACCACTCCCCTTCCCACTGAAACGTATGTCTCTTGCCACAATTCTATTTGTATTTTTAATAGAGCTTCTGGCTTGCTGGATAGTTAGTCATGCTCTGTTGAGAAGGGTTAAAAAGAACGAGAAGTGTGAATCTAGAATCTCACTTTACTCAGCTGATATTCTGCTTTACTTAGCCAATCGATATGACTCCATCAAGCTTCTTATGGAATCTTCTTCGTAGCTCGTTCTGTATCCAAAAGGCACATGGCACTCTGCATCAATATATACTCTTCCCATTTAAGATATTGATGGAAAAATTCAAATATTTAGAAGTATATGTGAAAATGTTTAAAAAGAGGTTTTGCAAGTATAGCATTGTTCGAAAATAAGTTCTGAAAACAGACTGCTTGATGGAGAAGCCTTCCGATGCCAATGATGTGTTGGTCAACACTTTACAAAGCGATAGTGCTACTAAAATTGCAAAATTCTTGTGTGTTCTGAAAATCATTCTTTATTTTTTTCAAATTCATTTTTTTAATTGATTGATTCAACCCTGAGGAATTCCCTGTGGAAAGGAGGCTGCCATGGTTCTCTCAAGTTAACCCACATAAAGATGAGTATGATGGGTGATTGGCTATCCTCTCCTAATGCAATTGTTACTTGCCAGCTTATCTGGTAGTGGTTAAAAAGTGGACTTTTATGGCTCATGATGAACTGTCGCTATTTCCTTCCAGGATAGGCACACAACTCCTGCATTTTCTGATGCACGCAGATGATGTGTTACTATGTGGTTTGACACCAGTTGGGGTACAGAGAAATGTAATTGTGCTCTTTTTCATTACCGAAAAGCATCATCTTAAAATCAATTTCACTAAAACTAAGTCATTAGCTTTTAAGTGTAGGTAACTCTGCAATCCATTTTGCTGGTCAATATGTGGTGAGAAATTGGAACAAGTTACACATTATACCTATTTAGGTAGGAAAATTCTAACACTTCCTTGATAGTAAGCTACATCTTACACAAAATAGGAGTAATGCTTTAGGACATGCAGTGGCATTCAATACATTTGATATCTCTGTAGAGACGCCATTTCTCTTATTTGTTAAAAATTTATAAAGTAAACATTCCTCCAACGCTGAGTTATACCTTGGAGTATGCAGCAATATCCAAATGGTTTCCCTTCAACCTGTATGAAAGAAAGAATTCTTAATAGATTTTGTTTAGTAAGCTCTTCCAATACCATTTCAAACTTTATATATTGAATTTGGACTTATTAATACTTTTATCCATTTGATTATGAAGGTAATAAAATGGGCATATAACGTAATTAATGCAGAAAAAGGTTCTGTTATGGAACTATTAAAATAGAAATTGGCTTTAGCCCATCATACTAATGATACTTTAGTGGTAAATCTACAATTTCCACTTTCTTAAACTGGATTGTATACTATTGCTTCTTGATTAATGATCTCCTGCTCAGCTTTCTCTTAAATCTCAAGATTGCCTTACTTACATGAAGCTTTGAGATAGATGTTGCATATTGTAGTAGACTAAACATGTATAATACTTTTCCAAATATAGTATGCTGTGATAGGGCCCAAAGTCAGCTGTCTTTTTATCTGATAGTCATCTAACTGCAGATTCTGCACCTTTGAATTTCCCAGGTGTCAAGCTGGGTCCAGAAACTTTTGCTTGAGCAGTATTCCTTGCGTAGGCTGCCTAGTGGCTCCATTCGGCTCTGCGTGGTGTCAGTTATGACATTACGGTCACCTATATAGGTGCCACCCAGGCGCACGGGCGTCAGTTTGTTTCTTTCTGCACCAATTAAGCACTGATCCAGGAAGAGCTAACCCTTCTGTTGCCTTTTGACAAGCCTTTTTTTACTTTTTGACGACTGCGAAAAGAAATGCACTGTGTGCCAAGGGATGTCTTTGAGGAAGGCAGGATTTAAACCGCGTGGCGCCATGTTGATTGCTGATCCCCACCTCGTCTGCCTTTGGTGTCTTGAGCGTGACCACGACTCAAAGGCGTGCTCGGACTGTTGGGCCACGGCTCCAAAGGCCTTGTGAGAGCAGGCCTTGCAGCTCCTTGTGGCCCGGTATTCGACACCGGCCAGCGAGACTCCACAGAGATTCCTGTCCTGATCGAAGAAGAGGTGGTCGCAGGACAGATTCCTCCCACTCGAGGCCCTTGGGACACTCAGTGAAGAGGCACAAAAAAAAGAAGTCTATGAACAAGGTAAGGAAAAACAATTCTCTAGGCACGGTTCTGCGTAGCCGGATCCAGGGTCGACTCCGCGCCTCCCTGCTCAAATTAAATTGTTCTTGTAGGAAAGTGCCCCTTTGTGCATAGTTGCCCGCCACTTTTTGCCTGCTGTTTGATGCTCTTTGACTAAGTGTGCCCTGTGTTCCGGCTAATCATGTCCCCGGGGCATGTGTTCTTTCCATAAAACTGTACCTTTGCACCCCCAATTGGCACCGCTCTGGCCACATGTACGTCCCTTGTAAAAGGTACCATGGGTACCAAGGGCACTGTGACCAGGGATGGCATCTGAGGACTGCAGCACATATTGTTCTACCCTTAGAGGCCCTGTACCTTAAGACACACACACTGCCCTTGCAGGCTGCGTGTTTTGGTGCAGAGAAAAGTGAAGAGTCGACATGGCACACATACCTGTGTGCCTTGCCTACAACCCACTGACTGTGGGATAGGTAAGACACCCCTCTAGCTGGGTGCACTATACCACTGGTGGGGGTACAAGTGCATAATCCTGGTACCCCTACAGTGTCTGTGTCCATTCTTAGACATTGTAAGTGCAGTAAAGCCATAAAGAGTATATGGTCTGGGAGTTTGTCATTACATACAGACAGTAGCAGAATGGGTAAGGAATGGTTTATACACTGTCTGTCTGGGGAGGGCTTTCGTGGCTACTTTTTCCTTCTCAGACGAGGATGGTACTTAAGGCCTGGTAGTAATGGTGAGGGACATGGACCTTAAAGAAAATATCATTGGTTTGAACTCTGTAGATCTGGAGCATAGTGAGGCATGTTGGAGCCCTTCAGGGATTTAGGTAATGTGACCTATTAGGATTGTAAAGATTTGGAGTGATGTGGGGAAAGGGAATGAGGAAGTCATTTGATCGCTTGTGTTAGGAATATGCCCAAAAATGCAAATTATTTTTTTTCTCTTCAACTGTGACATACAGGAGGAAAATATATTGTGCCTGGCTCAAGCATGCGTAAACTGTAACTTTCTGGAAAATAGTTGATTAAAGATAGAATGGACATGCAAATGGTACCTTTGACTTGCAAACTATTACAGAATAATAGCCAAAAGTTTCTGGAATAGCCTAATGCCTAGTGGAATTCACACATAGGTAAGACACAGTAGAAAGCTTTAGCTTCTGATAGAGACTTTTAACTGCAGATTCCTCACCTTTTCGATATTCCACAGGAGTCAGATTGGATCCAGAAATCTGTGAGCAGTACCTCTGACCAGTAGTAGGTAGCGCCCGTTAGTTCCGCACTGATGCCATTCCCTTCTGGAAATGACGTGTGGCCTGTATAGGTGCCACTCTTGCATGCAGACATCCGCTCTTTTTTTCCATATCATCAGGCGAGGATCCAGAGCTACCTCTCATCTCTGAAATCTCTTAACATTTGAAAAATCCAACGTACAAGTGAAATGTGCGAAAAATCCAATGTGCAAGCAAAATGTCACTTCTCAAATGTTAGGTTTTAAAGCCTATAAGAACTGCCACAAACAAATGTCTGTGATGGATCCTCATCAAGTTTCCTTGTGGTGCTTGGGGTTGAGCCCATTCTCCAAGGCCTGCAGTGAATGTGCGTCAGTAAACCTGAAAGCCATACGAGATTGCTAGGTGAAACTCCATCAAGCCCTAGAAGACTCAACGATGAGACCGAACCAGGAAGAAAGGTCAGTCCCAATTGATAGTCGCAGGAGTCGTTCCGTAGGTTGGTTGTCTTTGGGTAAGTCACAGAGAAAAACCCACAAAAAATACAAGATGGACTCGACCACTTCCAACCCCTCATACTCCTTAGAAGGCTCAAGGGTATCACCATACCTTCCGAACTCACTCACAAATTCAATAGGCATTAGAGACTATCCTGCAAGTTGTCCCGCCACAACCTGAGTTTCCAGGGCCACCTGCAACACCGCAGTAGATCAAAGGGTTTCACGAGGCCATGATCTGGATCTTCAAGTCTCTACTAACTCCCTCTGGTACGTGTTCAGGAATATGGCAATCACGATGAAAGCTTTGCAACACCAGCGCCCTTCCCTTCCATCATTTTTTTTTGTCAAACTTATTTTATTTGTTTTTAGGCACATGATACAATAGATAAAATGTTTTTCAAGGCATCCTAACATGGGGGCACTAGGTGCAATGAGGCTGTAAGTGGCTGCTAACACTGAACATTCCATATCAGTCCAACCCGGTAACATTGGAGTGCTAAAGGGGATTACAGTTCCTTATATGGATGGGTATGGGCTGTATCCAGAACAACTATTGATGATAGCCAGTGTGATAATAGGCATCCCATCTTTCTTTTGCAGTGGGAATAGCCCAAAAGCCTTCTTCAGAGGGAGGCATTGGAACAGCTCATGGTTATACAATAACAATCCCCAATTGGGGAAAAACAGGAACAATAAATCAAGAGTGAAAAAACAATCCCCCCTTCCCTCCCAACCCCCTCCCTGACAATGGTAGCGGCGGCTAACCCACAGCCGGGCTGGCTATGGCTGTATGAGGCAGATTATAGTTGGAAGAGATGAAGAGCCCTAAGAGACGGAGGGCATACAGCGGATGGTAGACCACGTGAAAGGAAGGCAACCAGCGGTCCCCACCGGAATTCAAAGTTCTTAAAGTTGTCTTGAAAGACAGCTTCCAATCGCTCCAAACTAAGAAGTTTCCACACCCTAGAGTGCCACAGGGAGATCGCTGGTGCCTCCTTCCTTTTCCAGGCGGCAGCCAGGGTAACTTTCGCTGCGCCTATGCACAGCCACATAATCGATTTGTCTGCCCGAGTCTGATGTTCAAGTGTAGAATCACGGAGAACCAAAAGGACCACCGCCATGGTGGTTGGAATGGGGTACCCCAGTATATCTTTAATGTGCGTAAGGATTTCCTCCCAGAAAGGGCGAATAGTCGGGCAGTCCCACCAGATACGTTTAAAGTCTCCCAGTAGTCCACACCCTCTCCAGCATCTGTCAGAAGTGTTGGGAAAGATCTGTTTGAGCCTAGAGGGGTGGAGGTACCAGTCCATTATGGTCTTTAGGTGGGCTTCCCTTAGATCTGAAGAGTGATTAAAGCGTGTAATGTCTGTCCATTCAGTATCAGAGATGGGACGTTGTAAAACGTCTTCTCAAGTGGACATGTATCTCGGTCTAGGGGAGACCGAAGTGGTGAGAAGAAATTGGTATAGGTAGGAAATCGTCCCTCTCATAGTGGTGGTCTTGGTGAGGAAGGATTTGAAGCGTGTAAGGGGCCGGGTGGCTGCATCCCGTATTGGTGATGTTACGGCCCAGTGCATCAATTGAGTGTAGTGGTACCGTTCTGTGGGACCCAGGTTATAGTCCCGCTGACAACTGTCAAATGTGAGAGGGTCATAGTTATGAAAAAGGTGGGTCAGAGCAAGGCAGCCCCCCTCTCTCCAGGCGTCAAAAGGCCCCTCTTGGATTCCCCGTGGGAATTCTGGGTTAAAGTGGAGCGGGGTAAATGGAGAGGGAAAAGAGGTCCACCTCTCGTCTCCCGCCACGGTGTCCCACACCTTTAGCGTAGTGCGTGTGGGTGTTGCGATGTACGTGTTTGGGGGTCTATCTTTTTTAGGGAGCCATATTAAATCCCAGATGGTTCTGCCAGTTACGCTACGATCCATGTGCAGCCAATGTTTATCTGATTCCCCTTTTGACCACTCGACCAGAACTCGAAGCTGTGCTGCCTTGTAGTATAACTGGATGTCAGGGAGGCCCACTTCCCCCTCTGATTGGGAGCGACGCAACATGGAGAAGGAGAAGCGGGCACGTCCCCCTTGCCATATGAAATGTAGGATCATAGTCTTAATTCGGCGGAAGAAGTCCCTGTCTAGCTCTATGGGCAGGGCCTGGAATAAATAAAGAAGCTTAGGGAGGAGAGTCATTTTTATTGCGTGTATCCGGCCCAACCAGGATAGGAAGAGAGGCTGCCACTTTTAAAGGTCCCCTTGTATGCGAGTGAGAATAGGCGGGAAATTAGCCGCATATAACCTGTTAATCCTCGGTGTCAGTATTGTATAGAGGAGGAAGCCCAAGCGAGGGGGGTGAGAGATTGGAGTCTGTGGACCTCTGGCACCGGCAATGTGAGGTTTAGAACATATGATTCGCCAAAGTTTATTCGGAAGCCAGCAACCAGTTCGTATGGTGCAAGTTCTGACTGTAGGGCTGGGAGAGATGTGGCTGGGTCCGAAAGGGATAAGAGCACGTCATCGGCGAATAAGGAGATTTTATGTGATTTCCCCCGTGAACGGAATACCTCGGATATAAGGATTGACCCTAATTGCCATTGCGAGGGGCTCGATGCAAAGGTCGAAGAGTAGGGGAGAGAGGGGACACCCCTGCCTAGTGCCTCTAGAGTGGAACAAGGAGGCTGAGTTAACCCCATTGACAACCACTCTGGAGCGAGGTTGTCGATAGTTAGCTCGGATCATGGTTAGGAATTGTGTTGAGAAACCGAATGCCTTGAGGGTGTGGAACAAGAACGCCCAGTTTACGCGGTCGAAAGCTTTCTCAGCATCCAGACCCACCAATACCGCAGGGATCTGACGTCTGTTAGCCTTTTCAATGAGAGGGACAATTTTATGAGTGTTATCGTGAGTTTGGCGGCCCTTAATGATCCGGACTGGTCTGGGTGTATGAGGTCAGGCATGAGGTCATTCATTCGTTTGGCTATGATGGAAGAGTATAATTTGGCATCGAGGTTGAGGAGAGCAATAGGTCGGTATGAGGCACAGTGTTGGGGGTCTTTCCCAGGTTTTGGTGTCACGGAGATCATGGCCTCAGTCATAGATGGAGCAGGTTCCCCGGTCTCGGCCATCTTGTTGAAAAGCCGTGTAAGGTAGGGGCAGATGTCGGGGGCAAAGGTCTTGTAGAAAAGGGCGGTATACCCGTCCGGCCCTGGGGCCTTGTAGGGTTTAAGGGCTTTGATTGCCAAATTGACATCCTCATGGGTGAAAGGAGCAGAGAGCAGCTCGTTCCATTCGTTGGAAACCTGTGGTAGGGGCAGTGCACGAAGATATTCCTGTTAGGTGTCAGTATCTAGATCATCCCCGGAGTAAAGAACGTCATAAAATGAGCCAAAGATTTCAGCTTTGCCTTCTTCCCTGTGCGTTATCTCCCCAGAGGGACCCACAATGCCACCTATGTATTCCCTCTCCCGTTTATCTCGTAGTTGCCTAGCCAAATGTTTACCTATTTTGTTGCTGTGTGAGTAAGATAAATGGCGGAGTTTGAGAAGTGTGAACTCAGCTCTATTATCGTAAATACAAAAGGGGGTGGTGATGGACGGAGCATCAGAACCAATAAAACAGTCACACCCAGTCAACAGATCTGGGTTTGATCCATCACCGTTCTTTAGCCCACTCTGCCACCCCAGTTCAGACATGGCCATATGCAAATCAGTCTGACCCTGTGCCTCATGGGAACAGTCCAGCCCGAACTGCCAAGCCATGCCTTCCCTGGACCGGAAACAAGCTTCCTAGGACCGGTTTCTGGCATTTCAGCCGTCTTCAGCCAGGCTTGCTTGAATCCAGTGGCAAAGTGAGCAAGGGACTCACGTCTGAGCATACCCTGCCAACTTATGGCGAACAAAGCGGTACAAAAGAGGGTGGTGATGGACGGAGAATCAGAACCAATCAAACACTCACACCCAGTCAACAGATCTGGGTTTGATCCACCACCGTTCTTTAGCCCACTCTGCCGCCCCAGTTCAGACATGGCCATATGCAAATCAGTCTGACCCTGTGCCTCATGGGAACAGTCCAGCCCGAACTGCCAAGCCATGCATTCCGTAAATGGCACGGAGTTTGCCACAGAGTGCAGTCAAGTGACAGAGAGTCTGCCGAGTGGGGTGTAGTTTATGGGTGTGCTCAAGAGATGGCAGTTCCTGCTCTGGTCGAGTTCGTTCCTTAGCACGCTGTGCGTTTAATGCTGAATTAAGTGCGATACATTTCCCGCGGAAGACTGCTTTGAATGCATCCCAGGTGATAAACTCCGAAGTGTCCTCTGGTTTGTTGACCTCAAAGAAGCCTGTAATGGTGTCCCTAAGTTTAGCGCAAGATTCTTTATCTCGCGCTAGCGATGCCGGAAAGTACCACCTGGGCGCAGCTGCTGCTTCCCCGCACCAGGACAGGCAAATGGAAAACAAGCTATGATCGGACACAGAGAGGGGGAAAATCTTGGCGTCCAGGAGAGAACCCATTAGGGACTGGCTGATGAAGATATAGTCAAGTCTGGAGTACGTGCGGTGTACATGTGAGTAAAAGGTAAAGTCCCGCGTTTGGGGGTATAGGGTACGCCAAGAGTCAAGGAGGCAGAGGTCTTGGATCTGTTGTTGAGTGTCAGCGGAAAGGGATCCCAGTGTGGAGCGCTGCGGGTGTGTGCTGTCCAATTCCTTATGCCAGGTCAAGTTAAAGTCACCTAGGAGGACTATCTGACCATCCACAAAATCCAGCAATTTTCCGAGAAGCGTGTGTAGGAACTGAGTCTGACCCGAATTGGGTGTGTATAGTGCTATAAACGTGCAGGCCTTCCCTATCAGACGGCCCTTGACCATGACCCATCGTCCCTCTTTATCGCAAAGGGCCTCTAATGGTTGGAAACAAAGGGAAGAGCGGAACAGAAGTGCCACTCCCCTATGTTTGGTAAGGGCTGAAGATCAATAGATTAAGGGGTATTGTTTGTGTTTAAAGCGTGTTGCATTGGTTCTGGCGAGGTGTGTCTCCTGGAGTGCCACCACGTCTAACTGGTGGTCAATAATATATTTCCAGATTTTCTGGTGTTTTTGAGGGGAGTTAAGGCCTTTGACATTCCAGGTTCCAATGGTGACGGTCATAGTGTCAATGATAGAAGTATGGGTATTTGTAGAAGCCCCGGTAGCCTAAGTGTGTCTCGCGTCAGCGCCCGCCCCCTAAGGATGTTACGTGGGTTATTCATCTCAAGATCTACGAACAACCAAAGGTCCTCCAGGGCTGAATGATAAAAAGCCACCACCATGTCTCCCTCCCAACCCTCTCCAAACCCCAACAACAGAAAACAAAAATTAGAATAGGATTCCGAAAAGTGAGAACATGGGTCCACCGGAGGCGAAAAGCCCCCGTGGAAACCAAGGGGGACATTGGGTCCGAGGTCCCCGTCCACGCCGGCTACCAAGTTAAGAGAAAAAAGAAGACTGTTCAATCTCTAGATGTGGCTGCAAAACAATGGTAGGCAAAAGAACCCTCCCACACCGAAAGTTCCCAAAGATCGGCAATAAAGGAGGACCAGGCACATCAGCGCCCGCCGCCAACCCCGGCGGCATCAACCCCGAGGCTCGCAAGAGAAAACACATCTGGATAGTATCAACATATTACTTTGACCAAGTATGCAAAACAATGACAAAACCCCCAAATTAAAGGCCCTGTTCGTACTGCGAGAAGGGGACAGGTCGTGAGTGCTTATGTCCTTCCCTGGGTAAGCGGAGTTCCAAAAGTTCGGACTCATGCAGTTCATGGGGAGGACCGTCCCAAATTGTGGTCGAAGGGCTTCATTGGAAGACGGGGGCTGCCCCAACCCCCGGCCATCGTCGGGGGCAAGAGCAGCAACCATTGAGATAGAAACCACAGAGAACCAGAACCCCCACCAGGTTCAGGGAAACAGTAGGTCATCGTCCCAGGGGGGAAGTGCCACTAGTCATCGTCAGCCCGTGCGTGTGTCCACCGACCAGCCAAAGGTCGTCTGAGCTCTCCATGGTTGGTCTCCATGTTTGTCTGGTGCGGCGTCCGAGTCGAGCTCCAGGCCCTCTTTCAGATCTGTAATGTGGCGGCTCTTTTTCTTGAAGTCGAAACTTAAACCAAAAGGAAACGTCCATCTGTACCGGATGTGGTCATCTCGAAGTTTGGTAGTAATGCCTCTAAACAGTTGTCTCAGCGCCAGAGTTGCCGGTGCTAGGTCTTGATAAATGGAGCACGAATGGTTTTGAAATGAAATAGAGCCCTTTGATCTGGCTGCCTGGAGGACCGCCTCCTTCACTTGGAAAGAGTGAAATTTAGCCAGGATATCGCGCGGTCTTTTCTTCTCACCAGGTTGTGCGGAGCCCACGCGGTGTACTCTGTCCAGTTTGATTTTAAGCGTTTTGGGGGCCAGGAGCTCCGCAAACAAGCCCTCCACGAAGGCCGCCAGGTCGGGCCCTTCCGCACCCTTCTCAAGGTCTCGAATACATACATTCTCCCTCCGTGACCGATTTTCAAGGTCCTCCGTCTTGAGGAGAGATAGGTGGAGCTGTTCCTGAAGCTGACGGACATCCTCCCGCAGTTCTGTGTTCAGTCGCTCCTGCTCCTGGGAATGCGTCTCCAAGTCAAGGACCCTAGTGCCCACGGAGTCTATATCTTGCTGGAGGGATGTCATGCGTCTCGTTGGGTCTGCCCGTAGTTGATCAATGGAGGTCTGAATGTCCTGGCTGAGATCCTTGCAGAGTTCCGATTTGAAATCTTTAAACATTGCCGCCAAGTCCGCTTTCGTGATTGCCATTGCAGTGGCTCCTGTGTCGCCCCGCAGCGCCGGGCGTTTGAGGGGAGGAAGAAATCCGAGACCCTAGCCGCCTGCCTGCTCGTCGTCTTCTTTGGTGGCATATGGTGCGGACCTAGCTGGCCCCTGAGTAGCCACCCGAGGGGATGAGGCTGTAGCGCTCCCCGCCGCAGGCTACTAGACTGGGAGGGGGTGAAGGCACAGATAGAGCTGTCGGATTCTCAAATGCGATGTCCGCGAGGAATGTATGACCCCCTATGTAGGCATATCCCACTGGAAACGGATCGTGGCCAGCCAGTACCAGGAACCCGAGGTAGGCAGTGGTCGGCAGGCAGGGACCGACGAGAAGTGGTGCAATACGCAGACCCGCTGGTTGTGCTGGAGTGTAGCGAGAGCACGCTGCGAGGCGTTGGCGTGAGTTGGCGCGCCGTGATGAGGCCAAGATCCCCCAGGGCGCGGCCACTATCACGAAATCAGGGTCAGATCGGGCCCAGAGGCAGGTCGAGGTTGCTCCGTAAGGCCCTGGAGCAACCCGGCGTCATCAGGATCCTCTTTCCCCTGGCTATGTCAGAAGCAGGCTGATGACGTGGGAGGAGACCGCAGGCTGGACAAGGAGCCGGTGCAAGGCTTAAAGGGAGCCAGGGAAGGCCTTGATCCTCATCTGCAGGATGCTGACGACCTCCATTTTAGGGTCAGGCAGGCGCAGGCGGGAACTCCTGGGGCAGAGCCGCCGCCAGAGTGGAGCAGAGCAATGCGCCCCCCGGCCCAAAAAGAGTCAGCGGGAGTTTAGGCCGAGCGATAGTGTGCCAGCAGTAGTCCTACCTCCCGGAGGCGACCCCAACCGGCAGCGTCCTCGGCAAAGCCATGCCAGAGTAGCGCGTGGACCGGGGAGCCGAAGCGAGCTAGGTCCGCTCGGCCACCTTGCCCGGCCACGCCCCGTCTCCCCCCCCCCCCCCCCCCCCCCATTATTTTTAACAATAAATATATGAGACTCATGGAAACATGTTATCTGAAAGAGACTATTAGTTATAGATTCCTTACCTTAGAATCACCCCCAGGCATCAGACTGGACATGTAGAAAGTTCTTCGTAGCAGTAGCCTTGTGCATCGGTAGGTGGCGTCGGTCGACTCCGCTTTCGTTGTTGGCGTCGTGAATGCCGGGATATTGTCGCGGTATCTACTTAGACGCTGCCCCTGCGTGCTGACGTCGGTTCTTTCTTTTTCCCCACCATCCAGCGCAGATCCGGAGAGAGCGGTACCTTAGTCACTTTTTGACTAGCTTTTTTTTACTTCTTGTCGACATCTTTTTTGAGTCGGTCGACTCCTTGTGCACAGGGATGTCACTGGCAGACTGGCTTCAAACCTTGTGACTCCTGTCACAAATTGATGTTGGTTATGGACCCGCACCTTGTGTGCCTGTGGTGCCTGGAGCCCGACCCCTACCCAAAGTTGTGCTCCTACTGTCGGGCCATGAACCGGGAGTCTTTGCGGGAGCGGTCTCAAAAGCTTCTGGAACCCCGGCAGTCAGCTCTGCGCCACTTGAGGTCCTGGTCGAGAAGAAGGATGCTGGACCGGTTGCAGAGTCACCACCAACACTCTTCTTCGAAGTCTTTGTCTTTGGGTAAGTCAAAGCACAAAAAGAAGAAGAAGCACCGTCGCTCTTTACTTTCTCCCCGTCCGTCGCGACTCAAGATGCGGAAGGTTGACGTCCTTCGGCTCTGTCCGCGGAGCCTACTTGGTTGGCTCTGAGCTTCCCTCCCTTTTCGGGAGCCAGGGTGACCCCACCCCAACTTTGTAGATTTTACGAAGCCCTCTACTCCATCTTTGGGCAGCCCGACTCTGCCGGCGCACCTTCGGGCCCCGCGGACAAGGCTGGGGGTTCTAGGCTTTCGATACCGGTGGCTTCGGCACGGGTCGCACTTACAACACCTCCTCCAGCACCTAATTGGCAGACGTCCAATCACCATGACCGGGCGGAAGACTGCCTCCGTTCAAAATACGAGTTGAACGGGACACAACATGCTTATTGCCATAGGTTCTTAATGGAACCCTTTGTCCCCATATCTCTTTAAGTCTATGGCTATCAAGCCAACCTTACTTTTTGGGCATAACTGTGCGTAGATAGATGGTGATTGGACGTCTGCCTGCTCTATTCCTTTTGGATGTGAAAAAGATTTTGAAAAATTCATTTAGAAAACTTTGGTGGTAATAGATCGACGTAGAAACAGGTCCAGTTATATGGATAATAACATACCGTCACTCAACTGTGGCTGGTGTGCCACAACTTTGCCCTGAAGAAGTCCTAGGTCAACAGGACGAAATGCGTCGCCTGATGGAGAATCTGATTAAAAGCAATAATAAAAGAGAAGAAACAAAATGAGAAGACTTTGTATTAGCAGTGATTTGCTCTTAATGCCACTGGTCCTGTATAATTACGGATCTATTTACTCTTTGCATTGACGGACTGTGGTGCTGAACCATACTTGTGGTGCTTTGTATATACTATACCAAAGTGAGGTGTAGTGTGCACAGAGTCCAGTGGCACCCCGAAGGTAGGCAGAGGTGAAGTTAGATACCACTTTACTCTCCATTTGTGGTATTTTGGACGAGCAGTAAGGCTTTATCAGAGGACAGTGTTAAGCATTTGTTGTTCACACTCAGTCAGCAAATGATTTCACACACTCAAAGACTGAATTTCAGACCAATTGTTTCTGTATAACATATTCTTTTAGTTATTTTATTTTCTAGAACCAAGCAAGCCTGAAACAGGTAAGCAATACACACTTTAAAGTAGTAATGCAGTTTGTAAGCAGTTTGAATTGCAATTGTATATGCACTTGGTTTTGATTACAGTACGGGTACTGAAAATGCAATGCTTTGGAAATGCAGTACATATACTTTGTATAGGCTTTTTAGTAAAATTACAGGAAAGTTACTTTTGAGATTACCTTTCTTACACAGTGCAGTATACCTGGATACTGCACTGGGACATTTCCTGTAAACGGGTAAGTAAAAGCTTGTTGGTTATTTGGTTACAGTTTAAAAGCTTTTCATAGATTTACCAACTCCACACTTAGAATCTTGTCACGGAAAAACAGTCATTGTTATCCTATGGAGGAAAATAGTGTTATCCGTTTCAGGGTATGTATTGGTTTGTGGGAGTTGGTGTTCTGGGGACTCATGGGTCCCCCAGGGTCAGGGATGCACTCTTGTTACACCCTCAGCGGCACTAGGGCGGCCGGGTGCAGAGTGCTGAGGCCCAATGTTATCTTATGAAGGATAGGGGGCCTCCGGTTGGTGGCTGCTGACAAGCAGGCCATTGGGTTGTGGGAGCAAAGCTCCTGGACTTAAGCTCAAGGCAAATGGGAAAACAAAGTAGCACCAAAGGTACACCCTCAGCGACACTAGAGAAGCCGGGTGCAGGGTGCTGTTTCGATGTCGAGCGCCTTGTTACTTCCAATGGGGATTCTCCGGTTTGCAAAGGCACTGCATGCTCGGGGACGAAGGTCTTCTGAGTGCAACCACCACTTTGAGAGGTAAGTTGGGATGGTGGGGGTTGGCTAGGCACCGTCGGTTGGGCCACCCAAGGCCATGGGGCTTTGGGTGCCTTTTAGGGTCGGATCTTCTTACCAGCTCCTGGTTGCCGTTGGGGGGACCTTCCAGTTTGAGGCTGCAGGTGTCGGCTGGAGGCTTGAGGCAGGTCAGGGATCGCTGGATCTCGGGTCAGGATCGCCGGGGAGACCTCCTCGTGGTGTTTGCCCACTCGAGCTCGGGTCGTGGACGGCGGGTGCAGAGTGGTGCGGATTTGTGGTTTCCGGCTGGGGATAGAGGTTGGAGATTAACAAATCCGGTGTTCACGGTAGACAAAGTCTTTTGGATGGAAGGAAGGCAGGTCCTCCGGGTTTCTCGAGGTTGCTGGCTGCAGGACACACTGGGATTTTGCAGGAGCAGGTTCGAGGTGTAGACAGGCCGGTAGGGCTGGGGTCAAGTTAGTAGGCGTCTTTCTCTGGTTAGCTTCGGCACAGCTGTTCGGTCCTTTTTCTTCTTTTCTTCTTGTGTTTTTTTGTCTGATTTCTTGGTTTAGAGCTGCCCCCTAAATACTGTATTTAGGGGTCTCGGGGACAGTAGCCAATGGGCTAATGACCTTAGGGTGACTACACCCTTGGTGTGCTCATCCCACATGGGGGTGCGGGCACAATCCCTTGGATGTATGTCGTTACAACGCACACTTTTACAACGCATGCACTTACAACGCATTTTTTACAACGCAAAATCCATTACATAGCATGACACTACAACGCATTTTTAAAAACTACCTTTACAACGCATTCCATTACAACACATACTACCTTTACAACGCATACCATTACAACGCATAATATTAAATTGCATTTAAGGTAAGTATTAGATAGTATAGGGGTAAAAATTACTATTCTAACTCCAGGGGGTGCAACAGTAGGGTAAGTGTTGGATAGTATAGGGGTAAAAATTACTATTCTAACTCCAGGGGGTGCAACAGTAGGGTAAGTGTTGGATAGTATAGGGGTACAAATTACTATTCTAACTCCAGGGGGTGCAACAGTAGGGTAAGTGTTGGATAGTATAGGGGTAAAAATTGCTATTCTAACTCCAGGGGGTGCAACAGTAGGGTAAGTGTTGGATAGTATAGGGGTAAAAATTACTATTCTAACTCCAGGGGGTGCAACAGTAGGGAAAGTGTTGGATAGTATAGGGGTAAAAATTACTATTCTAACTCCAGGGTGTGCAACAGTAGGGTAAGTGTTGGATAGTATAGGGGTAAAAATTACTATTCTAACTCCAGGGGGTGCAACAGTAGGGTAAGTGTTGGATAGTATAGGGGTAAAAATTACTATTCTAACTCCAGGGGGTGCAACAGTAGGGTAAGTGTTGGATAGTATAGGGGTAAAAATTACTATTCTAACTCCAGGGGTGCAACAGTAGGGTAAGTGTTGGATAGTATAGGGGTAATAATTACTATTCTAACTCCAGGGGGTGCAACAGTAGGGTACGTGTTGGATAGTATAGGGGTAAAAATTACTATTCTAACTCCAGGGGGTGCAACAGTAGGGTAAGTGTTGGATAGTATAGGGGTAAAAATTACTATTCTAACTCCAGTGGGTGCAACAATAGGGTAAGTGTTGGATAGTATAGGGGTAAAAATTACTATTCTAACTCCAGGGGGTGCAACAGTAGGGTAAGTGTTGGATAGTGTAGTGTAATATTATGCGTTGTAATGGTATGCGTTGTAAAGGTAGTATGCGTTGTAATGGAATGCGTTGTAAAGGTAGTTTTTAAAAATGCGTTGTAGTGTCATGCTATGTAATGGAATGCGTTGTAATGGATTTTGCGTTGTAAAAAATGCGTTGTAAGCGTAGTGCGTTGTAAAAGTTGCGTTGTAAAGGTTGTTCCCCCAATCCCTTATCCTGATTGGGGATTGCCTGCCATCTGCAAGATGGCGGGGACTGAAGAGTGAGCTTCACTTCCCCTCCCCCACCTGAGGGGTGGAGTTGGCAGAGGTGGGCACACCTTCTGGCTGGCTAATTTTTCTCGCCTGTCTTTCCTCCGAAAAGTAGGGGAGACAGGAAGGGGGCCTGCTCCTGATAGCAGGAGAGACTAGGGGTCACATTACAAAGGCTGCCAGGACTTTGAAGCTCCCCTGCCACTGATGGCTCTTCCTGGCCTGGGGGAGGTGTGTTTCTGGGCTCAGGAAGCGAAAGCTCCCACCCTAGTGGTCCAGAAATATGTCTTGTGGTGGCAGGCTGGTGTGTACCAGTCAGGGAACCCACCAGAGGCTGCATTTTTCATTAAATCCCACACTGGCATCAGTGTGGGTTTAATGTGCTGAGACGTTTGATACCAAACTTCTCAGTTTTCAGTGCAGCCATTATGGTACTGTGGAGTTCGTAATGACAAACTCCCAGCACCATATACTCTTAATGGCAGCACTGCACTTACAATGTCTAATAATTGACTTATACACTGTACCTGTACCCTCACCACTGGTATAGTGCACCCAGCTAGAGGGGTGACTGATCCATGCCAGGGCAGTGGATTGTAGGCATGACACACAGGGATGTGTGCCATGTCAACTCTTCACTTTGTTCTGCACCAAAACACGCAGCCTGCAAGGGCAGTGTGTGAGTGTAAAGGTAGAGGACCTCTAAGGGTGGCACAATAAATGCTGCAGCCCTTCCCTGGTCAACGTGCCCTGGGTACCTGTGGATCCATTTACCAGGGGCTGACCTGTGGCCAGAGAGTGCCGATCAGGTGTACAAGGTATAGTTTTGGGGAAAGAACACAGGCTTTGGGAACATGAATGGCAGGGACCCAGGGCACATCAATTGAAAGTGCATCAGTAGTCAGCCAAAAAGTGGGGGGGTTACTGCAACAGAAACCCAGCTTCTCACAGTGAGACCCAGCATCGTGGGTCTGGGTGCCAGCGGGCGGGTCAGTCCACCAGCGCCCCTCTGCAGCAGCCTCCAAACCTTTCTAGTCTGAGCTTCAGGGACACCAGTTGACAGTGGGCGGCAGGATCCGCAATCACCTTCCCCACTGGCAAAACATCACGTTGGACAGGTGGGTTTTTCAGATAGTCCGAAGGGGCTACTCCCTCCCCTTTGAGACTACCCCTCCATCCATACCACCACCATTCCATCTCATGTCAGAGGATCACTTGGCCCTTCTCCGCCAGTAAGTTACGGCTCTCTTGGCCAAGGTAGCCATCGAGCGAGTCCCTGTGCCAGAAGTAGGTTGTGGTTGTTATTCCCACTACTTCCTGGTGCACAAGAAGGACAAAGGCCTGCGTCCTATCTTGGATCTCCGGGACGTCAACCGCTTCCTCCGTAAGGAGAAGTTCAAAATGTTGACATTAGCTCAGTTCCTGCCTGCCCTCGACTCGAAGACTGGATGGTAGCGTGGGACTTGCAGGATGCCTATTTTTACCTCCCCACTCTTGCCTGCTCAACGGCGTTACCTACGGTTCACTGTAGGCCACAAGCATTTTCAGTTTACCATGCTCCCCTTTGGCCTTACCAGCACCCCTCGGGTGTTCATGAAGGTGATGGCGGTGGTCGCAGCTCATCTGCGCAGATCAAGGGTTCCAGTCTTCCCCTATCTCGACGACTGGCTGTTGAAGGTGAGTTCGTCCCAGGCTGTCGTCTCCCACCTCCAGACTATGGCGGACCTCCTGCATTCACTGGGGTTTACTATCAATGTGCCAAAGTCACACCTGATTCTCTCTCAGAAGCTCTTTTTCATCAGGCTCTTATTTGGGCTATGATTCTGATCTTTCAGCCTCTATCACGAGTTTTCGGTCAGAATGACCCTGAGGCTGCTGGACCTCATGGCCTCCTTCTTCCTGCTGGTGTATCATGCCAGGTGGCATATGCGGGTTCTGCAGTGGGACCTGAAGTTCTAGTGGACACAGCATTAGGGGAATCTTTTCGATTGCGTCCAGATATCGGAGGGCACTGCACACCAATTGCAGTGGTGGATAACGAACCAGGATTGGGTCAAGCGCAGTTCTCTCTCCCTTCCCCAACCAGAGTTCACAGTGGTGACAGATGCATCACTTCTGGGGTGGAGCAGCCACATGGGGGAGGCGGAGATCAGAAACCTCTGGCGGATTCCGGGCTCCACATCAACGTTCTGGAGCTCTGGACGATTTGTCTTGCACTGAAGGCATTCCTTCCCTCTGTTCGGGGAAGAGTAGTGCAGGTGTTCACGGACAACACCACCGCCATGTGGTACTGCAACAAACAAGGCCGGTGGGGTCATGGACCCTATGTCAAGAGGCTCTTCGCCTTTGGACATGGCCGGAACATTGGGGTATATCCCTGGTAGTTCAACACCTGGCAGGTTTCCTGATCGCCAGGGCAGACAAACTCAGCTGCAGGTGCATGATGGATCACAAATGGCATCTTCCCTCAGAGGTGGTACAAAGTCTCTTTCAGCAGTGCGGAGAGCCTTGGTTAGATTTGAATTTGGTATATATGCCTGTAGATGAAACAAATTTGTGGCTCCCCTTTCTGCCCCTCTATCATAGGTTCTCCTCTTCATTCTTTCTTTCGCCCAGCAGGGCTCTGCTCTGGGCACCCTCAAGGGCTATCTTTCAGCCTCCCGTGTTATGTTTCATATAGGTACCCTAATATAGGCCCAGTTAATATCATACACCTTTACCTACAGTATCTCCCTTATACTACACAGTAACGAGCCTTTAGGAGTGAACCTTTACCTAGTTCTATTCCTGGGCGCAGAAGGAGGGTTTTTCCCTGAACAATAGCGTCCTATAACTTCATCAATAGACTCATACAGTATGAATGAATATTCATAAGGGTTCTTGGAAACCAGGCAGATGCTACACCACCTGTATAATATCTACATACAAGGTTCATCCCATACGTGATCCTCAAATCCAACAATGGCTAATACAAAAAACAAGGGACAAAGAAACCCTAGATACTTCCTGTATAAATACAGCACATCTTGCTAGGGTTGGAAGAGGAGACCGAGACTTCCAGACCGACATACTGACCAGAGACGCTGAGGCTCCTGCATGCAGACGCTCCAGATGACAGTAGTCTTAACACATCCCTCGGGGGGGAAGGGAGGCGGGGGGGCACAACTCGAGACCAGGATTGGGTCCCACACTCTCTCACTTCAGGTAATGGGGTTAAACTAAATCCTAGAGGGATTCTTGGTTTCACACCTACTCACATACTAGGTACATTTAGGTACATTTTGATAGGCATCGTAGGAGTACGCGCTCTTTTTATCATGCATTTTATATTCATGTATGTATTCATGATTATTGCAAGATGGTAGAACTGTCCTATCCTTTTATTTTCATTTTACTGCTAATCATATATATCTGCTACTGTCTAACGGTTGTTGCAGCACATCTATTCTACACTAGAAGAACAACTATGCAATAAATTCTTATTGTAACAAGACTGAATGTTTCATCTGTGTAACTCTCTGAGACCTAATAAGTGAGCACGAGTGACTGAGCGAAAGGTAGTACGTTGTTTCCACGATTCTGAGGGATCAGGGTTGTCATGTTCTGAGGTTGCCAAAAACGATCCTCTTCCCGCTAAGAGGAGAGTCTAGTGGCACTGTGAGCTAGCTAAAACAGAAAGGCTACCATTCTCGGTGGGGTGCTCAGAGTCAGTCTGCCACCAATCCTACAGTTTGTTATCCAAGCACGCAGATCCTGTATGGGTAATATAGGAACTGCACAACACCACATCAGCCTTCTCTTTTCAAGTCCCCTATTATAAATAGGTTTCTTAAGGGCATTACTCACCTCTTTCCTCCCATTCCTTTCATAATGACCCAGTGGGACTTGAATCTGGTTCTAACATACCTTATGTGTGCTAATTTCGAGCCATTATATAATTGTCCTCTCAAACTCTTAACACGCAAGGCTGCTATTCCGGTTGCCATCACCTCTGCTTGCAGGGTGAGTGAGCTTCAGGCTCTTTCTTCTTAACCTCCTTTCTTTGCTGTTCATCCGGACAAGGTTGTCTTTCGAACTCGACCTTCTTTTCTTCCCAAAGTGGTTACCTGTTTCCACATAGGACAGACCATCACTTTGCCTACCTTCTTCCTGACCCTGCACCCTTCCAAAGAGGAAGGGAGACTCCGCTGTCTGGATCCAAAACGTGTGCTATCTTTTTATATGGATCGCACAAAACCATTCCAGGTGGATGATCAACTCTTTGTTGGCTATGTGGGCACCAAGAACGGTCGGGCCGTGCAAAAACAGACCATCTCTTGATGGGTCGTCCTTTGCATTAAAATGTTATTCCTTGGCGAAAACGGAGCCTCTGGTAGGACTGCGCGCCCACTCCACCAGGGCAACGGCAGCCACTACTGCTTTGGGACGTGGAGTCCCCCTCAGTGACATCTGCCAGGCAGCCACCTGGGCATCCCTACACATGTTTAAAAAACACTTTCGGCTGGACAGCCAATTCCAGAGAGGCGGCTTCTTTGGCCGTTCAGTTCTCCAGGACTTTCTTGGTTTGCAGACCCACCTTCAGGGTTGGTATTGCTGGGGTACCTATTCTAAGGTATAACTAATAGTTTCCTTCAGATGAATAAGTTACTTACCTGCGGTAACGATATGTCTGTAAGAGACATATATTAGTTATATATTCCTTACCGCCCCACCCATCCTCCCCGTTCTGCGAACTGACTTGTAGTGTAAAGGACTCCCTTTCAGGGCCCTAGTTTTGTGCACCAGTGGTCAGTGTCTTGCATGGCTATGCGCATCTTATAGAAACATCTAGCCGCAGATTCCTTAACTTAGAAAATCCCCAGGCGTCAGACTAGATCCGGAAAATTCTTGGCAGCAGCACCTCTGCCGTCCCTTGGGTGTGCTCCTGTACCTGGGGCGTCCTTGGGGACTCCGCTACTTGCGGGGTCTCCGACCGAATCTCCGGTGGGTTCGCCCCCAGCGCCAATTAAACCATTGCCCCCCAGGGACGAAGGAGATATGGTGTCGTCAGGGTGCGGCCCAGCTGGGTCCCCCTCTATGACCCATAGCACCCCTGCCGCGCTGCATAGTCCCGTGGGGCTCCCTGTGGTGTCGCAGGTGGTTGCTGGTGCTCAAAGCCTTGCTTCAGGCACACCTCTGTCCTCAGGACAGGCGGTCGCCGGCCCGGAGCCGAGGTCGGCACCGAAAACTCACCTCCCTGGCTCCGACTCCGCTTCCTACTTCAGAGTTGGAGCCTGTTGTGGTTGAGGCTGATTCGGCGCCGGTGCGGCGCCGGAGGCTTGCCTCCCCGGCTCCGATGCCATCTCCTTCTGCGGAAGCGGGGCTTGTCGTGGTGGACGTGAAGTCGGCGCCAGATGGAGCCAACTCGGCGTCAGATGGAGCAGAGTTGGTGCCAGACGAGGCAGAGTTGGCACCGTTCGGAGTCATTTTGGCGCGCGTCGGCGCCGGGTTGTAGACTCTTCTCCGGAAGCTTCTGGGGAGAGTTTGGCGTCTCCTTCACATTCAGCTACCCCGGATCTATCCATGCCTGTGCCCCCCTTAGAATTTGTGAACCCGGCAGGATCCCCGCCTCAGGAGCCCCATCAGGACCCACATTCGTCAATGGGGCTTCCTTCCTTTGGGCATTGGTCGCACCCTCAGTGTATTGGTAGACTTAGTTTACAGCCCTCGCCTACAGATGAGTTGCTGTCCCCTCCTCGGACGCCTACCGAGGCCGGTGCGGCGTTTCTTAGAGTAGTCTCCTTAGCCACTCGTGTTCTAAACATGCAGCCCCCTTTGGTCCCCTTGCCTGTGGACCCTCTGCTTGGTGTCCTTCACCATGGGTCGGGGGAATGTGGAGCCGCTTCTGCCCTTTGAAGCTTCTCTTTATGATGCCCTTTTGGGCACCTGGGCTCGGCCGGCTTCCGGTGATCCGGTAGCTCGTTCTGTCTTGCACTGCCACCGACCTGCTCCACATGATCCAGTTTGCTTATTTGTTCACCCAGACGTGCAGGGGTTCGTTTTGCAAACTGCCTTCCCTTCCTTGCCTCAGTTAATGCTTCCTCCCTCCAGGGAGTCCAGATGGCTTGAGTCGTGGGGTCGTAACATCTTCGCCTCCACTAGTGCTGCCCTTTGTTCACTAAATACAGTGTGTGTCTTGGCTCGGGCTACCTCTGCATTGTGGGACTCTGTAGAGTCTCTTTTTTCGGACGCCTCTGAAGGCGCTCATGTTGACCTCCCTCATCTTCTTCGTGATGGCCGTGACCTTGCTCGGCCTTGGATACTGCTGATTCCTTAGGCCGAGCTATGGCTGGTTAGGTTGCCTTGAGGCGCCATGCTTGGTTGCGGGATAGCATCTTCCCGTAGAATATCCGGGAGAGACTTGTTGATCTACCCTTTGATGGGGTTTTATTGTTTGATGCCCACGCCGAATCGGCTGTTTGGCGTCTCCTTGCGGGCTTTCGCCCTCCGCCTTAAGCCTATATTTCCCAGGTTTTCTTTTCGCATGTTCTAAGGTGGTTACCCTTTCATTTAGCATCCTATCGATGCCTTATGCTTTTTGAGCTGGAAATAAGCCTACTGTGGCAGTGTTCCACTAGTTGTTGTGTCTGGCCTCTGACTGTGGTTTGCCCTAAGAGGTGGTCCCCGTTGTTTGGGGTGTCCATACTCCTAGTGGGGTACTTGTATGCTATTATATAGCTCTGCTTAATGTTATGTGGGCTAAGAGATCCTTTGGGCTCTATGCGTCCCCTGGTGCTCTTATCTTGCCGTTGTACGGTGTTCGATATTGTGACTTGGCCCAATCGTCTATACGTCATGGGTCGTTTTGCTTATATGCGTCGTTCTCCTCCTTGGGAGATTTTCATGGTGTTTTTCAACTTAGAATGCGGATACCACCTGCCATTAATGCACTAGGCGTGCTCCTATACCTCTATTTATGTTGGCCAAACTACACAAAGAGTTAAAACCAGGATCTGCCAACACAGAAGCCGCATCCGCTGCAGGACACCAAATGCACCTCTCGTTGACCATTTCTCTGAGGCCAATCACAATGAGGACGACATCCGTTGGACAGTTCTTAAAGTCTTGAAATTACCCCAACGCGGTGGGAATATGGCTCAGTTGCTGAACAAAGAGGAACTAAAATCCATTATCCTTGTTGACTCAATACGAAATGGCCTGAATAGAACAGAGGACTGGACAACGTTGCTCTAAGTACCACAATGAAAAAGTGAAAGAAAGCCCTACAGTTCCTTTACCAACATCCTCAAGGAACTTTGTCCCTTTTCTTACACTACCTTGAACTTGCTAATATGTACATTCAGCTCTACAGAACATTGTTTCTTGTACCACCCCAATTGCTAACATGTACAGAACTGTGCTACTCCCAATCACCATTTTGTCACTTATTGTAAGGATGTAATTACATGTTCTCTTCTCCTCCTTACTCCTTAATCCATTGCCTGAATGTCGCTTTTTTGCCTTTTTCAAGTTGTAATCATTTGTCATGGTTCCATCAATTTTACTAGCATAATATATATGTTTTACACCGGTACCTTGCAAATTATGTATGCCTATTTCCCTTAACTAACGAGCACGACCACCTCCTTCGCCCACCTTACCCTCACGGTATTTCACTACGCTTTCCCTGCACTTGCCCAAGCTTTACTGTAATACAGTTACCCAACCAACGATGGCCCCCAGACTGGCCTCAGGTTGTCAACACAATTCCCCAATCCAAAATGGCCCCCGCACTTGCGCCGACATTCTGACTGTATGCACAGTCCTTCTTCTATGCCCACTCAATCTCGTGGTCTTGCTATATACAGCGTCCGCTAGCTCAATTCCCGACCAAGGCTATCTACCCTTAACCTCTACAGTCCGGACGACCACCCGTTCCGGCGCATCGAGACTCTCTTGAGGTAAGCCCGCTACTACCGTGGCAACTGTAGGCAATTTCCCAACCCTGCCTATCACCCCCCCTAACGAGATTCCGTCTCCCACAGCTCTGACTCAATACCGGTAGCCACCGTTTCTGCCTTTCATCCCGTTCCCTGTATGCAGAAGCCTTCTCTGCCTTGAATCCATCCTGGATATTTTACCTTCCTGACGTGACCACCAGCGGCGCCTCCTCCTCCCCCCAAGGTATTGACACCTCCATTTCTTTTCACCCGGGGCACACGCCCAAAACCATTTAGTTGGCCAACCTTTCTTCTTTCCTCTTTTTAAAGGCATATCCATGCAATACCAATACCTCCACCTTTCCATCTGATGGTCATTCGAAGATCGATTACCAGTGTTCACGCCTAGCGCCAACACGACGACGCCTCGTACTCTACTATCTTACTGAAGGTCAGCTACCAACGATCACCATCACCACAACTCTTCGCACTCAAAAGATCCGGCACTCAAAAGATCCGCCACTCTTAATCACTATAAATGTCCGGCAAGCAATCTACAAGTACGCCGTCACCCTCTTCACCCCCTCACAAATGCTGCCGTTAGTCCGAATAAATTCACAGGACCGTCCAAATATGGCTTAACTCCCCCTGCCGTTTCTCACTTGTCAATGGCCAGCACAACGGTCCGATCTTTCCGCGCTAAAGCCATCGCCATTGGCTCACTTATGTTCACAAAGTCCTTTGTCTTGCTCACTGTTGCTACTTCATTAATCAACATTCAGTGCATGAGTCACATTTCTACGTTCCCATTCATCCTAGGACCTCACAGTTGTTTTTGTATATTGCCTAAGAATGCTGACATGCTTCCTATCCTTATTGTAACGGTAGACCATGTTTTCTTGTCTCCTTCTTCTTCCTTGTTCATTCCAACAGGCGCATAACTCATATCAGGCAACTTTTCATTTGTAGTCCTGAGGATGATCCCACTGTATTAGGAGCTAGGGATCGAAACGTCGACTTTCCAAAACAGTTCCACAACCTATCCACTGTGAAAAATGTATTGTGGTTTCTGTTGGTCTAAGCTTACTTGAGTTCTGTATTGTATTGTAAGCCTCCGTATTTGCTCCCAAGTTTTTAGCCTGCTATTCTTTACTTCTTTTCATTTCCTTGTTAAAAACTTGGTACAGGATTGTGCCCTTGTTTCATTGCTTTCGTGCTTCTTTATCTCGTTTAAAACCTTTAGTAATTTTCTAAATAAATGTTACTCTGTCCGGCTGGACACTGGAAGAACATGCATAGTTCTTATCTAAGTCTATGTTTACATAGTTACATCATTTATGTTTAAGCTAAGGACCTTGGGGGTAATTCTAAGTTAAGGAATCCATAACTAATACATCTCTCTTACAGATAATATTGTTAGCGAAGGTAAGTAACTTGTTCTTTAAGATGCTTTGGGCAATTTCTACTGTAAAAGTTATTAAGCAAACAATAAAATTAGATTTGATTTTCATGATGGTTCTGTTCTGTCCACAGTCAGTTATTGATTCTCTTGCCCTGGGAATGACAGCAGTTTATAATCACATGTGCACAAACACCTGAAAATAAATGCACTTAAGTGTCAGGACTGGTCAGTCATTTAGCTTTCAATGGTCTACTTTTATAGTTCCCGTTTCATTTCTTTGCTTCTCTTTTTAATTTAAATTAATCTGAAAAGGATATTACAGCTCTCTAGACAGTGCAAACGGGTTGCTTGTTCACTGCTCATTTCATCTACTGTGTGCCTCATCCGACATGGACACATCCTCTAAACAAGGCAACCATTATGGAATGCTGTTGTCTGTAGTGTATCATTGTTTTACCATTCCATGATGGCCTACACGTTGGTTCTAAATGTGACAGCCTTGCTGGAACTGTAAAACAATAATAACATATGTACAATACCTCTGTAAGATGGACACTCTCTGCTATAGTTTCATTATTGCAAACACATGCCTATCTTGTTTACAAAGCAGCATGTTTTATTTTTTTCTATATGTATTCTTTTTTATTTTTTTTTATTTTCAGATTTTATTAAGAACAAAGAAGACAATCAATACAGGAAAAAAAAGAAAACATCATACAATATAAAGGCACAAAACAGAAATTAAGTCATTATCCAAAAGGCAGATAATCTGATGACCACTCTAGCTCGTGATATACAATAATCATGAATAAGGAATTGACTATAAATAACGATAATACAGGGGAAAAATATGAAAGGAGGGGTGGGGGGGAAGGTTCCTTCATGCTAGATCTAAAGCTTTGCGGTCGCGGGAGCCCACGGCGACGAGTTGTGGTCTAGTAGTGCTTTTTCAACAGGCATGGGAGTGCGAATCAGCGTGGCGGATATGGGAGAAGGGAGAAATAAAATATGTAGGTTAGTCAGTGCTGGGGGTCACAGCAGTTGCGGGGGCCGCGGGAGTCGGTCGTGCAGTATCTGAAGGGGCCTGAGAGGCCTGCAGTGTGTGCTGTAGGTGTGTTCAGTAAATGTACCATATGTGCCTGGGCCTGGAGGTTGGGGGCTGGAGCTTGGCATACATCTCTATTTGCAGACTACAGTAAGCCAAACTACGCGTCCATGTGGCCCTCTGAGGCCTCGTTTTCGCCCCCCCAATGAATTGCTACCTCTCTCTTGGCAAGCAATAGAGTAATCGCTACAAATCGCCGGTAGCAAAGTTTGACACGATTGACCAGGCCTAACAGGCCTAGCTTTGGGGAAAGCTTGAGGGGAGCGCCTATTATAACCTCTATGGCCTGGAACACCTCCGTCCAATATGGGAGAATGTGAGGGCAGGACAATGCCATACTATATGTATTCTTTTAATTTATCTTACATATGTTGTAGGCTAGTGTTTGTGTTTTATTGTGATTGGGTCAGAGGGTAATGCAAAAAGTAGTCAATTGATGCACTTTTGATCGAGGACATCATGCAGTTAGTATAGAATGCTGTCTATTTAGAAGGGTATTGACATAAGTGTATTCAAACTCAAGCAACCAGGCAAATTGTTAGTTTTGAAAACTATGACCTTCTTTTATTGTCCATTTTTATGAAGAAATTAAGTATAATGGAGATTGCGGGTGATTTGTCATTCATTATTAGATAAGCAAGAATTGCAGAATGTTGATCTTTGTTAGTTAAAGGATCCAAACAGCAATTGATGACTTGCTCTGTTTTTATCTGCTTTACTGACGGACGACAGCTGTTTTCTCTACGTAAAGTTATTAGCTTCTACTCATTTCTTCATTACTTTTTTAATACAGCGAACCCTGTGGCATCAGAAATCCTATCCGAACATCCTTTGTTGTCTGAACCATCATCTGTGAGTTTCTATAACTGGATGTCGAATGCTGTAGGTAATAGAGGCAGTGTGGTGCAAGAATCTCCCATCACCAAGTCTGGACATAACAGCCTACCCACAGGTACTGGTAACAATTCCTCAATTTCAGAAGTTTGAATTTTAGTATTTTTACAAAGAATAGTGTTTGCAGGGTATTTTTTTCTTGCAGTAAAAACATTTCTGATGGGTGTATCTGCCTGTGGATTTCTCACCTTTTGAATTACCCCTGCGCCAGCATTCCGCAGAAATTCTTTTCCTAGCTCTCCCACGTCGACGTCACAATAGCACGGCTCCACTTGCGACTCCGTATGACGTCATCGGAGCCATAAGAAGACCTCGTCGGTGTGCTGACGTCAGTTCCCTCTTTTCCGCACCGTCGACGCGCAACGTTTTTTTCTGGGACTCTTACTTTGTTTCTAAAACGTCTTTTTCGTGTTTCTGTAGAAATGGCTACTTCGAAGAAGTCTGTTTTCAAGTCCTGCAGGGAGTGTTGGGGGTCATATGTCGATCACAGACCCTCACAACGACTATCTTTGGTGTCTTTCTTCTGACCATGACGTCGAAGGGTGTTTGTGCTGTCAAAAGATGAATCCTAAGGCGTTAAAAGAGCGTGAAGCGAAGCTCTTCATGGCGAAGAAAGAAAGGAGGGGTCTTAAGCGCTTGAAGTCGTCGACCTCGCATATTTCAAAGTCTAAGAAGCGTAAGAAGTCAAAGAGGAGACACAGCTCTCGATGTCGCTCTTCGAAGGGCAAGGCTTCGATGTCGGCTTCACCTGTTCAGAGACGCCGGGAAAAGGACTTTCTTTCTCCTTCTCCTTCTCCGCAGGGGACTCCGATCCACTCGCCGACTTCGAGGGGTTTGCCGGCGTCAAGAGGCTCTTCGATGCCCAGAGGGTCGCCGGCGCCCAGAGCTTCTCCGGCGCCCAGGGAGTCTTCCCTTGTACATGTGGCTTCGCCTGAGCGGGTGCCGGTCTCACCAGCTCTGCAGCCTCAGCTTCCAGTTCGGCCTCGGATGGATCCAAATCAAGGAGGCCCGAATCCTTACCCTCCTTTTCCTGGATCAGGAGCGGATCCCGCGCATTTCCTAAATGCGATGTATGGCATGTTTGCCAGGATATCCTACCCTTCTGGTGTGCCTTCTGGCCCCGTGTGTCTGCTTGCCTTTAGCTTGGATGTCCCCAGCAGTTTGCCCAGGCGCCTTTTGTGCCTTTTATGTTGACGGCTCCATCTTGGCAGTTTCCGGCACTGAGGTTTTCGACTCCAAATCCTCAAACTCCGTCTGGTGTCGAGTCGGCGGCGTCTCAGATTTGTTCGGCACTGTTGCCCGTTTGTGAAGGTCCTCCTTCGACTCCGGCACCATTGTCACCAGCGCCGTGGCTGGCACCGCTGACGCCGATCCCAAAGCAACGTTCCAGGAGGGAAGCACAAAGGCTGCTAGAAGAGGATGAGTACCGGCAGGAGGAAGGAGAGATACTAGACTCCGTGGACGAATTCGAGGGTCTGCTAGAGGCCAGTGGTTTAGACACTTCCCTGGAGTGGGAGCTCTCTTCACCAAAGTCTGTCCTCTCTCAGGATGTTGCTCCTTATCATGTGGTGATTAGGAAAGCTGCTGAATTGTTGGATCTTCAGTTGCATTCAGCAGAAGTTAAGTCAAATATTTTGACTGAAGTGCTTAATACTTCTTCATCACTTAGTGAGCCTCTTCTGCCTTTCAATGAGGTGTTGATGGAGCCTATCTCGACGGTGTAGCAGAAGCCCTTGACTACTCCTGCAGTTTCCAGATCAATTGCAAGAAGATATAGGCCAGCTCCTGGAGATCCAGCTTTTCTTTCTGCCCACCCATCTCCTGAAAGTTTGGTGGTTCATGCTTCATGCTCCAAGCAGTCGTCTGGGTCCTTCCCTACCACCTCAGGGGAAAGGGGCTCTTAAGAAGATGGAACATTCGGCCAAGAAGGTGTTTTCCTCAGCTAGTATGGTGGTGAAGTCTACGAACGCCACTTGTTTGCTTGGGTGGTACATTCATGCCCTCATGGACTTTGTTAAGCAATTGGCCCCTTAAATTCCTGAGGATGATCGAGTTCACTTTCTTGAGGCTCTTTGGGATTCTCAAGCAGCTGCCCGACAGGTCATTCAGTCGGGATTGGACACTGCAGATTCGGTTGCCCGGGTAATGGGTTCTTCAATTGCGATGAGGAGGCATTGCCTGGCTCAGATTTTCTGGTTTTTCTCCCGATGTTCAGGCTACTCTTTTGGACCTGCCTTTCGATGGTTCGAGGTTGTTTGGTACCAAAGTGAACTCTGCCCTGCAGCATTTTAAAGACAGTAAAGCTACTGCAAGATCTTTGAGCCTGCAGTCTCAGCTAGAGGGTATGGCTACAAGAGTTATCGAGGCTTTGGGGAGACGTCTTTTTTTCGTGGCCGTCTGCAGGTACCACGGGAAAGCAGCTCTAGATCCCCCATTGTGGAGCATGCTAGTCCTGTAGGGTGTCGGGTGTCCCATTTTCTACAAGATTGGAAATCGGTTACCTCAGACCGTTGGGTTTTGAATCTTGTAGAGAATGGGTATGCCCTCCCTTTTCTTGAGTTTCCTCCTCCTTACCCTCCTCGCCAGGATTGATGTTCAGAGTACCATTTACTTCGCTTACAACAGGAGGTTCTTGTCTTGTTGCAGAAAGGAGCGATAGAGGTGGTTCCGGAGCAGGAAAGGGGTCAGGTATGTTACTCTTGTTATTTCTTGATTCCCAAAAAGGATGGTCGTTTGAGGCCGATCCTGGACCTCAGGATTTTGAATCCGGCAGGAAAAGTTCAAAATGTTGTCCTTGGCTCAGGTTCTTCTTGGGCTGCAACAGGAAGACTGGATGGTGTCTGTCGATTTGCAGAATGCGTATTTTCATCTTCCCTTCCTGAAGTCGCATCGGAAGAGTCTCCGGTTCATGGTGGGGTCGCAGCACTACCAGTTTGCAGTCCTTCCGTTCGGTCTCGCTTCCGCACCTCGGGTCTTCACAAAGGTGATGGCAGTGGTGGCAGCACATCTCAGAAGGTCAGGGGTTCCAGTTTTCCCTTATCTGAACGACTGGCTGCTGAAAGCCAAGTCTCCAGAGACGGTGTTGCACCACGTGCATGCAACAATGCAATTGTTGTTCAACTTGGGTTGCTCGATAAATGTACCCAAATCTCACCTGGTGCCTTCTCAGCGCAGCCTGTTCATAGGGGCGATACTGTGTGTCGAGCTTTTCCGCCTCCGCTGAGGATTCTCCACATACAGGAGATGATTCCCTTGTTTCACGGTGCAGCAGTTGCTCCAGTCCTGAAAGTCCTTCGCCTGCTCGATCTGTCCGTTTCCTGCATACTGTTGGTCAGTCATGCACGCGGGAACATGAGGGCACTGCAGTGGTATCAACACAACGGAGATCTCAGGGATAACATCAGAATCTCCAGAGACACTGCAGCAGAGCTGTTTTGGTGGAGTGTGTCCAGATGGAAAACACTACTGCGATGTGCTACATCAACAAACAGGGAGGTGTAGTGTCATATCATCTCTGCAGAGGCTCTGCGACTCTGGTCCTGGGCTCAATACCATCCGATTTGTGTAATGGCAAATCATCTGGCCGGTGTGCTAAATGTTTGTGCGGACAGACTCAGTCGGCATTCCTCAACCGACCACGAGTGGCGACTTCATCCGGAGGTGGTCCATCTCGTCTTCAAGATGTGGGGATTTCCTCAGTTGGACCTCTTTGCCACTCGCGAGAACCCGCACTGACCGTTGTTCTGCAGTCTCCAGTTTCCGATGCAGGGAGCATTGGGGGACGCGTTTCAGTTGGATTGGAGTTCGCAGCTCCTTTACGCATTTCCCCCCATATCCTTGATTCCTCGAGTTCTGAGGTTCACCAAGACCGGGCCCAAGTCATATTGATCGCCCTGGATTGGCAAAGAAGGGTGTGGTACACAGATCTACTTCACCTCTCGTCGCACCCTCCGCTCCGTCTCCCTCTCAGGGCAGATGTCCTCTCGCAATCGCAGGGGCAGGTTCTACACCCCACCTCCAGAGATTGCACCTTCATGCCTGGAGCTTGAACGGGGCAAACTGAGTTCTTTCTCTCTTCTACCGGATGTGGTGGATGTTATTTTATCATCCAGGAGACACTCCACCAAATCTATTTATTCCTCCAGGTGGTCCAAATTTGTGAAGTGGTGTGGAGAGAGGTCCATTGATCCTTTGAAGGCACATTTGTCTCATGTGCTGAGTTACCCTATTTCCTTGGCTCAGCAGGGTTGTGCTGTGGCTACAGTTAAAAGTTATTTGTCGGCTTTCATTTGTTTGCCAGACCAGCCGTCTTTGTTTGAATCTCCAGTTGTTATGAGATTCATTAAAGGCCTTACCAATAAGTTTCCTCCCATTCCTTTCATTATGCGGCAGTGGGATTTGAACCTTGTTCTCACTTTCCTGATGGGTTCTCCTTTTGAGCCTCGTCATAGTTATCCTTTGAGGCTTCATTCCTTCAAAATTGTCTTTTTGATCGCTATTATCTCGGCCAGGAGGGTAAGTGAGCTTCAGTCTCCTAGTTCTAAACCTCCATTACTGACATCCTGTTGAGCACCTGGAACAAACCTAACACAGGGGTTCCTGTAGATAAGGGTGTGGCATGCTGCCATCGCCCGGTGCCGGGCGACCCCCAGCTTTCTCACACAACACCGGACGCCTGAGAGTCTAGATGTCCAGGCTTCTGCCTCGCCGAGCACATTCCGTTCTGCTCCTCCGGACAAGGAATCTAGAAAATTGGAGCAGTTTGGGAAAAAGATTTTCACTTCTGCCAGTTCCAGGTTGCGCGCGGTGAATACTGTGTGCCTGTTGGGCCGCTATTCCCATTCTGTGTGGGACACCGTGGCACAGGTGCCGCCTCAGTGCCCTGTGGAAGCACAGGCTGTTCTCTCCCAGGTCATTACCGAAGGGAGTGATGCTACTAAATTTACTATCCGTTGTGGGCTTGACACAGCCAATTCCCTCAGCAGGGCACTTTCCCCAATGGTGGCGCTCCGCCATTACGCTTGGCTCAGAACTACTGGCATCTCCGGGGATGTCCAGAACACTTTGTTGGACATGCCCTTTGATGGCACACGCCTCTTTGGTGACAAGGCGGATAGCACCCTGGAACGCTTTAAGGACTCTCTGGCTACGGCCCAGTCCTTGGGTCTCCCCCACCACGCGTACTCCCTCGGGTCCGCTTTTCGCTGCTTTCGAGATCAGGGTCGAGGCACCCAAGCGCGTTCTTTCAGACCCGCAAGCCTGCGCAGCCGCAGTCTTTGCGCAGAAGTGGACGTGGGACCCGCTGTGGTGGGTCCCGAGGACAGCGAGCGGGTCAATCCACCTCCGCCCCAGCCGCCGCCACCTCAAAACCTTCCTAGTCCGGTGTTTCAGGCCCACCAGACACCAGTGGGTGGCAGGATTCGCCATCACCTTCCCCACTGGCGCACCACCACCTCGGACAGGTGGGTTCTGCAAATAGTCCGAAGGGGCTATTCCCTCCCCTTTGAGTCTACCCCTCCAGCCATGCCACATCAGTACCACCGCATGTCGGGGTATCACTTGTCACTTCTCCAGCAGGAAGTTGTGGCCCTCTTGGCCAAGGGGGCCATCGAGCACGTTCCGAGGCCAGAAGTAGGTCGTGGTTGTTATTCCCACTACTTCTTGGTTCGAAAGAAGGACAAGAGCCTGCGTCCTATCTCGACGACTGGCTGTTAAAGGCGGGCTCACCCCAGGCAGTCGTCTCCCACCTCCAGACTACGGCCGACCTCCTGCATTTTCTGGGATTTTCCATCAACGTGCTGAAATCGCACCTGATTCCCACCTCCGAAGCTCCTCTTCATCGGAGCAGTTCTGGATACGGCGCAGTTTCGGGTTTATCCTCCCGAACAGCAAGTCGGGGACATTCGGGCTATGATTCCGATCTTTTGGCCCTGGTCCTGGGTTTCGGTCAGGAAGACCCTGAGGCTGCTAGGCCTCATGGCCTCATGCATCCTGCTGATCTATCATGCCAGATGGCATATGCGGGCTGTGCAGTGGGACCTGAAGTTCCAGTGAATGCAGCATCGGGGAAACCTGTCCGACTACGTCCTGATCTCGGAGGGCACTGCACAGGACTTGCAGTGGTGGCTCATGGACCAGCATTGGGTCAGCGGCAGATCCCTCTCCCTTCCCCAACTTGAGCACACAGTAGTGACGGATGCGTCCCTCCTGGGATGGGTCGGCCACATGGAAGAGGCGGAGATAAGAGGCCTCTGGTCTCCGGTGGAGTCAAAGCTCCATATCAACATTTTGGAGCTCAGGGCGATCCTACTTGCACTGAAAGCATTCTTTCCCTCTGTCAAGGGGAGAGTAGTGCAGGTCTTTACAGACAACACCACTGCCATGTGGTACTGCAACAAGCAGGGCGAGGTGGGGTTGTGGACCCTGTGTCAAGAGGCTCTACGTCTCTGGACGTGGCTGGAACGTCAAGGCATTTCCTTGGTGGTTCAACACCTGGCAGGTGCCCTGAACGCCAGGACGGACAAACTCAGCCGCAGGTGCATGTTGGATCACGAATGGCGTCTTCACTCCGAGGTGGTGCAAGGTCTCTTTCAGCAGTGGGGAGATCCTTGGTTAGATCTATTCGCCACCGAAGAGAATGCGTAATATCTGCGCGTTGGAGTGTCCAAGGCGGCACTCACTCGGAGACGCTTTTCGTCACGAGTAGAGTTGCGGTCTATTGTATGCCTTTCTGCCTATACCACTTCTGCCCAGAGTGCTGAAGAAGATCAGACCGGGCCCAAGTCATTCTTGTGGCACCTACTGGGCTCGAAGAATTTGGTATCCCAAGCTACTCAGTATGAGCGTGGATCCCCCGATCCGACTGCCTCTTCGGGAGGATCTCTTGTCGCAGCAACAGGGGACGGTCTTCCACCCGAACCTGTCCAGCCTCCACCTCCTTGCGTGGATGTTGAGCGGCGACAGCTGATTCCATTTGACTTGCCTCCTGAAGTCTGTAATGTGATTCTGGCAGCCTGGCGTCCCTCCACTAAAACGGTATACACCTGTCGGTGGAAACAATTTGTGGCATAGTGCACAGCAAAAGCTGTAGATCCTCTTGCTGCCCCTCTTTCTGAGGTCCTTTTGTTCCTTCTATCTTTAGCCCAGCAGAGTTCTGCTCTGGGCACTATCAAGGACTACTATTCTGCTCTTTCAGCCTTTCTGAGGCTGCCTGATCAGCCCTCTCTTTTCAAGTCCACACTTGTTAATAGATTTATCAAAGGCCTTACTCACCTTTTCCCTCCTATTCCTTTTGTGATGCCTCAATGGGACTTGAACCTGGTTCTCACATACTTGATTTGCGCTCCCTTTGAGTCTCTTCATAACTGTCCTTTGCGGTTATTAACTTTGAAAACTGTCTTCCTGGTGGCCATCACCTCCGCTCGGCGGGTGTGAGAGCTCCAAGCTCTTTCCTGTAAACCTCCTTTCCTGGCGATTCATCCGGACAAGGTTGTGCTTCGACCGCATCCCTCCTTTCTACCATAAGTAGTCTCTGCTTTTCATCTCGGGTAAACTGTCACTCTGCCCACTTTCTTTCCACCTCCGCACCCTTCAAGGGATGAGGAGAGGCTCCACCGTCTGGACCCTAAACGTGCGCTTTCGTTCTATCTCAACCTCACACAACAGTTCCGGGTGGATGACCAGCTCTTTGTTGGCTAAGTGTGCACCAAGAAAGGCCGGGCATTGCACAAGCGAACTATTTCCCGATGGGTTGTCTTGTGCATAAAAGCCTGTTACTCTCTGGCTAAAAAGGAACCTCCGGTTGGACTGCGCGCCCATTCTACCAGGACCACAGCAGCTACTACAGTATTGGGACGTGGTGTCCCCCTGCAAGACATCTGTTGGGCGGCCACTTGGGCCTCGTTGCATACTTTCACTAAGCACTATTGCCTTGACAGTCCGGTCCGGAGAGACGGCTTTTTTGGCCATTCAGTTCTCTGTGACTTTCTGGTGTAATCTCACTTTGCAGACCCACCACCGGGGTTGGTATTGCTTGGGTATGTATTCTAAGGTAAGGAATCTATCACCAATGTGTCTGTTTCAGATGCACAAGTTACTTACTTGTGTAACGATATATCTGTAAGAGACATTAGTTAGTGATAGATTCCTTACCGCCCCCCCATCCTCCCCGTTCTGCGAACTGTTCTCTAGGGTTCAGGTCATCCCTTACTGGGCCCTAGTTCAATTGCACCAGTAGTCAGTCTCTGGCATGGCTCTGTGCTCCTGGCGCGGAAAAGTTGTGTACAGAACTGACGTCCCCGCGCATGGGCGCGTCTAAGTAGCTCTGATGACGTCATCTCGGCGGCTATGACACCAGCGACGTACACTTAGCTGTACGACATGCAGGGGTACTGCTGACGAAAACTTTCTGGATCCAGTCTGACGCCTGGGGATATTCTAAGGTAAGGATTCTATCACTAACTAGTGTCTCTTACAGATCTATTGTTACACAAGTAAGTCACTTGTGCTTCTCTTATTTTGCCACCTTTTCACAGTTCTACATACTGTTGCTGGAGGTAGTGGTAAGCAACAGTTTCCCATGGTTAGAATGCCCTCTTGATTCTGTGCAAACCTACTTACTTGAAAGTTTTATGGGTTTTCATCAGCTCATCTCTAATAGTTTTCCATACAAAGAAAGGTTGAAAGTTTCCTCATGACGAGGGGAGAAGTAAAACTTCTTCCAGGGTTGGGGAGAAAAAAGTGATTGGTGGGAAAGTGAACTTGTTTCAGCTCAACAGATTTTAAGCATGAGCAAACCTACACCTGCGTATTTGCCCGTATTAAAATGCAGTTCACAAATATTTTCTAGGAGTACAATTTACTGACCTACTTCTGGAAATTCTTTTGACTTTATGAAAGCTGTAAATCTGCACTAATGCAAGGACATACAATAGGTGGACTTTTGTGACTTTCATTATGAATTAGGCCCCTATTTAGGTCTCACGTTACCAAAGACCTTTTGTTTTTATTAAAATTCTCTCTCTCTGTGCTGGCTAGCTTCACTGTGAGTGACTGCATGCTGCTATTTCACAAGCAGGATATCGCCATCCAAAGTAGTATTGTTCAGTACCAGGAACTACTATGGCAATGTATTGCTTTTAAAACCAAAAATATTTTAGCATTTGCCAATGTTTTTTATAATGATGAGGGCCCGGCAGCTCCAATAAACATTAACTCTTTCAAAATCCATGTCAAAACAAGACACACATTGAGAAAACAAAAAGGCTAACCAGCACTGTCACACCTATTGGCTTTGCCAATGCTTCTTTACTTTCATGTTTCCTATATTTTTGTTGAAACTGGTATCTGATAGAGACTACTAGCCGCAGATTCCTTCACGTAGAATTATCCCCAAGCATGAGACTGGATCTGGAAACTTTTTTGCCACAGCATCTCTGCGCTGGGGGCGGGGGCGACATCACGCGACTCCGCCCAGGCGTCGTCCGCGTACGTTTCGTCAGCGAGGTCACATAAGACCCGCCCTGGCGTGCCTACGTCAGTTTTTTCCTTCTCCGCGTGCAACGCGGATCCGATCCTTGCTACGTACCTGTTTAGGTCCCTTTTTCTTCCATTTCCTTTTGGAACAGAATAGTGTGCGAATGCCTTCGGGCTTTAAAACTTGCACGTTTTGTGGGCGTCTTATGTCGGCGACGGACACTCACCTCATTTGTATATGGTGTTTGGGGGAGGATCACGGCACCACAGATTGTGCGGCGTGCCAACAGTTGAAGCCGAAGTCGCGGTGGGAGCGCCGGATGAAACTTATCTTGGCGCGTCTCTTCAGGTTGACGTCCTCCCCTCGGTCTGCTTTGGCGGACACCTTCAGATACGGCAGTGGTCATCGTCTTCGCCCTTCTCCGATGTCACGTGAGCGTCGCTCCCCAGTGGCTAAGTGTCGCAGTTTGTTCCCGGGGGCTGGTTTCCGGCCTACCGGGGGCGTGGACTCTCCGCGGGTGATGCGGCCCGTGTGTTGTGTGGTAAATAAAATCTTCTTTACCGGACTGAATTTCATACGGGATCTTAAAATAAAGTAAAATAGCTCAGAATAACAAGAGGCAGAATCCGTGGTATAAGAGTTTCTAAATGGGCTTTATTCCATTCAAAATGGCCGACTCGAGTCGCGGCCTTCAGGTTCCGTCACCACGAGGGTTCAGGAAGTGAAGTACAATACTTTATTGACAGACATGCATTTTTATAATAAGTACATTACAATGAAACGAATGTAGAAGGCGTAACATTTGATAAGAAAAGTGACATGACAGGTACGTAATCGAAACTAGGCGTAATAAGGAATAAAAGAAACATGATTGGTTAGGATTATCAGACATAGGTGGATCTATAAGATAATACTTGGCATAGATGCGCGCGCAGCAGCATGACGTGTAATTGACGTGCAACTAGGGGGTGAAGGGACTTGACATTTAGCTCTACATGTGGAGACGAGAAGTCTGAGGGGTCAAGTCAACCTAATCCCAAATCATATCTAACATCCTATGTTTAAAGAACTATGTTATCCACAAGGAAGGACTCTCGGACAGAATCTAGTCTATACTGACTGTGTGCGTGCACAAACGCCTAAGTGTCTATATGAGAAGCGAGAGGCAGAAAACTTTCCATGGCAGCAGGGCTATGAATCACTTGCAGGAGGACGGAAAGGCTGAGTCCTTTGCTTGTGAGCTAAAGGAAATGTTTACCTAAATCACTAGACAGGAATGCATCGGCTGAAGAGCAAAATAGATAATTCGAAGGTGAAATACAGCTTCTTGGCAGGCAGGCGAAAACTGGCCGAGGCAGGCACCGTTAGCTGCACAGGGAGTAGGACAAAGTTCATGGATACAGATGCGAGCTCAAGCTGAAGCTGTCAGAGACAGAGAGCAGGGAAAGGCTTTGAGGACAGAATCGGGCCTACTTGCCTGAACTGTAAAAATGGAGTAACTTAGCCATATAAAGTCGGTGGCCTTTCATGCTTAGGAATCGAATATCCAGCCCATTGATGGCGGATCTGACAGAGAACATGTCGACGGTAGACACACATATGTTTGCGTCTTCGAAACTGGAACTGGAGGGAACATACATGTACTTGTAACATGCATATAGAACCGTTGGGGTCCAAGATAGGGGACATAACTGATCAGGAAAATCCACATTTCCACATTCCCTCCTTGTCCCCTACTTGCCCTTTAAGAGATATCAATCTTCATCATTCCATCGATTTGCTCATGGAGCATCATTTCTTCTTCCTTCTTCTTCCGGTGTTTTGAACGAGAACTGTGATATGGAATGCATGATGTGGCACACAGACCACAAATCGCTGGTCCACATTGCAGGCATAAACAACAACTGAAGAGCATAAGAAGGCCAATACCTAGGAAGGATAGAACTCTCCATCCCCAGGCCGATATCACACTCCAAAACCACCCGGACCACGTCCAAGTGCCTGGATTCTCGTGTATCTGGCTTACAATCTTATGAAGGCGTGTTATAGCTTTATATACAGATGGCGAATTTTCTGGTATAAATATGCAGCAGCTGGATCCGATGACCCTGCAAGCTCCGCCCCTATCGGCCAGGATGACGTCAAGGACAAGACGATTCTGGAGAACAACAATTCTCATCACTGATTGTTCCTCTGTCAGATTGCCTAGGGCGGCTATAGTCTCGTTTACTACAGCTTCAAGAGTCTTGGTGAGTCTGCGTATCAGCTTACTATTTGATATTGTACCTATATAGGGAAAGATACCTTTATTGAAATCTACATACTTGTCCCATGCCTTCTCAGTATAATCGACAACTGGGAGATCTCTTCGCTCTCTATTGTGTACTAAATGAACATTTCGATAATAATCAGGGGGAGCTAGGAAAACAGGTGGCAAAAGGAATGCTATGTAACAGGTACCATCCCAATCTAGAGGCAGACGCATATATGCAGTCTGACCACATATAAAGTAAGAATGGCGAGAAGCTCTAAATGAAGATTTACCTTGATCACTATATTCTACTGTAGTAACGCATTGGCTATGGCCCATGTGTATGGAACCAACTTTTCTTACACATAATTCACCCTTAACTGGAAATACTGACATAGTGGGCAGAATTAGTTCAACTTCGGATTTGACATTCAAAATCATAAGATTAGGCGTAAAATTACCTAATTTATACACTTCATTTTCTAAATCAGTTCCTGTTCTACTGGGGTGACCCTCCTTATTAGGGTGACAGACTTTGAATAAAACTAGATTCAGATTTCCCCATATCCAATGTTGTTGATAAACTGCTGTGTCTGGGTCTATGGAATTTAATAAACTAAACCATGCTCCACAGGAGCCATTGTGTGTGAACGGATGTGGAAAGAAAGGCAGAACTCCTTTGTTATTCTGATAGGGAGGGAGTCGGCCACACACCCAACAATTGGTGGCATTACTAGTCTGATGGGAATAATGTAACATACTAATGAAGGTGTTGTTGCGCAGCGCAAGTCTATAGGACAACTCATGTGGGGGTAATTCACTAAAAGAATGTTCATCAGTTATATTGAAAGCACGTTTAGAAACAGGATAATACATATGCAACAATATACTTGCAGTAACTATTAAAAAACTCAAGAAAAACAAAATTAATAAAGTCACAATACAGTGGCTACGCAGTAATTTACAATAAGCATGTCGTTTCATTATGATTCTGGACTCTACATCATTCAGACCTAAGGGATACATGTCGGGACAGATTCAACCGCTTCACCTTGGAGAGGACTTAAACAATCAAATCGTCCGACAGTTTGGATCTGGACCTGAGTTTCTGCTTATAGAGTTCGGTGCTACTGGCTTCAGCCAAAGGTAGCTTTGAGTCAATGGGGGAAGACACACGGGGAGTACTGTTTGTGTCTGGAGGAAGTCCATGAAATTTCTTTATATGGCTGGAATGCACCCAGCCCTTTCTCCCTTCGATCTTCACAGCTGTTCTGGTCGTCAGCAGGACCAACTTAGGAAGCCTCCACCTTGGCTCCAGTTGGGTTTTCCGATCGAAATTCCTGACGAGAACATAATCGCCGGGAATTACGTCATGAGGTTTCACCTCGGTGTTGTCGGGAAAAGCTGCGACTACCTGTGAACGACAAGATTGTAGTGCAGACATCAAGGAAGCCAGGTAATCTGTCAGCATATTACAGTCAACATCAGTTATTTTACGGGGTATAGGCGTCCCCCACATATTCGGTGGTCTACCAAAGATCACCTCATAAGGGGATAGCCCTGTTCGAGAGTGTGCTACCATCCTCATGTAAAATAGCGCAACTGGTAAGGCTACTATCCAGTCCACACCTTTTTCCTGACATATTTTAGACAGTCTGATTTTTAAAAGTTGATTATGTCGTTCCACGAGACCTGCTGCCTCGGGGTGTCGGACACAGTGGAATTTCCACTGATATCCCAACAAAAGTGAGACATGTTTCATTAATTCGGATGAGAAAGGCTGGCCGTTATCTGAATATACAACACGTGGTAAACCGTACCGTGGGAAGAATTCTCGAACTAGCTGCTTGGCAGTAGTCGGGGCAGTGTAATCTGATACGGGATACGCCTCTGTCCAACGGGAGAGAGCGCAGACAACTACGAGAACATATTTGAATCCTCGACAACGTTCCATCTGAATATAATCCATCTGGAGGACTTCAAAAGGATGGTCAGGAGGCTGAAATCCACCCTGCTCTACGGGAACACTCTTTCCTGGATTAAACTGACAACATATCATACAGGTACGAACTTTTTGTTTAGCTGCTGCTCGTAAATGTTTGTTGAACCAAATGTGCTGAATGCTGTCTAGCATAGCCTTCTCTCCTAAATGTGCTGGACTGTGAACTGTAGCTATAATGGCTTGAACCATGGAATCAGGGAGAAACCATACAGATTTCTCCTTCGTCATCCATCCTTGATCTGTCTGGATCCCTCCTAGTTCAGTCCACTTCTTTATTTCTTCTGCTGTGGCATGTGTCTGTATGTCAATTACGTCAAGTGCGGGATCCTTAATTGTCATACACTGTGTTGGTGTCTGAACTATTGGCTTTGTCATGTCTAATGTGCGATTCTGAGCAGTCTGTTTAGCTGTTCTGTCAGCTAAATCATTGCCTTGAGAAATGGTATCAGTAACCTTCGTGTGTGCTTTACATTTCATAATCGATATAGCAGTGGGTAGATGTATTGCATCTAACAAAGCATGAATGAGGGGTCCGTGCTGAATGTGGGCACCATGGGAAGTTAAATAACCTCTCTCTCGCCACAGCACGCCGAAGTCGTGTACAACTCCGAATGCATAACGTGAGTCAGTGTATATATTAACTTTCTTATTTGTGGCTTGAATACAGGCTTGTGTTAGAGCAATAAGTTCTGCTGCTTGGGCTGACAAAGTATCTATACAATTTGTCTCAATAACTTCAGTGTCTGTTGTGACTGCATACGCGGCCACTAAATCTCCTGTACTTGTTCTCATGCACGATCCGTCTACATACAACGTCAGGTCTGGATCTAACAATGGAACGTCTGTCAAGTCTTGTCTAGGTTTCGTCTTTATTTCAATGATTTCAACACAATCATGAGCTAGTGGGTCTGTTCCAATTACAGGTAATAGTGTAGCAGGATTCAATGTATTACACCGTCGGATCTCTATGTGTGGTTGAAACAATGTCAGTTCATAACCGGTAAGTCTTGCTATGGTCAAGTGTTGTGTTTGTGTTCGGTTCACAAGAACCTCTACTGCATGTGGTACTTGTACTGTCAATGGGTGTCCTAATACTATGGCATCGCTTTGTCTGATTGCTAAAGCTGTCGCTGCCACTGATTTCAGGCATGCAGGCAAAGCCTGAGCTACGGGATCTAATGTACTGGAAAAATAAGCACATGGCTTGCGTGATCCTGCTTGATCCTGAGTGAGTACTGACAAGGCAGTACCTTCGCGTTCTGTAACAAAGAGTGTAAAATGTTTGCTATAACATGGTGTTGCTAAAACAGGTGCTTGACATAAAGCTTCCTTTAGGTTTTCAAAAGCTTGTGTATGTTCCTGAGTCCAAGGGAGAACAGTCGATGTGGCTGCCTCCTGTGTGGTTAACTGAATGAGTGGTTTTGCTAGAAATGCGTACTGAGGGATCCACTGCCTACAATATGAAGTGAGGCCTATGAAAGCCCGCACCTCCTTTTGTGTCTGGGGTATTGACATGTTAGCAATTAACTGGATGCGATCTGGTGTAAGCTGCCTTCCCTCCTTGGACAGCGAGTGACCAAGATAAATAACTCGCTGGACACAGAATTGCAGCTTAGAAGGAGACACCTTGTGCCCCTTGTCGGCTAGAAAATGTAAAACTGTCAGAGAAGCTTTTTCACATTCTGGCTCGCTTCTCGCGGTGATCAGCAGATCATCGACATATTGAAGCAGTGCTGTATTGACTGGCATGTGGATACTGTCAAGTTCTCGTTTCAGTGCTTGGCTGTAGATGCTGGGGCTTTCTGTGAATCCTTGGGGAGCGCGTGAGAATTTAAAGCTGCGCCCATTTAAACTGAATCCGAACAAATATTGGCTTTCCGGATCTATTGGGACGCTGAAAAAGGCATTCTTGAGATCAATTACAGTAAAGAATGTTGCTTCGGAATCAATTGCTGTCAACAATGATGATATATCAGGGACCACAGGGAATTGTGGTACAATGCACTTGTTTAGTTCACGCAAATCAATAACCAATCGGTACACTGGTGGGGCAGTAGGATCAGTTCGTTTAAGAATCGGAATTATCGGTGAATTACATACATTGGAGTCTGTTTCTACAACTACTCCCTGGGCAATCAGCTCATCAATTATTTTCAGCAAAGCCACTACAGCATCATGCGGTAACTTGTATTGTCGCATTCGTGGTAGTACCACTCCTGCTTTCAGTGTGACTCGATAGGGTGTAATGTTCATGCAGCCAACATCCGTAGGGCCTTGTGCCCATAGATGTACTGGTAAAGTCTGTAGTCGGGGATCCATGTCCCTAGACACATAGTGACCTTTAAAATCACGTAGAAACAACCTTACTCCTTCCGGAGAACAACATATTATGGCTCCTAGTGCTTTCAGAGTTTTAATTCCTAACAGATTTTCTGGGCATGATTTAGTAAGCAATAAATCTGTAGTTCGTGTCAAAGGTCTTATCGTAAGTGGGAGAGGCTGTGATACTTCATTAACAATAGGTTTTCCTGAAAAACCAAGGGAAACATTTTGAGAGCCTGAGAGGGGTGCCCCTGGAACTTCACTTCGTTTTATAGTTGTTCGACTTGCCCCTGTATCGAGTAAGAATTTTCTATCTTGACCTAACAATTCACTATGTACATACGGTCCTTCTTGATCTACAGGAATCTCGATGAGCGGTAAGTCAACTTCCCTCTCTAGGCTTGTTCATGCGTAACGCTGATACTCAGGATATTCATATTGTGCAGTCTGATACATTTGTCGTGTTGTGGTTTGTGTGGCAGTAGCAGGCAACGGTGGTGCAGCTGGCACAAACTGTATGGGCTGCTGTGAGGCTGGCATGGACTGTTGCTGAACTGGCATGGACTGTTGCTGAACTGGCATGGACTGTCCATGCTGCATAGCTCCTTGTTCATTCTGATCTTGTCTAACTAATCGTGGTCTCTCTTTTGCAATACCTGTAGCTATATTACGTTTCAGGACTGGACAATCGTGTACATAATGGCCTAGTTGCTTACAGTAATTGCAGGTTCCTTTTACAGGAGCTGCAGAATCACCAGAATGTGTCACACCCTTTTTGTGACCCTCTGCTGGTACTGTCTGAGAAACTAGCATTTTCATTTTTGTATCCTTCATGCGTCTATGCTCGTGTTCTTGTTCATCCCTAATTCTATTGTGATGATACTGTAACATTTGTAGCATTTGTGACGGAGTGTTACTTTGCCAGGTACTCTCGAATTTCAATATTCTATTCTTCACTGGAGGCAATGCATTTTCCACTAATTTTGTCACAAATAAATGTGGATATGAGTCACTACTTGCTTTTATACCACTATTTATACCAAAACATTTTTCAAATCGAGCATAATAATCGCTTGTGTCTTCATCTTGCTTTTGTTTGCAGGCTGTGATTGCACCCCAATCTTCCTTTTTTGTAGTTAATAAACGTGGCAGTACCTGTACTAGTAAACCTGGTAACAGTTTAACTTTATCCCCGAGCCCTGAACCTGCAGTTCGGCCCCTTTCTTCCTCTGCTAATGCTGTCCAGTCTATCTTTTGGTCACCCACTTCCCACTCTTTTTCTTTCAGTTTTTCATAAATGCCAGCAGGCAAAAGCACCTTTAATATCGTCATAATATCAGGAAAGGTGTACTCTCCCATCAGTAACATGTCTTTAATTTCTCGGTGGAAACCCGCTGGGTCTTTGTCATGACTAGGTACTACTTTTTTCATTTCTAATAATTCCATTTTTGATATGGGTGTGTAAACAAATACACGGTGAAACTCATTGTCTTCGCCTTTTATTGGGTGTACTTCTCGTAGGGGATTTTGTCTATCCATATAGTACGGCGCTCTTTCTCTGCGGGGCAGCGAGAGAGGATCCGGACTTACAAAAAGGACATACTGCTTACGTGACACTAATATCTCTTTAATTAGCTTGTTACTAGAACCTCTCCATCTGTTCGTGAGTAGTTCCGTTAATATATCAGGTAAAGGACCAGGGTCAGCATGTTGGCTCTTATATAATATGAGGAGTTGCTGAATCATATATATTCCAGCTAAACGTTGTTCATCTGTACTGAGATTAAAAAACGTGTGTGCTACGGTCTCATCACCGTATTTTTCAGGACTGTCAATCCAGTGAACGGCTGATCTGGCTAATTCTTGCTCATCCATGGAATCGAGGAGGTGGTAACCTCTTCGTTCTCGTAGTATTTTATCTGCGGCTTGAAACAAATGTTCAGGAGACTTCAGATTCATTACAGGCGTCGGATACGTTCTGCTATTATTTGGGCATACTGAGTGTATGGGATCAGAAAAACATCTAGCATTATCACAGGATCCTCCTCTGCCTACATAGGCTATGGTCTCTGACTGTCTTGCGGAATTCCCTGATTCGGACACTTCATCTTGCTCAAACTCGTCTGTTCCCAATCTTTCTTCATGAATACGCTCTATTTCTTTACGGATTTTTCGGCACATGGCTATTATACAATTTTGCTTATCGTGTCTCCCTTCTGATATATTCTGACTCCATCTTGTAAGAATAAGCATTGCATTCGGGTCTACCCCCGGGCGGTCTTGATTTCTGATCACACAGTTTATGAGGAAACGCAACAGTTCCCCCTGTATCTCTACTTTCTGGAATTCCATAGCTCTGTTAATACATCCTGGATCTCGTCCTGTTTGAACAAAATGATATATGTTATCTAGATGCGTAGTCATTCCTGGTAACCTTGCTAAATACTCTGCGGCTCGCCTGATACGTAATGATGCCAGGACCATTTCGTCCTCTTTACCAACCACTGGGTCATATCTACAATTTACAAGGAGTTCCTTAAGCGTACGTTCACTTACGAATTTAGGTGTACGTGAATGCGCTGATTCTTGAAAGACAAGTTTATTTATTCTGGGTGGTGTAAAGGTACTGCTAGCACCTCCCGTGGCCCCATCTGGGGCGTCGGGTGTGAATGGATTCGTTGAACGTGACACAGCAACTATGGGTGTCGATATCCCTGTAGGATCGACTGCGGAGACAGATGCGGAAACAGATGTGCTTGCCGAAGCTTGTATCGGGACTTGCTGTTGCACGGGGACAGATACCTGATCCTGACGTTGAACCCCTCCGCCAGACGGTCTATGTGGTGTGGCGTTAGCATACTCGGGAGCTGCGTCGTCTAGATATGAGGAAAGAAAAACATCTTCTGCGGTTCTGGGATGCCCTTTTGGATGTACCTTAATTGGAAATAATGGGGGTGGCAAGTCTTTTGGCATCTCTGGAGCAGCCTTAGGTAGTCCTTCGGCTAGAAGGGGATACATACCATTCATAAGAGCATTTCTTTGTCTATTTACTTGTTCTGATTTCACTCGGATACCTTCCTTAATTAATAGATTTTCTTGAACTTTATTTGAACTTTCTTTACTCCTCTCTTCTTGCCTACGTGCTTTTTCTGTTCGTCTATGAGATTCCTTACGCCATAACTCAACAGCGTCTTTCTGTGATTGTCTGACCTTTCTTTTCCATAACTCTTCCTCCACTTTCATGATGCATTCTGCATCCCAGGTTCCCGCTACGGGCCACCTTTGACTTTCCGGCAATCCCTTGGTATAATCTACCCATAGATCAAGAAACAATATGGCATCTAAGCCATGCTTATGGTACATAAAATGCCCTGGAGTGTCCCTAGGAGGAATAGGAACTGCTTCTTCAAGCACCCCTTTTCTGGTAGTAATCTGTCTTAACTTCGAGAAGAGCGGCATATTGACAACTGATCTGATACTTACTCTTGAACTCACTTAATACGAAAAACACAATAATGAACAGTGAACAATGAACACTCATTCATACCACAATATTTGAACACTTTAAACATTAAACATTAAACATTTTAACAACGACCGACAATGATGACAGTCTGCCTAACTAATCACCACGCTGAATTCTTGACAATAACTGAATACTTCGGAATACTTGATATACTGCTAAACAGTACATATACACTGCTAAACAGTGCAGACCGGATTTGTGTACCCAAATCCGTCTTGACCGGCACAACCTATGTGCGCGTCAACACGCCTCCCCGGCGATGGTACTCACCGAGTAGCTCCTTGAAACGGAAGGCCTCCGAGAATGGACAGGACTCGATGACTGCGGATAGCGGACCCTCTGGACATCGGGATTTCGAAAAAACCTGGTGGGCTTCTGTATACCTCGGATCTTGCTCTCTCAGCTAGGCTCTGGTCGGGATACTTCGCACTTCTCACCGCCTCGTCTGGGTTGATCGCAGCCTCAGTCGCCCCCGCTTGACCGGAGGGAGCTTACAGGAAATCCTGCTGGTACGCGTTTATGGTCCGTCCAGCTGTGGCAGGAGACCGGGCCTGCAACGCACCGCCGGCGCGTGAGATGAGAAAGTGTCCCTGTTCGGGCGCCATTATGTGGTAAATAAAATCTTCTTTACCGGACTGAATTTCATACGGGATCTTAAAATAAAGTAAAATAGCTCAGAATAACAAGAGGCAGAATCCGTGGTATAAGAGTTTCTAAATGGGCTTTATTCCATTCAAAATGGCCGACTCGAGTCGCGGCCTTCAGGTTCCGTCACCACGAGGGTTCAGGAAGTGAAGTACAATACTTTATTGACAGACATGCATTTTTATAATAAGTACATTACAATGAAACGAATGTAGAAGGCGTAACATTTGATAAGAAAAGTGACATGACAGGTACGTAATCGAAACTAGGCGTAATAAGGAATAAAAGAAACATGATTGGTTAGGATTATCAGACATAGGTGGATCTATAAGATAATACTTGGCATAGATGCGCGCGCAGCAGCATGACGTGTAATTGACGTGCAACTAGGGGGTGAAGGGACTTGACATTTAGCTCTACATGTGGAGACGAGAAGTCTGAGGGGTCAAGTCAACCTAATCCCAAATCATATCTAACATCCTATGTTTAAAGAACTATGTTATCCACAAGGAAGGACTCTCGGACAGAATCTAGTCTATACTGACTGTGTGCGTGCACAAACGCCTAAGTGTCTATATGAGAAGCGAGAGGCAGAAAACTTTCCATGGCAGCAGGGCTATGAATCACTTGCAGGAGGACGGAAAGGCTGAGTCCTTTGCTTGTGAGCTAAAGGAAATGTTTACCTAAATCACTAGACAGGAATGCATCGGCTGAAGAGCAAAATAGATAATTCGAAGGTGAAATACAGCTTCTTGGCAGGCAGGCGAAAACTGGCCGAGGCAGGCACCGTTAGCTGCACAGGGAGTAGGACAAAGTTCATGGATACAGATGCGAGCTCAAGCTGAAGCTGTCAGAGACAGAGAGCAGGGAAAGGCTTTGAGGACAGAATCGGGCCTACTTGCCTGAACTGTAAAAATGGAGTAACTTAGCCATATAAAGTCGGTGGCCTTTCATGCTTAGGAATCGAATATCCAGCCCATTGATGGCGGATCTGACAGAGAACATGTCGACGGTAGACACACATATGTTTGCGTCTTCGAAACTGGAACTGGAGGGAACATACATGTACTTGTAACATGCATATAGAACCGTTGGGGTCCAAGATAGGGGACATAACTGATCAGGAAAATCCACATTTCCACAGTTGTCCTATCCACCATTTCCCGTTGTTGGAGCGTCGAGAGTCCAAATGGAGACATACGCGGCGGCCTTGCAGGCCTCGCTGGCGTCTCCTCCTCCTCCTCCTCCTCCTTCCCCTCCTGGGGCGTCGGCGGATCCCCGGCGCCGACTGGTTCGGATCCAGGCTTGGAGGATGTGGTGCTGTTGGGGTGCGGCTCCTCTGGGGCACCTCTTTCAGGCCACGGCGTCTCTGCATCGCCGCAAACTCCCTCGGGGGTCCCTGTGGTGTCGCGGGAGGTCGCTGGGGCTCGGGTCGCATCCCCGAGCCCCTCTCGGTCCTTTGACAAGGTGGTCCTGTCTAAGGCCGAGGTGACGCCGCTATGGCGCCGGCAGCAGCTGGACCGTGTGGACCCACAGGGGTCGGTGGACCCTCCCCGTCCCGCTCGAGGTCGAGGGAGGACCCCTCGTCCCTCTCCAGGCCCCTCTCGTCCCTCCCCACAGGCGGCTGCCTCGGAGGGCGAGTCTGAGGTTGAATCATCCCTGGCATCGCTACATAGGTTGTCGAACGATCTTCACCTCATTCTGGGCATCGGCTGGCGGAGGGCTTCGTGAAACTCCCCAGGCCTGTCTCGTTCCCCCATGCAGGGGGCAGCCTCGGCGGAGGTCGGGTTGGCGTCATTCCGGCGCCGCCCCGCAGCCGGTGCGGCTCCAGCTCTACTCTGGTCTCCTCTCCGGTGCGGGGTGACTTGGAGGTACCTTGTCCGGTGACGCCAGATGGTGCCGGCGTCCTGCCTCAAGCAGCGGACTCTACGGCTCCGCGCAGGAGTCGTACCGCGGATTCGTCTTCGGAAACTCCTTCTCCGGAGGCAGGCTGTATATTGGTGTCGTCCTACCCGGAGACTGGTCGCCGTGTGGTGTCTTTCTCACCGGCATCGAAGGGCGGCTCCCCGCCCTTCCAGAGGCAGAGGTGTTCGTCGGAAGAGCGGCAGGTCCCTCATTCTTCGGCTCCTTCTGACTTCCAGGTCTGGCCCTTGCCTGTCCCGCTTGGCCTCGGGGACGGCCGCCTTAGTTTGCAGCCGTCGCCCACGGATGAGCTGCTATCCCCACCGCGGGGCCCTACGGAGGCGGGTGCGGCCTTCGCTCACGCGGTGTCCACAGCTGTGGGCATCCTGCGCATGGGTGACCCGGTGGCTCACCTTCCGGCGGACCATCTTTTGGAGGTCCCCCACCAGGGATCTGGTGGGAGGGAAGTCTTACTTCCCTTTGAAGGTTCGCTCCTTTCTTCCTTGACGGGGGCTTGGAGGCGTTCTGCCTCAGGGGACCCGGTGTTTCAGCATCTTCTGCACCGGCACCTCCTGGCGCCGCGTGACCCGGCGTGTCTTTCCCTTCACCCCTCAGCTGCCAGCCCCCTTTTGCGGACGGCTTTTCCCTCCCTGCCGACCCTGTTGACTCCACCGCCCGAGAGGTCCGCTGGCTGGATTCTTGGGGGCGCAACATGTTCGCCTCAACCAGCGCGACCCTGAGGGCCCTTAACACCTTGTGTGTGCTGGCTAGGGCCTCCTCCTGTTTGTGGGACTCGGCTGAGTCTCTGGGATCTGCAGCGTTCCAGGAGTCTGGTCAGGTGGACTTACAGCATCTTGCATTGGATGGCTGGGAGCTCGCGGCGTTTATTCTCCGTTCCGCTCTGGACATCTCAGAGGTGCTGGGCCGGGCCATGGCTTCGGGACGGAGTATTCCCTGAGAATATTCGGGAGTGACTAATCGACCTTCTGTTTGATAGCAGCCTGTTGTTCCATGCCCCGGCCGACTCCGCCATCCAATGACTCTTGGCGGGGCTCCGTCCCCTCCTCGGTGACTTCTGAGTTGGGTTGATTCTGGGCCTTCTTAGGCCGGTTGTTCTGGCTGTGGAGTGTGTTTTCTGGCCGTTTACGTCTTTTCTTGGGACTTTGGCATTGTTGGCTGATGGACGGCCCGTGTGTTGATTGTGTGTGGGTTCTGCAGGAGTTGTTGCCCTGAGATTGGGCCTTCTGCTTTGCTTGGGCTGCTTATCACGCCTTCAGCGGAGGTGGAGTTTTTCCCGTGGCTCTTTTGTTTTTCCTCTGCTGCGGTAGTTCTTCCAACAAGGGGTTCCCATATCTTGGGACTTAACGTACCCTATGTGAGGTAGTGGTAACTGTCATATAGCTCGCGCTCTGCTAGTGTGTTCTGGTCGCCTTAGGGTGCCTGTTCTCCATGGCGTTTAGGTAGGTTGCTTTTGCTTCTTGAGGTCCTGTGCGTGGCCACTCGTAGTGGTGTGCCCGGGCATCTCCTCCTCTCCCTGCTCCTGTCCTGAGGTCTGGAATGATACTGTGTTCTTCCTTGCCAGGCGTTGCCTTCTCGGCCTTCCTGGGGCCTCGGGCTGTTCTTCTTGCGGCTTTGACTGCCGGCGCTGTTCTTGCTGGCAGGCTGTTCTCCATCTTGAGTGGGTTCGCCTTCTTTTCCCTCGTTTCCTTGGGCCCTCTAGTCGTCTTCTTCTTCTTACGCTTTTCCTCTCTTGGCATTGGGCGGAAGCTATGTTGTCTTGTGGGGGAGTGGGGTGCTTCGGCCTCTCAGTCCTTGCCCTTGGTTCCTCTGCTGTGAGTGTGCGAGCCACTTCAGCCTTCTTTCCCTCCTACATCCCCTTGGGGTCGGTGGGGTTCTGCTTGTGGGGGTTCCCTTGGCCTAGCAGGGGTGAGGCTCTACCTGGTCCACAGATCTGGTCCCCTGTGGGGCCCTCTGTTCTGCATTGGCTGGTGGGGTCCTTTCACAGACCCTCCTTCCCAGGGGGTATGGCTAGGGTATCTAGTCTACGTGAAGGAATCTGCGGCTAGTAGTCTCTATCAGATGTACGAGTTACTTACCTTCGATAACGATGTATCTAGTAGAGACGATTCTAGCCGCAGGTTCCTTCACGGCCCGCCCTTCCTCCCCTATTCTGCGAGGACCCTTGGGTTGGGCTTCGGTACTCGCCTCCCGGTCGGAGGCTGTGTCTCCTGTGAGTGCCTTCCTTGTTCTTGACGGGTGGCTTCATCTGGGGGCGGTTCATTCCTCCTTTGGAGGATAGGGTTCCGGTGCTCCGGTGCCCTGCTGCTCTGGCTACTCCAGGTTTGGGGGGGGGGATTGCTTTCTATCCCTGTCCTCCCTCCCCTCCCTTTCTTCCATTGCTATCCTCTGATTAAGGGTCATCTGGCCTTGTCTTGTCCTTGTCCCGTGTCTCAGGCAATGCTTACGGTTTGTTTTGAAAAGTAGTATGGCTTTTAAGAAACAAATCACAAGTAACGTCTCTACACAGTTAATAATGACATCATATTTAGTGCATGAGATGTTTTAAGGTGTCGACGGCGTTTCGATCCAAGGGAGCAATGTGTGGATCATCTTCAGGACATTATATTAGCATGCCTGTATATAAGTGCCTAAGATAATTGGGGAAGTCCGAAGGGCCTGCCACGAGACTGTGGGTGTGACAACACTGGATGCGGGAACGTCCATGCTCGGTAGGGGCTCCGACCTTCGCAGATATGCGGTACTGGCAGGTCGAGGATCAAGGGGCACTTCAGGGAACACTTCAGGAGGGGCTGATTGTAATACGACTTTGCAATGGCAGCGCGATGGCCTCAAGTAAAGAAATTGGAGGGATTCACTGGAGTGGAGCCACAGGCATGTGCTCGGACGGCGTAATGACCAATAGTCGATGAATGCGCCGTGCTGCTCAGGGGGTCAGCATTCATCGACTATTGGTCATTATGCCGACCTGCCAGTACCGCATATCTGCGACGGCTGGAGCCCCTACCGAGCCTGGACGTTCCCGCATCCGGTGTTGTCACACCCACAGTTTTGTGGCAGGCCCTTCGGACTTTCCCAATTATCTTAGGCACATATATACAGGCATGCTAATATAATGTCCTGAAGATGATCCACGCATTGCTCTCTTGGATCGAAACGCCGTCGACACCTTAAAACACCTCATGCACTAAATGTGATGTCATTATTAACTGTGTAGAGACGTTACTTGCGATTTGTTTCTTAAAATTCATACTACTTGTCAAAACAAACCGTAAGCGTTGCCTGAGCCTCGCTTAAATGTTCTCCCTATCTTAAGTTTGTATGTTTGTGTAGTAGGATGCTGGCTTGTGTCCCACTTTTCAGTATTTGTGTTTGTTTATATCCAAAAAACTTGCTGATAAATTAAATATTGAACCTCTGTCCGGCTGGATAAGTTAACCAGTACAGCACTGATTGGGTCTGTATTCATTTGTTACTTCCTATCCCTACCTCCCTAGGGACCATGCGTAAAAGTCATGGCACGCGTAGGAAACCCATCCTCCCAACCTGAGCAAGGAATGGGACCAGTCACAAGACAGACAGGGACAACAAACCTCCAAGTCACCCCAACCTAGAGGGCAACCACCCACGGTGGGGGTGCAAGACCGAACGAGCCACCGGGTCACAAGAACCTCCAGCGCCGCACCGGCGCCACCTCAGCCTCAACAGCAACAGGCTCCGACTCCGGAGAAAGAAGCGGAGGCAGAGCCGGGGAGGCGAGTCTACGGCACCGTCTCGGGCTCCAGACAGGCTGCCCAGAAGGCAGAGGTGTGCACAGAGCGAGGCTTTGAGCACCAGCAACCACCTGCGACGCCACAGGGAGCCCCACGGGACAGGGCGGTGCGGCAGCGGTGCAATGGGCCGTAGAGGGGGACCCTGACTTGAGCCGGAATGACGATGGCTTCACGACCGGTCCCTAGACCTCCCTCTGGACTGGGTCCTCGATCGGCGTGGGGGCCGACTGTCGGTATTCGAGCAGCTTTCGGGACCGCTCCCGCAAAGCCTTCAGCGTCAACTGGCAGTCGGAGCACAACTTGGGGTCATGGTCGTGCTCCAGGTAGAAAAGACACACGCGGTGCGGATCCATCACCAACATCATGCGATGGCAGGATCCGCAGTCCTTAAAACCGGGCATCCCTCGTGCACCTTACGGAGTTGTAGACTTGAAAAGACGTTGATAAAAGTCGAGAAAAAGGTAGTCAAAAAATGACTGAGGTACCTCTCTTTCCGGATCTGCACTGGCTGGCGCGGAAAAAGAAAGAACTGACAACAGCATGCGAGGACGGCATCTAAGTAGTTGTCGCATCGTCATCCCGGTGACCACGACGCCGACGACTAATGCGGAGCCGACCGACGCCACCTTCCAACAAGCAGAGGTACTGCTGACGAAAAATCTTTCCGGATCCAGTCTGACGCCTGGGGGTAATTCTAAGGTAAGGAATCTATAACTAACTAGTGTTTCTTACAGATATATCGTTACCGAAGGTAAGTAACTTGTGCTTCACAATGGGTGTTTGAATTTGTGGAGTCAAATCTACAAGACCCTATTTAATATTTACTATCAAACAGAGGTATGCAAAAGATATAGGCGAAAACGCCTCATCCACAACTTATCGTGGCATGCTTCATAATAGGCATCCTTACCACACAGGAGTAGCTAAATACCCCTCTGGCATACTCAACCAAATTGGGAATTATATAATTGTTGTTCTGGACATAAGTAGGTATCCAGTCATAAAAATATAAGGGTAAACCCAAGGATTCCTTTTATTAGCGAGTACCCTTGATATGGTTAAAATAAAGTCATAAGTGAATTTTAGATAAAGTATAATGATTCATCAATCCATTTGCTAACATGTTTTGTCTGAATTTACAAGCCCTAAGAGTCCACGGTCTCCTTCAGTGCCTATCAATTTCCTTCCTCTTTGTTGCATGCACTCCATGCAAAAAACGATGCTTAAAGCTCTCATAACTGTCTTAGGCTGTCCATTTTAGGATACCAAACAGAAATTTAAAGTTTACCAGGAAAGAGAAGAAATAAAAAAAAAATCCTTTAATTGATATCAGGGAAGGTACCTTGCATAATACACTAAGGCATAATGATATGTTTTCCCATGCCACGTTCTTTGTATACTCACCTTCGCACTTGGCCACTGCAAACTGACTAGGAGTGTGTATTGTGTTTGTTTTGTACCATTGTAAGACATAAACTTCATGCCAAACCAAGAAACCGAGATACTCACACATATCTTTGTTTCCAATCACATACCCTATTATGGGATATTGTATAGCGCCATGGTCATGACCTGGATGCACCACCCTTGTAGTCACAGACACTAGTCTTTTAAAGTGTGAAACATTCATATAAAGAAGAGATTGTTAGCCTTTTTTATATATTCAAAAAGAAATGGAGAGCGGGAGACTAATGTGCCTGAACAATATCTTTCTTTCTTTTTGGGGGCCTCTCTGGATCTGAGTCTAATAAGAGCACTACTCAATTACCATATAGTACGATAGCATACCTTATTATAGGATCTTTTTATTGTATAAAACACTCCCTAGGATCAGATTGTTTGAGGCATGTGTGCTGTAGATACACATGCATTGCATACTCCTGCCATCTAGTGTTGGGTCCAGATGTTTACAAGTTGTTTTTCTTCAAAGAAATCTTTTCCAGTCATGAGGCAAGGTTACTCCTCCTTTCAGTGATAGCGCGTGCGCATGGGCATCGACTCCATTGTTAGATTGTTTTCTTTCTGCCATCGGGTTCGGATGTGGCTGTCTGTGCTGTGGTGCAACACCGTTTACCGTGATCCGTTCGGTTCGCAACCCACTGTACCCGCGTCAGTATTGTTTTAAATGCGTTTTCCCATCCTTGTGTCGGAAATAGGAAAACTTTCATAGATGGATCGACAAAACTCCAACCGCGGCCAGTTTCTTTCACTTTCTCTTGAGGGACCAACATCGAGTAATCTGCCAATGGAATGGACTCCATTCCAGTTCTCCCCTCGGTGTCACACCAGATATCCGCGCCCGACCTTCACAAAGACTGTAACTTGTGTATGTCTCCGGAGCACAAGGAAGAAGACTGCAATGCCTGTCGCTCATTTAGCTCAAAACTGACCCTCCCAGACCGCCGGACTCGACGAAAAGAAATGCAGTGGCAAAACATCGAAGAGATCCCCGATATCTTCGGAGAAGAAATTGAACAGGAAATGGAAGCATCTGCAGTGGAGGAAGAAGAGACCTTCTCCATCCAAGATTCAGATTCCGGGCTTGAGATAGAACTGGAGTCCCAGGATGTTCCAGCTAATCAAGGTGCTGTGAGTACTAAACCCCTTTATTCACAAAACCCGCTTCCATTAAATATAAGGCTTCCAGGCCACCAGTGCCATCTGGCCATGGAGGCACAGAGACTCTGCTTCAAAGCCTCCGCCCTCCGTCTCGGCACCGAAAGCGCTCATCAAGCCTTCCAGCTCGAGTTGAGATACTACAAATTCGGCGCCTAAAGCTTCGGTTCTGAAAAACAAAAAAGACAAATCCAGCTCGGTACCAAACATCTCGGCACCGAAACAGAAAGATGCTCCTCAAAAGCCTTTGGAACCAATTCTGAAAACCACACAACACAAGCTAGATCCAAAACAGAAAAAACTTTATATAAATCCAAACACTGGACATATTACAGCAAAACTAGTAATACCATCCTCCAAAACAAAGATAGACACTGGATATAAAATCCCTCATAAATAAAGAACATGGCTACTAGCCCTCTTCACCCCATTTCCCATACCCCTTCACCCTCCTCACACTCCCTATTATACCACCGTCAGACCCTCTAGACATCACTCCACAGATCCTGTGTACAGATCCTGAAACAGAGGCTGGGGATGACACTTATGGACAACCACCACCAGATCCATGGGATGATTACAATATAGATCCTCTTACAGATACAGATCTGTACCCTGCTAAACCTTCTCCTCCTGGTGACAACCCCTCATTCCAGGAGTTAATTGCCAGGGCAGCCACATGCCATGAAGTTAATTTACACAAGGAATTTTTGGAAGAAGATTTCTTATTTGAAACATCAGGGATCGCACATGTGACAACACAGTCATTACCTATGTTAAAAGGTATTATGAGGCATGCTTAGGACATTTTTAAAGACCCAGTAAGGGCACGTATTATAACATCCAGGGTGAATAAAAAATATAAACCCCCACCATCTGACCCAATTTTTAGTAAGGGCCTGCTGCCTTTAGATTCTTTAGTTGTGTACAATGCTCGTAAAAGAGCACATTCACAAACTACAGGGGATGCACCACCTCTGGACAAAGAGTCCAAGCTAATAGATGCCTCCGGTAAAAGAGTGGATGCACAGTCGGCCAACCATTGGCGTATAGCCAATACACAAGGTCTTTTGGCTGGATACGATGGGGCCCACTCGGACGAAACGGAAGACTTACTCCGATATCTCCCAGAGGAGCACAGGAAAAGAGTGCAGGAACTAGTACAGGAGTGAAAACTAATTTCCAGTTCCTCTATTAGGTGTGTTAGATGCTGCTGATACAGCATCCAGAGTCGTCGACACTAGTTTTTTCCTCATAAGACAAGCATAGTTACGAAGCTCTGGTTTTAAACCAAAAGTACAACAAACAATACTAAATGCCTCCTTTGACAAGGAGCATCTTTTTGGTCCTCAAGTGGATGAATTACTTGAAAAAAATGAAGAAAGTCACAGAAGTAGCAAAATCTATGGGAGCACTCACCCTCTGACAGGCTCCATTCGCCGCTCATTTTATAGGGGAGGCTCAAAAAGTACCTCCACAGATGCCAACTATTCCTATAAACCACAAAATCAATCCTCCCCGTAAAGGATTTTACAAGGGTGGTTACAGTTGGAACCGAGGTAGCAGTACCCTAACACATATCTCCATCTCCCACCTAACTTTGACTTCATAACAATTCCCCCTGATCATCATACACCTGTTTGGGGAAGACTTCATCAATTTCTTCCCATTTGGCAGTCAATAACATCAGACAAATGGTTGTTGGACATTATCCAATATTGTTATTGCCTGGAGCGCACCAGCAATCCTCCCACTATTCCACCTTGTATTCACAAACTTTTTCTAGAGCACCAACAACTTCTCAAACAAGAAGTACAAGCTCCTCTAGCAAAAGGAGCTATTGAACCAGTTCCAATACAACACCAAGGGTCAATGGTTTATTCACTTTACTTCCCAATCCCAAAAAAGCACGGTTCTCTACGACCAATATTAGATCTCAGGCCTCTAAATTTATACATACTGTCAGAACACTTCCATATGGTCACCCTTCAACAAGTGCTTCCCCTCTTACAGCAAAGCGACTTTGTCAACACTAGACTTAAAGGAAGAGTACTTTCACATCCCTATTCACCCAGCACGTCGCAAATATCTTAGATTTGTGGTAGCAGGAAAACACTATCAATACAGAGTGCTCCCAATTGGATTAACTACTGCACCCAGAGTATTCACCAAATGTCTAGCAGTAGTAACAGCTCATCTAAGAAGACAACAAATTCATGCCTTCCCATATTTAGACAATTGGCTCATCAAAGCCAACACACATCTCAAGTGTTTACAACACACTCAAATTGCAATAAATCTCCTTCATCTGAAAGAGACACATTAGTGATAGATTCCTTACCTTAGAATTACCCCCAGGCGTCAGACTGGATCCGGAAAGTTTTCGTAAGCATTACCCCTGCGCGTCGGAAGGTGGCGTCGTGCGGCTCCACGTCCTTCTTAAGCATTGTGATCGCCGGGATGACGTAGCAGCAGCTACTTAGATGCCGCCCTCACACACTGACGTCAGTTATTTCTTTTTCAGCACCAGCAAGTGCAGATCCAGAGAGAGCGGTACCCCCAGTCAACTTTTGACTGAGTGTTTGGGAACTTTTGTCTTTCTTTTTTGAGTCTTTGACTCCTGGTGTTATAGGGATGACTGGTTTCAAGTCTTGCGAGATTTGTCCCCGCATGATGTCGGTGATGGACCCGCACCGTGAGTGTCTCTACTGCCTGGGGTGCGACCATGACCCCACGCCGTGCCCCGACTGTCGGACCATGTCTCTGAAAACTTTGCGGGAGCGGTCCCTAAAGTTGCTTGAGGCCCGGGAGCAGCCCCCATCATTCGACAAAGTCTTCGCACTTGGGGTCAGGTAAGACGGAGCACAAAAAGTCGAAGAAGCGACATCGCTCTTCGCCTTCCCCTAGCCTGTCGCGCAACACAGCTGAGGGTGTGGGTGGTGTCACCCACGCGGAGCCTACGCAGTTGCCGACGACCTACCCGCCTTTCCCGGGTCCGTCTGCAACTCCGGCCCAGCTACAGGAACTTCTGTCAGCCATGGCCTGCCTCTTTGGCCCGTCGGGCCCTGCGGGTCCGACTGGGGGTCCTCGCCCTTCGTCGATGGCTCCGGCCTCGGCGCCGCGAGACCCCCATGGATCCATGCATCGATCCCAGCCGATGTCGGTTGACCTCATACGACCTACATCGACGTCTACGGTACCGCCGCCAGCGTCGTCCGGTGCCCCGGCCGATGTAGTCCCCGGCTTTCACCCCGACATGGAGACGGTGCCAAACCGGTGCCAATTGACGCCGATCCCAACGCCAATGGGGAATTTATTTATTTATTTATATTTTTTTTTTGTTGAAAAATTTTTATTGTGCAGAGAAAAGGTTACAAGCACGGGCCTACAACCGCCAGGGCCGGCCGCTAGTAGTTACAGTGGTCAAGCAGTTCAAAAACAATGACTGGCCCACAGGGGCTCCGCTATATTACAGTAGCTCAGACTGCACGTAAGGGAAGTCAGGATACACACTTTTAATATAAATAACAACAAAAATAAAGAAAAACAAAAAGCAAGGCGAAACGACTTGAAATGGGCGTCAAACCACAGCCGGGGGACTCCACACCCGACCACCCGAGAGCGGTCAATAAAAGGAGGCCTGAGAGGGAGGGGGGGGCCACGGGAGAACCAAATCTGTACTCCGAAGTACGAGATAAGCAAGGAACCCTCAAGGATCAGGGGGACGAGGCAACCCCAGACGTATCCACCAGGGGGGGAGCACAGATAGACCCGCGATACACGTTCCACTGCCCCCAAATTCTACCCCATGCCCCCGGTTTACCACGAGCCACATACACAGTTTTCTCCCTGAACATGCACCAGTCCATGTTCTCCTTCCATACAGACACGGTGGGAGGCCGTTGGGAACCCCAAAGCTGCGCTATATCTCTCTTTGCGATCATGTTCCCGAAGGCCGCCCACAGAGCCTGAGCCACATTATAGTCATTGGGCTCCCATACATTCAGAACACAGCGACGCACCTCCGGCAGCAGAGCGACCCCGGTGACTCGTCTCATAACATCATGCACCTGGCGCCAATATTCCGCCACCTCGCGGCATTCCCATAGGATGTGGAGAAAGGTGGCACTGAGCCCGCAACCACGCTTACAGAGCCCGTCGTCAGAGAACCCCATCGAGACCAAGCGGGGGCCCGTCACATAAACACGATGGAGAATCTTAAGCTGGACCAGACGGAGACGGGCCGGGATGGCCACCTCCTTAGGGGATGACAGTGCAGTCTGCCAGTCCTCGTCGTCCAACTCCACCCCATCTCCCGTCCATGCCTCCCGAAGACGCACCAAGAGGTCAGCCCGATTATTTATCAGTTTTTTGTAAATCAAGGAGATAGTACTGTCGGGGACGTGACCGTCGAGTATGCGGTCCTCGAGAGGCGAAGAAGCAGGGACCGTGGTCCCCTCCCCAAAGACCGAGAGCAGGGCATGCCGAACCTGTGCATAACGGAAGAACTCTCTTTCACTAAGCTCGTGCTCGCTCTGGAGCGCCGCGAAGGATTTAACCGCACCTTTAACCCATAGGTCCCCCACTCTGCTGATGCCGCTCGTGTCCCAGTGCTCGAAGCCTTTCTTTGTCCAGAGGCTTCCCAAGCGTTCTGAGGCGAATAAAGGAGTGGCACACGTTAAACGCTCACTCCAGCCCATCGTTACGTTCGCCGCCTTCCACACACGTACCGCAATCCTAGTAGGGCCCGTGAGGGTCCTACCAGCGGATCGAGAGTAAAGCGCTCTGTTATAGTTACCGCCGGGAAGCAGGAATTTATCCATCTCATATGCCGAGTTCAAACCAGGAGCGTACGTAGCATGGTTAATGGCAGACAGCTGGGAGGCCCAATAGTACCGTCTAATATCAGGAAGCGCGATGCCCCCATCATACCAGGGGAGAGTCAGCTTTGCCAAAGCGATACGCGCTCGCCCGTCCCAAACCAGTCTCCTCTGCAAACTCTCCACCTCCCTAAAGTAGGCCGCCGGAATGACATCGAAGGAGTTCTGGAGTGCATAAAGAAATCTGGGAAGGGACATCATTTTAAACAGCGCCGCGCGACCTAGTGGAGACAAGGGCAACTTACACCACCGAGCCGTATCCGCCCTCAAACGCCGGAGTGGAGACAGGAGATTCTGCTCATAGCGGACCGCCGGATCCAACGAAACGTACACCCCCAGGTATTTAAAGCCGGACTGAGATATTTGGAGCGGAAGCCGAGGCGGTAAGAGAGGAAGGCCACCAGAGATAGGATACACGCAAGATTTGGACCAATTAATTATCAGACCCGAATTTCTCCCGAAGGAAGTAAGGACATCAAAGAGAACATTAAGCGACTTCCGCGGCGAGGTGAGGTACAAGAGAATATCATCCGCGTACAACGAGACCCGATCCTCGAAGCCCGGGGCCCACCGGAGCCCCCTGAGCGAGGGCTCCCAACGGAGCCAGGCAGCGAGCGGTTCCAAGGCGAGAGCAAAGAGCAGAGGGGACAACGGGCACCCCTGCCTAGTTCCCCTCCCGAGAGCGAAAGGCCGAGAAACCCGCCCATTGACAACAACCTGAGCCATTGGTCCAGCATAAAGAAGCTTCACCCAGCTAAGAAATCCCTCCCCAAAGCCAAACTTCGCCAAGACGGCCCAAAGGAATGGCCACTCAATGGTGTCAAAGGCCATCGTGGCGTCTAAGGAAACCAAAATGGCCGGTTCAGAGAAGTACTCCGCCATAGCGAGGACGCCGTGCAGACGCCGTAAGTTGAGAGCGGTATTACGATGAGGGATGAAGCCGCATTGATCCGGATGTATCAAGTCACATATAACGCTCAGCAAGCGATTAGCGAGGACCTTAGCAAGGATTTTGGGTTCGGCATTTAGTAAGGAAATAGGCCTATATGAGGCACAGCGGTCCCGTGGCTTACCATGCTTGGGAATCACCACTATAGTAGCCAAACGCTGGTCGTCGTGAAGGGAACCCCTCTCGAACGACTCCTGAAACATACGACGGAGGAAAGGCGCGATTTTATCCGGGCGTAATTTATATAGTTCAATCGGCAGGCCGTTGGGGCCCATAGCCTTGCCCGAGCGAAGGGAGCGAATCGCAGTAGCAATCTCGTCGACAGACAAAGGGGCATCCATCAGCTCGCGGTCCTCGACGGATAAGCCGGGCAGGGCAATATCCCGCAGCAGAAGACGAGAGTCGTCCTCATCTCTATCAGACACCGGGGAGTACACAGCCCGGAGGTGGTCAGCAAAACACTCCACAATCTCACCAGGCTCAGTCACACACACTCCATCCGAAGCCCGAAGCTCCGGGACCACACGATTCACTCTCTCCTTCTTGTCCAACCAGGCAATCAGCTTACCCGCCTTGTCTCCGGCATCATACAACCTACCCTGCTGCTCCCTATACATGGTCTTGGCAGCGTCAGTAACAAGAGACTTGTATTCAAACTGCTTCAGGCTGAGGGCATGCAGCCCATCCGGAGTGACACCCGCCTCCAAGGCTGCCTCCAGCCCCGATATTTCAGTCTCCAGCGTCACCACCGCCTCACTCCTAACCCTCTTAGCCTCCACTATCTGGGACAGGGCATGCCCGCGGAGTACTGCTTTAAAAGCTTCCCACAGGGACACTGAGGACAACACCGACCCCTCATTCTCAAGAAAATATTGATCAATCGACTTAATCAGGCTATCACGGATCTTGGGGTCTCGCAGGTACCAAGGGTTAATAGGAGCGATCCGCCCAGCGGACCGCGTCCCAGTGTCAAAAAGCAACCACAGTGGGGAATGATCAGAGATACCCCGGGCCAGGTGTTTAACCTCTCGAATCCGGGCAGTCTGGGCCGCGGGCATAAGAAAATAATCCAATCTGGAGAGACTCCCATGGGCCCCAGAGTGAAATGTGTACTGACACTGTGTCGGATGCATTAACCTCCAACAATCCACCAGACCGAAGGTCTCCAGGAGTCCGCCGAGCCACGCCTGGGCAGCAGGGAGGGCCCTGGGCGGGTGGCGATCCAGGTCACCCGAGACAACCGAATTAAAATCCCCACCCATAAGCAAAAGACTGTCAGGAAGCCCAAGCAGCATACGACCCAAGTCTGAGAAGGTGGAGTTCTGGAGGCCCGGGGGAACATAGACCGAGATCAAGGAAAGGGACTGCCCCTCCCACCTCCCAGTCAGAGCCACATAGCGCCCTCTATCGTCTAGGACTACCCTGGTGATCTCTAACGGAAGTGAAGATCGTAGGAGAATGCCTACCCCTCTAGAACCAGTGGTGAAACCAGAATGGGCCACGAGTCGGTATCCCCCCCTGTTCATGGCATGACAAACATTACCAACCAGATGCGTCTCCTGTAAGAACACCACATCAGGAGTCAGACGACGCAAATATTGCAGCACAACACCCCGTTTGATACGGTCCCCCAATCCGTTGACGTTCCAAGACATCAATCTCAACCCGTCCCCCCCCATCCCCTCCAGTAGATCAAAGGTCCCCTAGCAAATAGCGCAACACCCGAAACTGAACCATAGCCAATACCTCGCCTTGAAAACAAAAAACACAAATCCAAACAACCCCACCCACCCGCCAACCCCCCCCCGAATCCAACGCCCCCCACCCTGCACCCCTGCGGTCCAAAAAACCACCCCAACTTGCAGTGTGCCTGTCGCCCTACAAACCCCATTCTACGAAAAGACCCCGGAGGAGGAAAGGGACCCGTCCCCGCCCGCCCCCCACACAGATCAGAATGAAACAAAATGCACAAAAGAAGTAGAACCCAGCCGAACAATACAAAATGGCAAAGTCAAGGACCAAAAGTCACTCCGAAGGAGACCCGCCACCCTCGGTACCGGCAGAGGGCCCAGTCCGGTCACCCCGGTCCGGCAGCGAATCCAGCCAGTCACTCACAGTCGCAGGAGAGTCAAAAAAGGTAGTCCGATCTTCATATTCCACTCGGAGCCTAGCAGGAAAAAGCATAGAGTACTTGAGACCCAGGTCCCGGAGACGACGCTTCACCCCCTGGAAGCCCATCCGCTGTTTCTGGACAAGTTGGGTGAAGTCCGGGAAAAAGTTAATGGACGAGTTCTCATATCGGACCGGGCCATGGACCCGTGAGGCCTGCAGAATCGCATCTCGGTCTCTGTAATGAAAAAGTTTTGCAACAATAGGCCTCGGGGGGGGCCCCCGGTCGCGGCCGACCACCTGGAACTCGATGGGCCCGCTCCACGGCGAAGAACTTACTCAGGCCAGCGGGGGCAAGCTGTTCGAGGATGAGCTCCTCAACCATGAGATCAACTGGGCGGTTGTCGGAGGTCTCCGGAACGCCTATGACGCGGATGTTATTGCGTCGAGCCCGTCCCTCGAAGTCCTCCAGCCGCCGGGCCATCAGATCGTTGGCCGACTTGAGATCGCCGAGAGTAGTCTGCAGGTCCGACACGTCCGTACCAAGGGAGGACGTCCGCACATCCAGCGATTGAACCCTCACGTTGGTCTTAGAGAGATCCGCCCGAATTAGCGTAACATCAATGGCCACTGTGTCGATTTTTACGGGCCAAGGCCTCGTACTGCGTAGCGATGGTCTCCCTGATGCCATTAATGGCGCCCATGATGTCCTGCAGGGACAGATCCGGAGAGACGGACGGGCCACCACTGGCATCATCCGGGGGGACACTGGCCGTCCCGGGGGACCCTTTACCTTGAGTGTAGCGGTCCATGTTGTTCGTCTGGACCGGTCCCCCACGTAGGGATGTCTTGGTCTTACGCCTCTCGGGGTCTCCCTTGCCTCCCATGAGAACCACGCTCGCCGAAGGGGACCACCGAGGAAGCGTCGAGGGGGCACAGGCCAAGCAGACGCGGGCCGCACCAGAGGCCGCAATGTGGCGGAGCGAAGGGACCACCGTCGATGGGCACACTGGTAGCAGGCGGAGACACAGGCATCAAGCGAAGGCAAAGTGAAAGCCTAGTCGCACCAAGCAATTCCACTGTCCAGCCCCTCAGAGATCCAAAAGTGAAACCGAAAGTGATGGGACGGCCACTGGCACAGCCCCGCTGCCGTTGTTGTTCAACTACGCCCCGGCTCCACAGATCACCTTCGCATCGGGCACAGCCATCGGTTGGGCCTCAAAAGTTCAAACCACCATAATTCAGGATTGCCAGGTCCGATTTGGTTTCCGAAAGGAGTTTAGTGTTCAGCCAACATTCGCCTTCCAGATTCCATCAACCAAGTCAGGATAAAGTCAGGATAAATTCCGAGGAGCAGCGAGGGTCCGGGGAGCCCTGTGCTCACGCGACCATCTTGGATGCGCGCTAGGCTCCTCCCCCCAATGGGGAATTTTTATCCCTTTCTCCCTCCTCATCCTTTTCCACCTGCCCAGCAAGTTACAGAGGATGGGGAGGATGGGGAGGACTGGGAGGGGTCTGAAGACCCTCTCGCAGCCCAATGTGGGTTAGACCCGGACTGGGCAGAGAATTTGAAGGACGCAGGTGATCTGGATTTCTCTCCAGAACCTGGCGCACTGTCTCCTTCTACCGTGGCTGCGGAGGAGGGTGGTACATATTCAGTGGTGTTGCGTAGGGCAGCAGAGGCTCTCCACCTTAAGCTCCCTACAGTGGATGTCAGGACTAACCCCCTGACAGAAGTGCTTCGGCCGGCGGCTTCCTCTGCGGAGCCGCTGCTGCCCTTTAATGATGCACTTTCAGACCCCATTTTCCTCTCCCAACACGCTACTCCTGAGAGCTTGGTTGTCCAAGCCTCTGCGTCTCCGAGCGCATTGCCTTCCGCACCTCCAGACAGGGAATCCAAGAAACTGGAGCAGTTTGAGAAGAAGATTTTCTCTTCCGCCATTTCAGGGTTGCGGTCTGTGAACACCGCATGGCTCTTGGGCCGTTATTCCTACTCTGTGTGGGATACGGTGGTGCAGGTGCTGCCTCAGTGTCCGGAGGAGGCCCGGACGGTGCTCTCCCAAGCAAGATATGAGATGCAGCCAAGTTCACGATTCGTTGTGGCCTTGACACCGCCCCTGGGCAGAGCGATTTCCACGACTGTGGCGTTACGTCGTCACGCCTGGCTGAGGACGACTGGCTTTTCTGGGGATGTCCAGAACACTCTGATGGACATGTCCTTTGATGGCACTCGCCTTTTTGGTGACAAGGCAGACAGTGCGTTGGAGCATTTAAAGCACTCGCGGACTACAGCCAAGTCCTTGGGCCTTTCGGCCACGCGCACTTCTTCGGGTTCTGCTTTTCGCTCCTTTCCTGGCCAAGGAAGGGGCGCTCAAACACATTTGTTTCAAAGCCACAGGCCTGTGCAGCAACAGTCTCAGTGCAGCCGCGGACGTAGGACCTGCTGAAGTGGGTCATGTGGCCAGCGGGCGGATCAGTCCACCACCTCCCCTGCCACCACTGCCTCCAAACCTTCCTAGTCTGGTGTTTCAGGCCCACCAAACGCCAGTGGGCGACAGGATTCGCCATCACCTCCCCCACTGGTGCTCCATCACTTCGAACAGGTGGGTTTTATAGATTGTCCGAAAGGGCTACTCCCTCCCTTTCGAGACCACCCCTCCAGCTATGCCACCTCAGTACCACCGCATGTTGGGGGATCACTTGGCACTTCTCCAGCAGGAAGTTGCGGCCCTCTTGTAGGTCGTGGTTGTTTCTCCCACTACTTCTTGGTTCCAAAGAAGGAAAAGGGCCTGCGTCCTATCTTTGGCCTTTGGAAAATCAGTCGCTTCCTCCAGAAGGAGAAGTTCAAGATGCTCACACTTGCTCAGGTCTTGTGTGCCCAAGACCCGCAAGACGGGATGGTAGCGTTGGACTTGCAGGACGCTTATTTTCATATCCCCTGTATGTGAAAAGGTGGTTCTGCCACTCTTCAAAATCTAAGAAATGTATACAATTTATGTCTCTCTAAAAATAGATGAGAACAATCAATAAATGAGATAACAGGACATTATATCCAAACCAAAGAACGCAAAGCTCGTGTTTTATATTTTAACGATTTATTTTTATCTGTTTCTGAAAAATCAGTGTAAACTTATTGTCATACATATATTTACATACACACAGAAAAGCTCTTTAGAACTAACATTAAGGACTCCATAGTGCACATACATTGAAATATTTACAAATCACAGGACATTCCACAAAAATAAATGGACATATACTACATAGAAAAATTATATTTGAACACAGTGTAAAAAAAATAATAAAGAGAAAGGAATCACAACCCAGTGTGTGATTAATCAAATTATTGGTCTAGTATCCTGGGTGATCCTCCACACTTGTCATTATAGCTTCGACGTTTCATATCCCCGTCCTGCCAGCCCACCAGCATTGCCTGCGGTTCACGGTAGGCCATGAGCACTTTCAGTGCCCCTTGGGTGTTCACAAAAGTGATGGCGGTGGTCGCAGCTCGTCTGTGCAGGTCAGGGGTTTCAGTCTTCCCCGATCTCGACGACTGGTTGATGAAGGCGGGCTTGCTCCAGGCAGTTGTCTCCCACCTCCAGACTACGGCCGACCTCCTGCATGTGCTGGGGGTTCTCCATCAACATGCCGAAATCTCACCTGATTCCCTCTCAGAAGCTCCTCTTTATCGGAGCGGTTCTGGACACGGCGCAGTTTTGGGTTTATCCTCCCGAACAGCGAGTCCGGGACATTCGGGCTATGATTTCGATCTTTCGGCCCTTGTCCTGGGTTTCGGTCAGGATGACCTTGAGGCTGCTGGGCCTCATGGCCTCCTGCATCCTGCTGACCAATCATGCCAGATGGCATATGCGGGCTCTGCAGTGGAACCGGAAGTTCCAGTGGGCGCAGCATCAAGGGGACCTGTCGGAGTACATCCAGATATTGGAGGGCACTGCACGACAGTTGCAGTGGTGGCTTACGAATCAGCATTGGGTCAGCGGCAGATCCCTCTCCCTTTCCCAACCGTTGCACACAACGGATGAGTCCCTCCTGGGATGGGGCAGCCACATGGGAGAGGCGGAGATCAGAGGCCTCTGGTCTCCGGCAGGGTCCAGGCTCCATATCAACCTTCTGGAGCTCCGGACGATCCTACTTGCACTGAAGGCATTCCTTCCCTCTGTCAAGGGGAGAGTAGTGCAGGTGTTCACGGACAACACCACCGCCATGTGGTACTGCGACAAGCAATGCGGGGTGGGGTCGTGGACCCTATGTCAGGAGGCTCTGCATCTCAGGACATGGCTGGAACGTCAAGGCATTTCCTTGGGGGTTCAACACTTGGCAGGTTCTTTGAACACCAGGGTGGACGAACTCAGCGGCAGGTGCATGATGGATCACGAATGGCGTCTTCACTTGGAGGTTGCACAAGGTCTCTTTCAACAGTGGGGAGAGCCTTGGTTAGATCTATTCGCCACCGAAGAGAATGCGCAGCAGTTCTGTGCATTGGAATTTCCAAGGCGGCAGTCTCTCGGCGACGCTTTTCGTAACAAGTGGAGTTGCAGTCTATTGTACGCCTTTCCACCTATACCACTTCTACCCAGAGTGCTGAAGAAGATCAGGCGCGACCGGGCCCAAGTCATTCTTGTGGCCCCGGACTGGGCTCGAAGAGTTTGGTATCCCGAGCTACTCAGTATGAGCGTGGATTCCCCGATCCGACTGCCTCTTCGGGAGGATCTCTTGTCACAGCAACAGGGGACGGTCTTCCACCCGAACCTGTCCAGCCTCCACCTCCTTGCGTGGATATTGAGCGGTGACAGCTGATTGCATTTGACTTGCCTCCTGAAGTCTGTAATGTGATTCTGGCAGCCTGGCGTCCCTCCACTAAAACGGTATACGCCTGTTGGTGGAAAACATTTGAGGCATAGTGCACAGCAAAAGCTATACATCCTTTTGCTGCCCCTCTTTCTGAGGTCATATTGTTCCTTCTATCTTTGGCCCAGCAGGGTTCTGCCCTGGGCACTATCAAGGGCTACCTTTCTGCTCTTTCAGCCTTACTTGTGCTGCCTGATCAGCCCTCTCTTTTCAAGTCCACACTTGTTAATAGATTTCTCAAGGGCCTTACTCACCTTTTCCCTCCTATTCCGTTTGTGATGCCTCAATGAGACTTGAACCTGGTTCTCACATACTTGACTTGCGCTCCCTTTGAGCCTCTTCATAACTGTCCTTTGCGGTTATTAACTTTGAAAACTGTCTTCCTGGTGGCCATCACCTCCGCTAGGCGGGTGTGAGAGCTCCAAGCTCTTTCCTGTAAACCTCCTTTTCTGTCTGTTCATCCGGACAAGGTTGTGCTCCGCACTCGTCCTTCCTGCCTGCCAAAGGTTGTTACTGCCTTCCACATCTGACAAACTATCACCTTGCCCACTTTCTTTCTGCCTCCGAACCCTTTCGGAGAGGAAGAGAGGATCCACCGTCTGGACTCAATACGTGCGCTCTCATTTTACCTGAATCGCACACAACAGTTCCGGGTGGATGACCAGCTTTTTGTTGGCTACGTAGGCGCCAAGAAAGGCCGGGCTGTACACAAGAGGACCATCTCCTGCTGGGTCGTCTTGTGTATAAAAGCCTGTTATTCTCTGACTAAAAAGGAACCTCCAGTTGGGCTGCGCGCCCATTCTACCAGGGCGACAGCAGCTACTACTGCATTGGGACGTGATGTCCCCCTGCAAGACATCTGTCAGGCAGCCACGTCGGCCTCGCTGCACACTTTTACTAAACATTATTGCCTTGACAGCCAAGTCCGGAGAGACTGCTTCTTTGGCCGTTCTGTTCTCCGTGACTTTCTGGTGTGATCTTGGTTCGCAGACCCACCACCGGGGTTGGTATTGCTGGGGTATCTATTCTAAGGTGAGGAATCTATCACTAACGTGTCTCTTTCAGATGCACAAGTTACTTACCTTCGATAACGATATCTCTGTAAGAGACATTAGTTAGTGATAGATTCCTTACCGCCCCACCCATCCATTTCTAGGGTTAAGGTCATCCCTTTCAGGGCCCTAGTTTCAATGAACCAGTGGTCAGTATCTTGCATGGCTCTGCGTTCTTGGCTCGGAAAGTCGTGTACAGCACTGACATCAGCGCGCGAGGGCAACGTCTAAGTAGCTGCCGCGACGTCATTCCGGCGATCACGACGCCTACGACGGACGCGGAGCTGCACGATGCCACCTTTCGACGCGCAAGGGTACTGCTGACGAAAACTTTCCGGTTCCAGTCTGATGCCTTGGGGTAATTCTAAGGTAAGGAATCTATCACTAACTTATGTCTCTTACAGATATATCGTTACCGAAGGTAAGTAACTTGTGTATCAATTGGGATTCACAATCAATTCACTAAAATCCCATCTTCAACCCCCGCAACTGCAACCCTATCTGGTAGCTATCCTAAACACGCAAACAGGTTTAGCCTATCCCAATGCAGCCAAAATTCACAATTTTCAAACACTGCTACATCTGAAACAGACTATTAGTTATGGATTCCTTACCTTAGAATTACCCCCAGACGTCAGACTGGATCCGGAGAATTTTTCTTCAGCAGTACCCCTGCCTCTCGGTAGGTGGCGTCGGTCGACTCCACATTCATCATTTGCGTTGTGATCACCAGAATGACATTGCGGTATCTACTTAGACACCGCCCCTGTGCGCTGACAGCCATTCTTTCTTTTTCCGCGCAAACCAATGCAGATCCGGAGAGAGTGGTACCCTTAGTCACGTTTTGGCTTACGTTTTTTCGACTTTTATCGACGTCTCTCTCAAGTGGTCAGGCACACACAGAACTGTAAACAATATATCCAAATTACTGGGAGTCCGGCATAGATTCATTAATGAGTTTACATTTAAACAAGAGTAATGCACAACATTTAATCACTGCATCCGGCAACAATATTTCAGGTTAAATATTCTTTTTTCTTTTTGTCGACGTCTTTTCGAGTTGTTCGACTCCTGGTGTACGTAGGGATGTCCCATCGACGTACTGGCTTCAAACCTTGTGGCTCCTGTCACAAATTGATGTCGGTCACGGACCCAATCTTCATGTGCCTCTGGTGCATGGAGCGCGACCACGACCCGAAGTCGTGCTCCGACTGTCAGGCCATGAACCTAAAGTCTTTGCGGGAACGATCCCAAAGGCTTCTGGAGGCCCGGTAGTCAGCTCCGTGCCGCTTGAGGTCCCGGTCGAGAGTGAGGTCATGGGACTGGTCGCGGAGTCACCACCATCTTCATCTTCTGGTAAGTCAAAGCAGAAGAAGAAGGCAAAGAAACACCGTCACTCTTCGCCTTCTCCCCGTCTGTCATATGACGCGATGCGGGACGCAGAAGGTCATCGTCCTAAGGCTCCGCCTGTGAAGCCTGCTGGGACGGCTCTGAGCTTCCCTCCCTTCCAGGGAGCCGGAGCGTCCCCTGCGCAACTTCGTGCATTTTACGAAGCCCTCCACTCCATCTCTGGGCAGCCCAACTCTGCCGGCGCGCCCCTGGGCCCCGCAGACTCAGCTGGGGTTTCTAGGCCTTCGATGCCAGCAACTCCAGCCCCAACGTCGCAGGGCCACCAGGCATCCAGGTCGGTGCCGGTTGACCTCACGACATTTCCCCCGGTGCCGATTCCTCTGCAGCGCCTCCGCCACTTCCGACGCAGGTTGTATCCCTGGCCGGCGTCTCTGGCATTCCTTTTCACCCTGAGTGGCAGCCAGAGGAAGGTGAGGAGGACTGGGATGAGTCTGTGGATCCTCTGGCAGACCAGCTATAAGAGCTAGACTGGAGAGAGTAGTTGAGTGATGCCAGCGGTCTGGATAACTCCCCAGACCTTGGTATGCTCTCTCCCCCTATGGTGGCCACGGAGGAGGGAGCCTCCTACGCTGTGGTGTTACGAAGGGTGGCGGAGGCCTTGAGCTTCCTACAGTGGCAGTCAGGACTAACCTCCTGACTGAGGTGCTTCAGCGGGCAGCGGCCTCTTCAGCGCCCCTGCTGCCGTTCAATGAGGCCCTCACAGTTATCCTTCTGGGCACTTGGTCTAGGCCCAGCACAGGGGCTCCTGTGGACAGGATGATTGTCCGACGCCACCGTCCCGCCCCGGCAGACCCAATTTTCCTCTCCCAACACCCTTCCCTCAAGAGCTTGGTGGTCCAAGCCTCAACATCCAATGGCGTGTACCCTTCTGCCCCCCCCCCCCCCCCCCCCCCCTCCCCAGTTAGGGAATCCAAGAAGCTGGACCATCTTGGGAACAAGATGTTTTCTTCCGCCAGCTTAGATCTGCGGTCGGTGAACACCGCATGTGTCTCGGGCTGTTATACACACACGGTGTTGGATTTGGTTGTGCAAGTGCTGCCACAGTGCCCGGAGGAGGCCTGGGCCGTGGTCACCTGCACTGTTGCTGAGGGTCAAAATGCAGCTAAGTTCTCCATCCGCTGTTTGCTTGACACCGCTGACTTGCTGAGTAGAACGATTTCTACGTCAGTAGCCCTACGGCGCTACACCTGGGAGAAATCCACTGGGGGTGTCCAATCGACTCTTTTGGACATGCCCTTCAATGGCCGTTGCCTGTTTGGTGACAAGGCGTACAGTGCGCTCGAGCACTTCAAAGATTCTAGGTCTATGGCCAGATCCTTGGGCCTTGCTGCCACCTCTCGTCCTGTGCTGTCTGCCTTTTGCCCCTTTCATGGCTACGGAAGGGGTGCCCCAGCACGTTCTACCCAGTGCCACAGGCCGCCGCAAGTTTCTCAGCCTCTGCGTGGCCAGGGACCCAACGCTGTGGGTCTGAGGGCCAGCGGGCAGGCCAGTCCACCAGTGTCCCCTCTGCAGCAGCTTCCAAGCCTTCCTAGTCTGACTTTTCAGGGCCACCAGTTGCCAGTGGGCGGCAGGCTCCACCTTCACCTCCCGCACTTCGTTGGACAGGTGAGTTTTGCAGATAGTCCGAAGGGGCTACTCCCTCCCCTTCACGACTACCCCTCCCTCCATGCCACCAACACTTCATTGCATGTCGGAGGAGGACTTGGCCCGTCTCTGTCAGGAAGTTACAGCTCTCTTGGCCGAGGAAGCTATCGAGCGAGTCCCTGTCCCAGAAGTAGGTCGTGGTGGTTATTCCCACTACTTCCTGGTGCCAAGAAGGACAAAGACCTGTGTCCTATGTTGGATCTCAGGGATGTCACCTGCTTCCTCCGGAAGGAGAAGTTCAATATGTTGACATTGGCTTAGATCCTGTCTGCCCTCGACCATGGAGAATGGATGGTAGTGTTGGACTTGCAGCACGTGTACTTCCACATTCCCGTCCTGCCAGCCCACATGCATTACCTACGGTTCACGATAGGCCACGAGCATTTTCAGTTTACTGTGTTCCCGTTTGGCCTAACCAGCGCTCCTCAGGTGATGGCGGGGGTTGCAGCTCATCTGCACAGATCAGGGGTTCCAATCTTCCCCTATCTCGACGACTGGCTGTTGAATGCGGGCTCACCCCAGGCTGTTGTCTCCCACCTCCAGACTACAGCGGACCTACTGCATTCGCTGGGGTTCACTATCAACATGCCGAAGTCGCACCTGATTCCCTCTCAGAAGCTCTTTTTCATCGGAGCAGTTCTGGACACAGCGCAGTTTCAGGCTTATCCTCCCGAGCAGCGAGCCCGGAATATTCGGTCTATGATATAGATGTTTCAGCTTCTATTCCGGGTTTCGGTGAGATTGACCTGAGGCTGCTGGTCCTCATAGCCTCCTGCATCCTGCTGGTGGATTATACCAGGTGGCATATGTGGGCTCTGCAGTGGGACCTGAAGTTCCAGTGGGCTTAGCATCAGGAGGATCTTTCCGATGTCGTCCAGATCTCGGAGGGCACTGCACATCAACTGTAGTGGTGGCTAACGAACCAGGATTGGGTCAACGGCAGATCCCTCTCGCTTCCCCAACCAGACTTTGCAGTGATGAAAGATGCGTCACTCCTGGGATGGGGCGGCCACATGGGAGAGGCGGAGATCAGAGGCTTCTGGTCCCCTACGGACTCCGAGCTTCACATCGACCTGCTTGAGCTCCGGGCGATTCATCTTGCACTGAAAGCATTCCTTCCTTCTGTCAAAGGAAGAGTAGTGGAGGTGTTCACGGACAACACCACTCCCATGTGGTACAGCAACAAACAGGATGGGATGGGGTTGCGGACCCTATTTCAAGATGCTCTCCGTTTCTGTATGTGGCTGGAACATCAGGGCATGTCCCTGGTGGTTCAACACCTGGGAGGTTCCCTGAACGCCAGTGTGGACGAACTCAGCCGCCGGTGCATGATGGGTCACGAATGGCGTCTTCACTCGGAGGTGGTGCAAGGTCTCATTCAGCAGTGGGGAGAGCCTTGGTTATATCTGTTCGACACCGAAGAGAACGCGCAATGTCAGCAGTTCTGAACGTTGGAATTTTCAAAGCGGCACTCACTCAGCGACGCTTTGTGGTGCAAGTGGAATTGCGGTCTTCTATACGCCTTTCCGCCTATAACACTTCTGCCCAGAGGGCTGAAGAAGATCAAGTGCGACCGGGCCCAAATCATTCTTGTGGCTCCGGATTGGGCATGAAGAGTCTGGTATCCTGAGCTCTTGAGCATGGCCATCGATCCTCCGATCAGACTGCCTCTTCGGGAGGATCTTCTGTCACAGCAACAGGGGACGGTCCTCCACCCAAACCTGTTCAGTGTCCACCTACTTGCATGGAGATTGAGTGGCAACAGTTGACAGCTTTTGACCTTCCTCCCGAAGTTTGTAATGTCATCTTGCCAGCCAGGCGTTCCTCCACTGAAATGGTATACTCCTGTGGACCCCTTTCTGCCCCCCCTTTTAGAGGTTCTCCTCTTCATTCTTTCTTTGGCCCAGCAGGGCTCTGCTCTAGGCACCCGTAAAGGCTATCTTTCAGCCATTTTGGCCTTTCTTCGCCTTCCTGTTCAGCCGTCACTTTTCAAGTTCCCTATTGTAAATAGATTTCCTAAGGGCATTACTCACCTCTTTCCACCTATTCCTTTCGTAATGCCCCAGTGGGACTTGAATCTGGTCTTAACTTACCTCATAGATATATATATTTTGATTTTGCATCGAGGGATATTTGTGTGCACAAACATGCGAATTAATATCAGTTATTTTGTTTGATATTTTTTGGTTTGGATCTTTTTGCCTATTTCCCTTTTAAAAAAATTATACTTTAAATTATTTTAATGTTGGCTTCAAATTTTAATTACTATAATGAAGCTGAATGATCTCTTGTATTTTCCTTTTATTCCTGTTTTATAAGAGACCCCACACCCTCTCTATCAGATCTACATATGACTCATTCCACTTCTATTTTTAAACTTTTTTCGCCCCTAGTTACATGTTAATATGTGTTTGCCCGCTGTGTAGCATTTAGTTTGATGCTGTCTCCCCTCCTCTTCACGATGATTCCGTATGCATTTGGTGCTCAAATAAACATGCTAAACAGTGTCCGAATGCTTTCCATTTCACAGGTTATTGGGGAAGTACGTTTTTCTTTCTTTTTTTTTTTTAAATTTCTTTTTATTTGCAAAGACAAGGCAACAAAATGGTCAGTTCTTAAGAAATTAGAGTCGTTATAACACCGGTAACATACATTGACAGTGTGGATCAAGTGTCATTTGAATTAACTATGAAAGCAGAATCAGTTCAGTCTATAGTCTCCAAGCCGGGCCTGCGGAGGCTCACAGATGTCACCTCTATATTCGTTCCAATTTGATCACACCTCCTCCCACTTTCGGGGGCACCCTCGCGCCGTATACACAGTCTTCTCCTGCAGCATACACCAATCCATGTCTCTTTGCCATTCGGCTAATTTCGGTGGAGCGGAGGCACTCCAAAGGCGGGCGATGTTTCTTTTTGCCACCATTTGCCCAAGTGTGACCCAGAGTTTCCCTTTCGCAGGTAAGTGTCATGCCCCGTGGTTCGAATCGACAGACGATCCAGTATACAAGGCTTCTACGCGCTCATGAACGCGCTTAGCGTTCTAGCCTGGAGACCTGTTTCCGTCCTTGGTTCGTGTTGCCTGACTTCCGGTTTGAGACTTCCTGCTTCCAGAGTCGCGTTCGTTGTGCATTGAGCATTTCGCGGGTTCTGCCCGCGTTCCTGGCGTTCTCGTGAAGACGCTTTCTGAGCACAGTAGCGAGTCTGCTACTTTCGTGCGGTTCGTGCCGCTTTGTTCGCGTTGTCACCCGTCTCGGGTGGCGGCGTCAAGTGTGAGTGTGTTAATTCCTTTTCCTGGTGCAGCTCCTCATATAGTTGCATTCACTCTTGGGTGGCGGTGTTCAGTATTTCCTTTTCCTGGTGCAGCTCCTCATATAGTTGCATTCACTCCTGGGTGGCGGTGTTCAGTATGAATGATACGTTTTCCCTGTTTATGTTGCCAAACCCATTTCCTTAGTCCCCCGATTCCAAGGTTCCCCTCTCCGTATTCAACGGTATCAGTATTCCCTTACAAAACTCACTATACCCCTTGGTACCCTGAACCTCAGCCTCCTGTTACTCTTGGACCGTCACGCCTCATTGGCGCTTGGCTCACAGGTTGGGCCACACCAAAGGCAGTCCGTCACAGCCCCAATTCTGTAACACCAACTTACTCCCCTCGCAGTGGTGCGAGTATCCCATTGGGACAGAAGAACATTCGTAGTCCGAAGGGGACGCTAGTGTGGACCCCGATACAGGGGCCGTTGTACACCTGAAGCACGGTAACAGCGCTGTGCGCTACATCTTTCTTTTACTTGTAACACATTACTGGTGGGTGGAAGTAATCGTTGTTGTTTTGTTCCATCTCTCCAGCTCTCTACCTACGCCTGAATAGATTCTCGTTGTTACCTGTCACTTGGACCTAAGCTGGGGAATTTATGTTTCCATTATTGAGTAATAGGGTGAGTTGCTTGAGTAAGGAGAGGTATATGTTACATCAGGGAATAGTCCCTAAACCTTTTGCTTTGTGTGGTGTAGGAACTCCTGGTCTGCTCGTCCCAAGCCTGCACTCTCAAGATTCACATCACTCCCGAGTGGAGGTGACACCCATCTTAGAAAAAGGCAAAACCCCAGTGGTAGGTGGGATTGGTAATGTCTATTGATTGCCGTGAACAGTGTGATAATTAATAGTGATTAGGCCTTTCTATTACAGCGCAGAGAAGAGCTTCATCCTTGGTTCCACCACTGCCACACCACCGACGTCACACCCACCTTCCCTTGTTTTGTTACCCTGTTTTCCCCTGGCGTGTCATCCGGTTCTCTAGTGTTTGATAGAGACGGAAGGCCGTAGGGGAAGACTGAGACCTACTCTTCAGATTCCTGACGCTTCTGCAGAAAACCCTGAGAACCCTTACAATAAGTCTGTTCCCAGATGTTCAGGAGGCATCTCTTTGCCTCTGGGCGTATGTCTACCTCCTGCATGCAAGACACCACACGCCTCCAGTACCTCCGCACACTCGGGCATTCCCACAGTATATGGAAGAAAGAGCCAGTCTCACCGCAGCCCCGCCTGCAGAGCCCCTCCCCCCCTCTTCCCATCGCCTGCAATCTAGTGCAGGAGATGTACACTCTATGCAGTATTTTAAGTTGTATGAGCCGAAGTCTAGCCGAAATCGCCACCTCCCTAGGGGAGGCCAGCGCACTCACCCATTCCTCATCATCGATCTCAAGTCCATCGGCCACCCACTTCTCTTTAAGGGACCCGAGCGGATCAGGAGGATTATTTATCAGTTTTTTATATGTGAGTGAGATGGCATGCTCTGGCATGTATCCGTCGAGCAACCTGTCCTCAAGTGGGGAGGCCTGTGGGGGCTTAGTCCCTGGTGGTATGTTGGATTGGAGGGAGTGCCTAATCTGCATATATCTGAAATATTCAGTGTGTGCTAAGTTGTATGTGTCCTGCAAGTATGCAAAGGATCTGACCCCCTTGGGCCCCCACAGGTCTTTGACCTGTGAGATACCAATAAGGTCCCAGCTATGGAACCCCTTCGTGTGACCCAGGCTACCCAGTCTCTCCGACGCCCACAGTGGAGTGGCCATAGTCCGAGTATTGGACCAACCAAGCTTACGATGGGCCACGTGCCATATTTGCACCGAGTGTTTAGTCGGTCCTGTGAGATGATGTTTACCAGGTTTAGAGTAGAGTTCGACTTCATAATTCCCACCTGGGAGTAACCATCTATCCATCCCGTAACCTGGGTCTTTACCATCCCTATACGTCCCTTGGTTGATCGCCGACAAGTGAGTGGCCCAGTAGTACTTGCGGATATCCGGGAGGGCTATCCCTCCGTCGTACCATCCCAGTGTGAGTTTGTGCAGCGCTATTCTAGGTGTACCTGACCAGAGGAGGGCTCGCTGCGCCGCCTCTATCGCCACAAAATAAGAATTCGGTACCAAGTCCGGGTAGTTTTGGAGGGCGTAGAGAAACCTAGGAAGTGCCATCATTTTGAAGAGGGCCGCACGGCCCAACAGGAATAATGGAAGTTTCTGCCAAGTATTAGAGTCACGTTGGAGCAGTCGCAGGGGTGGTTGTAGATTCTTTTCATACAGAATAGTCTTGTCCACGGAGACAAAAACTCCGAGGTATTTGAATCCGCCCTCCGCAACGGTGAGCTGGCAGTCGCTGGGAAGCCTGGGGGGCCTGCCATGGAGGACATAGAGGAGGGACTTGCTCCAGTTGATGCGGAACCCTGAATTCTTCCCGAAACTAGTGAAGATATCCATTGCTGCCACAATAGACCTCCGTGGTTGGGATAGGTAAAGGAGGATATCATCGGCGTATAGGGAGATTTTGTCCTCCCATCCGTCCGCCCATTGTATCCCTTTGAGGTAGATATCTTGCCTGATCCATGCCGCAAGAGGCTCAAGGGAGAGCGCAAATAAGAGGGGTGAGAGCGGGCAACCCTGTCTGGTTCCCCTCTCCAGGGCGAAGACCTCAGAGACCCTGTTGTTAACTATCACCTGGGCCAGGGGCTCCGAGTAGAGAAGACGAACCCATGCTATAAAGTGGGGGCCGAAGCCCATTTTACGGAGCACCGCCATCATGTAGGGCCATTCTAGGGTGTCAAATGCCATGGTGGCGTCAAGCGACACCACCACCGCGTCCTCTTGTATCGTGTGGCACCTCCCCAGTACACCATTCAGGCGTCGAATGTTGAGCGCCGTATTGCGATGGGGCATGAAGCCGGACTGGTCCGGGTGGACCAACGTGGGTAGGACTAAATGAAGCCTATTGGCGAGAGTTTTCGCCAGTATTTTCGGTTCTGCGTTAAGCAGGGAAATGGGTCTGTATGAGGAACAGGACTCACTCCTCGGTTTCCCTTCTTTTGGGATAGCCACTATAGTGGCTAGGCGCTGCGTTTTTCTTAAGTGTATTTTATTATGTTTTGTGAATTTATATCACTGTATTTTTCTTTTTTTTGCTTTTGGTACATTGTCCTGACATAATGTACGGAGAAAATATTTCTTCCTGGTTTCATTTGTCCTTGGCCATGATGTCACCTACGTTTTACTATCCACCCATCTTCAAATTCTACTTTGTCAGATGCAGTTTCACTTTTGAGGTATTATGGGAAATAAATTGCTGATAAGATGCTTGTCTTTTTTTAATAAAGACTTATTCAGTTGCAGTTTAGCTTTAGTCTAGCTGAAAAAATATAATGTAATACTTTTCTATTTGTATATACAGGACAGAACCTTTCTACAATACCTTCTGCTTCAGACTTCAATACAGTATTGTCTAGTGAACAGAACACTCTAGATGGAACACAATCTCAACATAGCACCAGTGAAGATGATATTGCTTGCATAGAAGAGGGCAACCAGGGGTTTCCTGCAGTCCAGCTTGCAGATGCCCAGGTAAAGGATGTTTAGGAAATGACTTCAGAAATGTGTGTTTTCAAGTTTCAGAGCAATATGATGTATAATAATTAATTCTTTATCTTCCATATTATTTACTGACATGCATGTTTGTGTATGTTTCATTTTCATATTGGATAATACGGTAAAAACAAAAATTCTGTTCTTTGTAAATGACCTGCAGATGACTTGGCAGGAGAGAGCGAGAGAGAGCTTCACAACTGTAATTTTAGTTAGGTGCTAGTTGCTATCATTTTTTTGTTTCGAATAACGTTGGCACCTTTAGAATAATCCATCAAATAGGGGCGGGGCAGGGAATCCCAAAATGCAATTTCCATAGAAATATTTTTAACAGCGCTACAGCCAAAGCGGCTAAAAAGAACCAGATTTGGTAGAAAGCTAGATCTTTACTCAGAAAACCTGCTTTTTGTTGTGATTTGTTGTAAACCGTTGAGTAGTTTTTGAGAAATTAAGGTTCAGAATTCATAGATATCTGGAACATTGGGCTGAAATTTAAAAATGTAAGCCTTCTGATTGGCTAGGAGGCTTTTTCAGAGCAAGCCATCTGATTGGCTAGCTGTAACATTAAAAGAAAGAAATGTTTAGGTAGCAATTCCAGGACTGATGGACCTGGACCCCTGTCCTGAAAATGTTCGGGAAAAAAAGGCATAAAGGCGCACGGTAGGGATATCCTGACCCCTCGTAGCCCATGTGGGTAGAAAATATTTTGTGTGTGTGTGTATATATATATATATATGTGTGTGTATATATTATCTACTCGCGGTCGCCAGTAGATAGTTATAGTTAGGACCGTGTTTCCATAGGATGTCATCAGTGATTTCACTGACCATGTCATGAATGATGTAATATGTGACATCATCAGCAGTGGATTGCGGGCGCGCGAGTTATAGTTAGTAGAACTAACTATAACGAAGGAATTTCAATGGTTTTGTATGAGTGAAATGTCCAGCTAACTATAACACCCCTGAAACCTATGTTTTTTTCAGTGAATTTCTAAGGTTTTTTAAATGCTAATTCCTAACTATAAGATGTCTGAAACCTATGGTTTTTTCAGTAAATATACGTGTATATATATATATACATGTGTGTGTGTGTGTGTGTGTGTGTGTATATATATATATATATATATATATATATATATATATATATATATATCCAAAAGCCATATAATGTCCCTGGGACCCCATACCGTGAGGCCTGTTGCAAGTATGGTGGCCCGGGGACTCCCTCCAACTGGAGACAGAAATACTTTGTTTTATTCCCCTGCCCACACGCACATGGGAAGGTGACACTGGATTGTTCCTCCCCGGCTGGAGCAGAAATAAAAGCTTCCCATGCCAGGTGTGAGCACATTGAAATATGCCTGCTCCTGATGACACTCGAAGATGGTGCTGGATGAATAGCCGACGGGCAATGGATACCTGATGTCAAGCTTTAGCTGTCCTGGGTGGGACTGGGACACCCTTCAAAAATTAAATAATAAATGAGCTGGCGAGCTGTTCATTTATTATTCACTGCCCTTGTCAAGGAGTGCCCCACAATGCTCATAGGAGTCTTATTTGCATAGGTTTGCTTGCTTTTTGTACATCAATCTTGGCACGAGCTCCACCAACATGTTACAAAAATGTAGTGGGTACTGCAAGGAGTGCAGCAGCCCCCCCCCCCCCGCAAATCAATAATTAAAAGTAGCCCTATTTTTCCTAGGGTGCATACAGCGTGACTCCGGAAAGGTTTTTGGTGTTTGTAAGCATTCCTTTAGCTGGGGCTTTTTTCTCATCATTGTGGTTGCTGTGTTGGCTGCATTGGCCTGAGAAGTGTAAAAGAGATTCTAACAGTGTTTAAAATTGTTGGAAAAGACACAAGGCTTGCATTGTATATTAATGTGGCTACCCCTTGACACAGCCAGTAGGTATGTCTTAATATAATAATGTTGTGATCCCTTGACAGAACCAATAGGCTTGCTTTGTATATTGATTTGGTCACCTCTCAACAAACCCAATAGTTTGTCTTTTATATATGTGATGTGGCCACCTCCTTCACAAAGCCAGTAGATCTGCATTACTTAAAATGACACTTATTTACATTGTGATAAGTTCTCTCATTGCCTTGTGTGTAAAGGGGGCAGGGGAATGGAAGTTGTAGGAGATGGTTTGAGTGCAAGGCTTGTCAGCAATAGACCGGTGATGTTATAGTTAGTTATGATAATAAGGTCATACTTTGTGTTAAAAAACCCTAGAAATTAACTGAAAAAAACAAAGGCTTAAGTGATCAATAGTTAGGTTTAGTAATAATATCTTACTTTAAAAAAGCCTTACTACTTCACTGAAAAAAACAAATGTTAATGTGACATTATAGTCGAATGAAAATGTCAGTTAAAAAATATCATAATTAAAAAACACTGAAATTAACCAATTAATAGTTTACTGGGTAACTATAACTTGTGCCCCCGCCATGAACTGCTTATGACCTCACACATTACTCATGACATTCTCAGTGGCATTGATGACATCGCTGATGACCTCATCCACCATACTGATGTTCAATTTACCATACAAACCAGTACATACTTTGAAATATGTAAATAAATACTAAATAGTGCAGAATCATGTAAAGCGTAAATTTCATAAACATACGTGTTTATTTAAAACAAATACACTAAAGCCCAGCCCCTCTAGACATACTAGCCCTGTTCGCCATGTGCACAAGTTTTAATGGATTTTCCACTCCCATCAGACAGCACCCAAGTCATATTCAGTTGCACAGCCCATACTACCCAAAGCCATCACATCATCCACACATTTTCACGGAGAGCCCTCTACCTACAGACTATCACAACCATTTAGCTGGTGAAGCTAATACTACCCACAGCCTTTTTCCTGTGGACAATTCTTCACAGAGAGCCCACACCCTCCATACACACAAGCCTTATAAAGTGGCCCAGCATGTTGCAAATGCATGCAGTAATTAGCAGTGCAGAAGCTATAGTAAATTTGCTCTAGATGTAGCTCACCAAATAACTTTGTGTGTCAGAAGCGTATAGCAAACTGTCACGCTCATTGAATGATATCATTGATGGCATTGAACATGTCATGAGTGATGTAATATGTGAGTTTGTAAGCAGTGCATGGCGGGGGCATAGGTCATAGTTAAACCAGTAAACTATAACATGAATTTCAGTGGGTTTTTTTTTAGTTTAAAATAATATTTTTAATAGAAATGTTCATCTATGTCTCTTTAAACTTTGTTTTTTCAGTGAATTTCGAAGGCTTTTTTTAGCATATATTTTAGGATTTTTAGGAATATTTTATGATATTTTTACCAGACCTTTCTATAACATAACTCTAACCATTGATTTTTCAGTGGACATATACACACACAAATAAGGGTTTTCTCACTACAAGTCTTTAGGTAAGTCTAAGCACAAGAAAGCCAAACTGGACTTGCCTCCATCTTGCCCCTCCTGCATAGGTCAGAAGCCACATGCCGTTGACACTCCAAAGACCTGACTTCAAGCCTATTCTAAGGTGGGTCCAGAGCACTAGAGTTTCCTGCTCGCTGTCGTCAACCCTGCATCAATTAGAGGCCATGCTGCAGGTTTTCGGGAATGCCGTCCTCCCCTCTGTCTCACTTTTGGATCCCATGGAGCAAAAAAAGGTTCCCAGTTGTACTTCTGCCGATAGAGCTTACTCTAACATCGACTGACCCATTTGGGCTTTTTCTTGCTCTTTACTAGCATTGGCCCATGCTTTCAACCCCAGCCTTGCTGGCCACGGCGGTCCCCATCATTCTGGTGCTGACCCTGAATCCAGCAGTCCCTGTTCTGGATACGGCCCTGATGCCTGGTTCCAGTTCATTCACAGTGGTTGTCCAGATATTTGCACAAGTACTAGACCTACAGCTCTCTACTATTGAGACAAAGGTATTGGCAGAGGTTTGGTAGGCTGGGCCTTTTACATCAGAGCCCTCGCTATATTTTAAGGAGGCTTTAATAGACACCTAATGGCATCATGGGTAAAGCTGCATTCGGCTTCTCCAGTACGACGCCAAGAAGCTAGGTGGCATAGGTCAGCCCCTGAAGACCCAGCCTTTCATACTCCGTACCTGACCCCTGAGCTTAGTGATTCAAATTTCCTTGAGCAAGATCTACTCCAATGTATTCCATTTTGCTCCACCAAATAGCAAGTCAGAGTGCATTGACTCAGTTGATAAATATATTCCTCTGCCAGCTTGGCCCTTCAGTCCTTAAATGCTATTTGTCTCTTAGGCCAATATACTCACGCCCATTGGGACGAGTGAGAGTTTTCTGGCTATCCCTGATAAATTCATGAGCACCTTTGCCCAAAGAACTCAGGATGGACAAGACACCACAAAATATGTTTTCGTTGCCAGCCTTGATTCAGAGGACTGTGTAGGACAATACTTGGGAGCCAATGTCGTAATCGGGCATCATGCCTGATACGGGCCACAGGTTTTTCCGGTGATGATTAAGCATCCCTCATGAGCATGTCATTTGATGGTTTCAGGCTCTTCAGAGGAAAGGATGACTTTCTTTAGAGCTTTTTAAAGATTTCACAGCCTGCTCTCCAACTTTACTTTCAACGGTCTGTCAGTTTTATAGTGCAGGATTTTCAGAGGGTAGTTTTAAGGACTATTTCATCACCAATTGCAGCCGTCACAAATCTGTAGAGCAATTGGACCAGATTAGATTTTTCACTGGCCTAGAGGATACCAAGGACAACAATCCTCAAATTCCTCATCACCTGCCACAACTGTCACCAAGCCATTTTTATTTCCCCTCCTAGGGACATGCACAGCCGGCAGGATTAAATATTTTCTAAGCAGTTGGAGAAGTATTACATCACCTCAGTTGGTGGTACAAGTTCTTCAAAGAGGTTACTTCCTGCCTCTCACATTATCTCCCTTGCCCCCACATCCCACATATTTTCACCCAACCATCTGTGTGCTATAGCACTATCTTTTTTGCAGGAATACCAAATGATTTTGACAGGGTCTTGTAGGTGAAGAAACGAGGCATGTTACTGAACTTCGTGATGTCCGAGAAGGACAAAGGCCTCTTAAATACCTTTTAACAGAAGGGCACATTTACGATGCTCACTATGGTCTAGGCTCTTTCTGACCTGGATCTGGGAGATTGGATTGTGTCCTTTGGCCTGCAGGACACACATTTTCTCTCTAACTCTGGGATGTTTACAAAAGTCATGGCAGGGATCGGAGCCATCTTTGCAGTTTGATGATCCATGTTTTCTTGTACATTGTTGACCGGCTTTTGAAGTAATGCTTCCTGCAGTCAGTCACAGACCACCTCTAGGTGACGGTCTTACTTCTTTCATACCTGGGCTTTTCATAAGCCAAACCAAGTCCCATCTGTTAGTTGCACAGAGGATTTGCTTGATGGGTATCATTCTGAAGACAGTCCTTTTCAGTGCATTTCTACCGCAATGAGTTCAGGACAATCAGTATATAATCCCAATGTTTTAGGCTTAATCCACAGTTCTGGTGTAGGCGTTTCTGAGGTTTCTTGGGCTTCCATCCATATACGTCATCCGTGTCCCATGCGCCAGAGGTCACGTTTGACCCTACAATGGTTTCAGTAAAATGGCAATCTGCCCATCTCAATCCAGATCTCACAGGAGATAGCTCAGGATATGTAGTGGTGGTAGACAAACAGTAACCTGACTTGTAGCAGGCCTACCTCCACCCAGGCTTCGAGGTTGTGACTAGTCGCTTGGGGGTGTCTGGAAGAGGGGAAGATCGGAGGCCTTTGGTCTCTGACGGAGCACCCACTTCTTTTTAAATCTATTGGAGCTTCGTGCAACCTGGTTGCCGTTGAAAGCCTTCCTGCCGACCATGATAGAGAAGGCTGGTTCAAGCCCTCACAGACAACAGAACCACCATGTAGTACTATAACAGGCACAATGGCTTAGCCAGGAGGCCTTGCACCTTTGGAGGGGATTGGATCAGCAGCAGATCTTTCTGGTGACCAACCGACTGGCGGCTTCTATGAATACCAGAGCAGACAAGCTGATGTGAAATCGGCTGGCGGGCCATAGATGCTATCTTAATCCTGATGTGGGCCAGAGCATCTTCCTACAGTAAGACATACCTTGGTTAGATCTGCATGCCACTGTCATCTACATCATTTTGTTTCCGACAAATTGCTGGTGAGGACTCAGGCAATGTTCCTGCTAAAGATAGCATTACCCTTTCATGACAGACCTTCGATTACCCTACCAGCATTTTTCACACCGTCTGCTTGAACTTAAATTTGATTCCACAAGGAACCACAGTGTAGACAATCAGTTGTTTGTGAGTTTTGCTGGGACTAGAAAAGGTAAAGTGGTGCAAAAGAGGATGCTGTGAAGGTGGATCGTCCTCTGAATAATGATATGCTATGCATTGGCTCAGAAAAAACAAATGAAAAGATATGAAAGTATGCTGTTCCTAGAGAGAGCTATTGGTGAACAAAGAGATGTATGTGTCCCCGAGGTCAGGAGGAGAGTCCTCCTTTAGGAAAAAGACCCTCACACACCCGGCAGACTAGCTGTCATATGTCGTCAGCATGTGGCCCAGATGTTAAGTGTCATCATCGGGTCTGCTCCGAATCAGAAAAAACAAACCCTGAAGGTTAGCAGACCCATTTTGCTATCCATCAGAGCCAAGGTTGCAACAGCGGCAATGTCAAGGGGAGTGCCTATCCTATACACTTGCTAAGCTTCGATGGGTGTTGGTTTATATGTTTACTAATCACTATTGCCTTAACAGCCATATTTTGCAGAGAGGGACCCCTTTAGTTCTGCTGGACAATTTGAGTCCACTTCCCTGACCCTCATGATGCCAACCTCCCCATTAGGGATAAACCATCCCATGTTATGGCACTTGTTGATGTTATTACACTGACTGCCATTTTTAGGACCATTAGAGGAATGACAAACCAACCTGAACTTCATCCAAAAACGTGACAGCGTAGTGTTATCACATAGGCTGGGAACACAAGTTAACAAAAACACAAGAACATCAATTAGCACTTAAATTGGGCCATATTCTATCACATGTACACAACATAAATCTACCTCCGCTTTCCCATATCTAGGACAAGGTGTTTGCATTTCTGTGTAATATTTATTAACCCTATCAGGGGACATGTACATTCTGTGTAGATAAAAAAAAAAATTAAGATTTACTTTTTCAGAAGTTCGTCCAAATAGATGAGTAAGACCCTCTCGGTCAGTAGTATGTTTTCTGTTCTAGTTTAATTTGTCTCTGAACATTTATGCACATGGGCCAGCACTAGCACTTTCTTCTTTGTCCTAATGGTAGCCCAAAGTTCTATCCCTTTAGGCACAATCTATGGTGCCGCTAATCTTATGGGACTCCCAACTTATCCCACAGATGGTGCGCCTTAGGGCCACCATGTGTGCACTATGACTGGGCAGACACTCCGCTTATCCAAAGGTCTTTCCAGTTCCTCATCTTCCACCTGCCTTCATCCAGGACTTATGCAAAAATAACACTTGATGGACAAAATGCTGATCAATGTCAAACATTCAGCCCAGTACAGAGATCTTGGCCAAAATCCATTGTTTTTTTGCTCCCCGTGCCATTGCAGTTTTAACCCAGCCATATGCAAATCAGTCTTGCCTATGTTTGCCATGGGAACAGTCCAGCCCGAACTGCCAGGCCAGGTCCTCCCTGGACCGGAAACAAGCATCCTGGGACGGTTTCAGGGCATCACCCCTAATCAGCCAGGCTAGCTTGACTCCAGTGGCATGAAGAGCACAAGACCCACGTCTGGGCATACCCCTCCCACTCGGGGTGACAAATGCAAAAAGAACAAGCTTTGGCATAGCCAATAGGTCTCGCCTTTGGGACCTTATAAGTGTTTAGCCATGCAACAGTTGATGTTGTTGCATCAAGGATATTGAGCTGGATAACTAAACACTTATAAGGTCCCAAAGGCGAGACCTATTGGCTATGCCAATGTTTGTTGAGGACTGCAGCTGTACGTGGGGAGGCGAACTGGAAGTAGTTGCTTCATTTAACCTGCATCTTCCAAGTATCCAAGGCATACATGATCTCCACCATGGCTGTAGTATATAACCATTGATCTATTTCAGTGCAGTGATTAACAACGTATTGAGAGTTTGAAAATGTTTGGGAGGGCGATGGGTCTGAATATGACCAAGACATTGCTCTAAAGCTTAGCAAGGTGCTATACAAATAACACTTTACTGTAGCAGGGTCATCTGTAACCTGAGGTGCTGAATACAGACCATTGTTGATAGGGTGCTGTGCTCAGTCATGACCAGAATGTGTTACTCAAGATGCACAATTGAAAGGGCACTAAACTACCCACCATACAATTTTGTTTTATGTTTTTACACGTTTACAAAACTCATCTGGGATTTCAAGAACAATGAAATAGTCATTTACTCTGAATCCCACGATTTTGGTCATTTGCCTTAGTAAGGATTAGAACTAAGGTCTCCATGGTAAAACATATGCAACGTGGCAGCTAAAACCGCTGTTCTTGAATTCAACAATACATAATTTGTTCTTTTTTCAAAGTAAGATGAAAACCCTATTCAGGCGGTGAAGTTATGATGAAAAGCCACCGTACACAGTAAATAAATAAAACCAATTACGGTCATGGAAGCGGGAGAGCGTGTCATCCCGGGTCCGGTTGAAGGCCACCGCACACACGAAATACAAAACAAAAAAAAAACATTACGGTCGGGGAAGCGGGAGAGTGTGTCACACCGGGTCCCATGAAAAGCCACTGCACACACAAAATAAATAAAACAAGCGGTCTTCACTTTTCAAGCACTCGCACTTGTGCTTGTGGCGGCATCCACCTTGCGGGAGAGAGCAGCGGCACGCAGGGGACATCTTTGTAATTAACGTGGCCGCGCCGCTGCTCGCTCCCGCAAGGTGGATGCCGCCACAAGCACGAGTGTGAGTGCTCGAAAAGAGAAGACCGATTGCTAAAGGCCCTCTCCTAGAGCAGCCCATGCACGCTGCCTAGGCGAGATCTAACAAAGGGCTCACTGTGCCACTGGATTCAAGCCAGCCAGGCTGATGAGGGGTGATGCTCCGAAACTGTCCCAGGATGCTTTTTTCTGGTCCAGGGAGGACCTGGCTAGGCAGTTTGGGCTGGACAGTTCCCATAAGCAACAGGGTCAAGACTGATTTAGGGCAGGGTCTAACCTGGGGTGGCGTGGTGAGCAAAAGAATGATGGATTAAACCCAGATCTTTGTGCCTGGGTGTGAATGTTTGCATTGTTCAGCATTCCATCCATCAATTGTTCTTTTTGCATCCATCCAGGACTAGGCTGCTGACAGCAATTACTAGACTTTGGAGTGCTTCCTATGTAAATCTAGACCTCTGACTTGGGGTAAGTTTGATCAGCCATGGTCACCTGTCACCTGTCAGAGTCTCTCTAAGTTGATTGAGAGCTTCTTTCGTTTTTCCTCTGCTTCCTTTGTCTCCTGGTCCGGCTAGGTGGAATATGCAGTGTTTACCATGAGAGCATACTCCTGGAAATTGTTTTGGCCTGGTTTCACGTAGAAACCCAGGTCTCCAGTGCATTCTTCAAGCATGACAACATCTACCCTTTTTCGAAATCCCTCTGAGGAGCATAATTCTGCCCAACCTAGTTGGATATGATTCTGAACTTTGGAAATGCATTAGCACTGTTTTTCAGTGGGCTGCTATTCCTCTGCCATAGACTGACTCAGAACTGTGAAATCCTTGCTTTTACAGTTCCTGAACATGCAGCGACATGCTGATCTTGACAGCGTGTATGTTCCCAGCAAGTCAAAAAGAAAAGGGGTGTAGGTGTAGAACACCAGTAAGCTATCGCTACCTTGCACAAGAGCATGGTAGAAGTCTGCCCAAAAACCAACCGCCTACAATTGCAAATCAGCTTAGTGGTGATTCTTCCCGTGAAGAACATTTCATACCTACACTCACTCACTCCTCCAAATTATCCTTTCATTGTAACCATTAGCCTCCAATCGGCATGATGTGAGCATGGGCCTACCCCCAGTCTAAAAGGACTTAGTTCCTGAAAAAAGCACCTGTGAGCTACATAAGGGATCCCATGACCTTACTTTACTATTGATGTATCCAGAAACTGTGTCATGCACTAACCAGACCCAGATAGCTCAAAGACCGACAAGTCCAAGTGTGTTTCCATGTGTAGTCACTTTTAGTCTCAGTGGGTTAAACATCTGTGGTCACTATCCTGCCCCGCCTTCTAAATGTGGATCTGATTGACCTAATGCAGACGCCATCACCCTCTGGGCATGAGATAGTCATTTTTGATGGTACCAGCAGACCTTAGTTTAGATGGAACAGTATGTATATCTTTGTAGTTTCAGAACTCTTAACTGTGAACACAAGGCATTTGATTTACCTGTGTTAGAATATTGCTCTTCCCTTCCGCCGTATTATGTATTTTCCTACTTATTTTAATGTTCTTTATCATCTGTCAACTGCAAACAGTGTTGAAAGATGCCAAGTTTTGACAGGGGGATCAAGCACCGCTATATTGTCCTTGTTTGTTGTAGAGCAAGTCTGTGATCAGCTAATTAAAATGCACAGTGCATGTTGTGTAGAACTTGGTTGCTGAGTCTTGTAAATGTACTACCTTGTGTTTTTTTTTTTTCACTTCTTCAGTTTGTATGCTTTTAATCACTTGTTTACCATTTTACTGTATATTTTATAGGTAGTATGAAAGTATTTTGTTTTTTACATAAACATTCTTGCGACCATTCTCATCTTTATTGCATCTGTGATATACATGTTGTACTGTTGCAAGACTTCCATTCACACCACCTCATTTGACCCATTGGGCGCTATTGATGTGATCTCTATATCAAGAGTGCCCATGGGCGGTTCCCATTGATGGGGGTGGGCGGTCACGTCAAAGAGTATGGCAGTGGAGTAGCAGCTGTTCTGTACTGCTCTAGTGCCCCCTCTAAACTTTCACAGTCCTCTGGGGCCAAGCAGGGGACTTCCGCTCTCCTGCTGCAGGCCAGGTGGATGTGCCATCCTGCAACTGACATGATTAGGTCACTGTGCAATGACATCAATTGCAGGGCCAGAATCCAGGATATGGTTTCCTTGTTTGCCTACTAGCACAGATGGGACTGAAACCAGCCCTGGTCTCTACACGTGCAGAAAACTGATCCAAAATTGAAATATTGCAGAAAAGCTGAGAAACTCAACTTTCCAGCAATATCGCTCAGACCTTCAAAATACCAGGCGACCACTGGGGGATGTGATCCCCCAGCTCTTCCACTACACTCCAGGTGTTATTTTTGCAGGGTGGGGTAGAAAGCACACTAGCCACGCGCTGACCGCTGTTGCTGCCACAGGGGACTACCTGTCCCAGAACTATTTGTTCCCTGGAGGGAGGTGCTCCTGCTGCCCTCGCGCTACAAAAGTGCTGAAAATCACCGCTGCGCGGGACGCGCTGACCGCTGTTGCTGCCACAGGGGACTACCTGTCCCAGAACTATTTGCTCCCTGGAGGGAGGTGCTCCTGCTGCCCTCGCGCTACAAAAGCGCTGAAAATCACCGCTGTGCGGGACGCGCTGACCGCTGTTGCTGCCACAGGGGACTACCTGTCCCAGAACTATTTGCTCCCTGGAGGGAGGTGCTCCTGCTGCCCTCGCGCTACAAAAGCGCTGAAAATCACCGCTGTGCGGGACGCGCTGACCGCTGTTGCTGCCACAGGGGACTACCTGTCCCAGAACTATTTGCTCCCTGGAGGGAGGTGCTCCTGCTGCCCTCGCGCTACAAAAGCGCTGAAAATCACCGCTGCGCGGGACGCGCTGACCGCTGTTGCTGCCACAGGGGACTACCTGTCCCAGAACTATTTGCTCCCTGGAGGGAGGTGCTCCTGCTGCCCTCGCGCTACAAAAGCGCTGAAAATCCCCATGGCGCGTGACGCGCTGACCGCTGTTGCTGCCACAGGGGACTACCTGTCCCAGAACTATTTGCTCCCTGGAGGGAGGTGCTCCTGCTGCCCTCGCGCTACAAAAGCGCTGAAAATCACCGCTGCGCGGGACGCGCTGACCGCTGTTGCTGCCACAGGGGACTACCTGTCCCAGAACTACTTGCTCCCTGGAGGGAGATGCTCCTGCTGCCCTCGCGCTACAAAAGCGCTGAAAATCACCGCTGCGCGGGACGCGCTGACCGCTGTTGCTGCCACAGGGGACTACCTGTCCCAGAACTATTTGCTCCCTGGAGGGAGGTGCTCCTGCTGCCCTCGCGCTACAAAAGCGCTGAAAATCACCGCTGTGCGGGACGCGCTGACCGCTGTTGCTGTAACAGGGGACTACCTGTCCCAGAACTATTTGCTCCCTGGAGGGAGGTGCTCCTGCTGCCCTCGCGCTACAAAAGCGCTGAAAATCACCGCTGCGCGGGACGCGCTGACCGCTGTTGCTGCTACAGGGGACTACCTGTCCCAGAACTATTTGCTCCCTGGAGGGAGGTGCTCCTGCTGCCCTCGCGCTACAAAAGCGCTGAAAATCACCGCTGTGCGGGACGCGGGCGGCGCCCGGGCAAAGCCCGGGCCAATGGCGGGCCTGTCCTTGCCCACAAGAGGCCGGGCTGGGCCAGGGCTCTTGGTTTTTTGTCCTATGATTGGCACCAAGGTCCCTTCAGCTGGGTAAGTTCCATACTTGCCCAAATTGCACTTGTGAAACAGTTTCTGACAATTTGACCCATGTTTCTCATTCTTGTACACTTTGGAGAGCAGTACTGAGGGACATAGTATCGTCTTGCCATTCCTCTGTTGCTACAGGAAATCCAATTGAGAAGACTTTATTCTACTTGACATAGGGGTAGAGCCTAATATTGGTACTGGACTTTAAATATAATTTATCCCACTGGGTTGAAAATGGGGAAAAGGAAAACAATGGATGGGAATAGTGGAGCACAGGGGGGGGGGGGGGGGGGACAGCGCTAGAGAATCCAAGGGGAAAGGGTCAAGAAATCTTTGAAGCAGAAGGTAGCCATTAATAATTGTACCTTGGATAGAATTGATCTCTTGATCGATGATTGTGAGGATATCTTAAGTAGTGATATATGCACTCAAGCTGCAAGCGCTGAACCAAATATAGATAAGTTATATTTGCCTAAATCTACCACATGTCAGCAGATAAAAATTCCAGTAATGTTTCATAAATCTAACAAGGGAGACACCGTAGAGCAATAAAATGAGAGCTTTGTAGCCAAGAGTCAAGCTCCTGGTGGGAGTAAGGCTGATAAAGGGGAAATGTCGGTTGTTTGTACAAATAGGTTTGCTCCCCTTTTAGATTTTCATGAAGAAGAAACGGGGGATGTTCATTTGAACAACTCTGTGTTGCTACCATGTAGCTCTCCACCTGCACCCCTTCTAGATAATATTAATGTCTCTCGGGGTCTGCTCTCCCTCTTTAGTGAATTAAAATCAGAGGTAGAATTAATACGTACACAGCTAGTAGAATTGACTGTGAAGGTTGACTTTTTGACGCAAAGGATCCCTCATCCTGTAGAAAGTCCTAAATGCAGTGTTATGCAGTTTGAGCAATCAAAGCCAACATCTAAACAGGAAATTCGTTTAGATATAACATCTAAGGGTGCAAGGAGTAAGCCCATTATCGCACACTCGCAGACTGTGGGAGAAGAGAATAGTTCTATTGTAGAATTGGGCGGTCCTTCTTATGCTACTGTTTTAAAATCACAGCTTTCACAGTTGAAAACTAGATGTCCTGTTAATCTAGATACAGGGACCAATCAAATTAAATATAGGCAACAAGGCTTTGCACCGCCGGGCACTGATTTGGATCAGGTACCAAAAATGTATATGATTAACGTCCCTAAATATAACATTGGGATTAATAGAGAAAGTACAGATTCCCTCACAAATAAAGCAATCCACTGGATTCGCCATGTTAGGGGCTGTCGCTCTATTATTAGGGAAGACATTACGAGAGCTGGTAGACTTTCTTCCAGGACAAATCCTTGGGATTCATAGAGCTAATATTAAGAGATCATGCCCTGGTTGAGAACTTGTTGGCCTTAGAGTTTCGTACATCTTCCCCAGACCACTCATCAATACAATTCAGACGTTTTCCATTTGTATCCGGCCAGGAGTGCCCCGGAGGGCTTGCTGACCGTATATCAGATGGACCCTCAAATTTGGATTCTAACGACTGACTAACAAATGTGTTGCAGTCGGCTAAACATCCTAATAGGGTCCTCCCCTAACTGCATTTATTTTTCAAATGAGGAAGAATGTACAATGACCTCCCCTTCCTCCAATATTGATGTACCAGCTCTTAGAGGAGTTATAGAGGCAATTAATTATCAAGCCATTTCACCTAGTACTGTCTCCCCTGCTGTTCCTATATTGACATCAAAGAGAGCTATTGAGTTCTCAAATTCCGATGGTATCCCACTGATTGAGGGGAGATCTCTATGTTCACCTAAAACTCTGTCTAAACTATCTGTGGTGTCATGGAACATAGCTGGTCTAAGTTCCAAGAATATATCGCCAGAGTGGCATTCATTTATTGATCAACACGATGTTTGCCTATTTCAGGAAACCTGGGCGTTGGATTCAATTCATTGCGTAGGTTTCCTGAATTATTATGTCCCCGCAATTAATGGTGGGAAGGGCAGACCTTCAGGAGGTTTGGTAATTTGGATGCGCCAAGAGATTGGTTTTAAGGTCCAGGTCATTGAGTTTAATAATAAGGACATACTAGTGATTAGGTTGTTGTGGGGAGTGGCTGAAAAACTTGATGTTTATAATGTTTATGCAAGGGGAACAAAGGGAAGGAAATCTGAGGTTTTAGTAGCCTTAGATGCACTCCTTGGCCAACATTCCACGGGCACTGATGTAATATTAGCAGGTGATTTTACTATGACATTCGAACCCCTTCTAAATGGCAATTTCAATTTTTATGATTCTGAAGATGATCTCTGGAGAATCCCAGAATGAGATTTAAATCCGGTAAAGAGATGGACGGATGTAGTGGTGCAAATGAACTCTCTCTGTATGGAGAGAGGACTAAGGGCATTAAATGGCAGAACTCAGTCAGACGGAGCTGGTGTATGTACTTTTAATAATGGTTCTAGTCATGGTCATATTGATTATATTTTAATTAATTGTCAGTTCTGGCACGCGTTAAAGGACATGAAGGTAGTTGAACGGGTTGAGAGCGATCACTACCCATTATCCGTAGTTTTTGAGGTAGCGGTTGAAAAATGCGTTCCTCAGTTCTCTAGGGAATTGACAACCCTAGACTTAGTTCCCACAAATGATATGCGACGTTTAAAATGGGTTAATTTAGTAGCAAAACCGGAAGTTTTAGTTAGGATTTCACTGGATGTAGGCAAGGCGGTACTAGACCTGGAAGAACTTTCAGCTAATTTGGCACCCCCAGAAATGCTTATTGGATTTCACGCTGAGTTTTTTATTCATCTTCGTTCCTATTTCTTTAAAACAACCAAAAACAATAGGGTTCAATAGGGATTGTAAGGAGGCTCGTAGTTCTCTGGGGCTTGCCATCAGGGAAGGTGACATCCCTAAGATCCGGTTAGCCAGGTTGAAATACAAGAAAGCCCTGGACCTGGCAAAAAAATGTTGGGACGATAATAGATGGCTGGACTTAAAAAAGGGCTTGTGAAAATAAAAAACAAAAAGTATTTTGGGATGTGGTAAAATGGGGTAGAGAGAGATGTCCATCAGAGTTGGCAAACCATGTAAGCCAAGATCAATGGGTAACGCACTTCCAATCCCAATATGCTTGTGGCTTAGATGACAGGGAGATACCCGAGCTTCTTTATACTTATTATGACGGACCGGCTTTTAACGAAGATGATGTTAATATTGCTTTAGGTACTTTGTTGGGTGGTAAAGCGTCAGGTCCTGATGGGATTCCAGTTGATATATTCCTCTCCAACAAAGTCAAATGGAACCATTACTTCCTGATTTTAATGAATGAAATTGCTAAAGGTTTGCCGATACCCGAGTCATGGAAGGGAGCCGAGATAATTCCAATTTATAAAAAGGGTGACAAGTCATTACCTGGGAATTATAGACCCATAAGTTTAATTGATTCATCACAGAAGATTATGGGACGTTTGGTGTTAAATAAAATTCAGGAATGGATTAGTGCACAAGACATTTTGTCTACCTTTCAGGCTGGATTCCGGGCATGTACTAGTACTATCGATCAAACCTTTCGTTTTACATTACTTTATTGGTAGACGGTGGTTTTGGAAAAAGGCAGCTTGTATGCTGCCTTTGTAGATTTAAAGTCAGCTTTTGACCTTGTCTCCCGTAATAGATTATGGAGAGTCTTACAAGATTTGAGGATGCCCCATACATTATTATCTCTCATCGCTAGACTCCATCAGGACACATATGCAAAAATTAGGTGGGGATGCCAGGGCCAGGTTACCCCCCCCCCATTTGGAGTGGAAAGAGTGGTGAGGCAAGGCTGTGTGATGGCCCCAACCTTGTTTTCCATCTTTATCAACCGAGTAGTAAAATTCTTGGAAGATACTCCAACGGATGCTCCAAAATTGGCGGGTGTAAGAATTCCAATTCTTATGTTCGCCGATGATACGTTGTTACTAGCAAAAACACAGAGCGGCTTACAGTGTGCTTTATCTCTCTTTGAGGAATTTTGCCAACTTCGGGGATTAGAAATAAATGTTTCTAAAACAAAATATATGACATTTAACGGCCCTAGATCATTTGGAGGAACATTGCTGCTAAATAAACGTCCGCTGGAGCAGGTAAAAGAATATACATATCTTGGGGTTGTCATCCAGAGGGATATGAAATGGGGCAAACAACTGGATATGGCTACATTAAAACATCGATAGTTAGCTGGAACTTTATTAGCTGAGTTTAATGCATCTTTTACAAAACCAGTTAGCCCAGTCCTGACTATTCATAATATGAAAGTCATTAGTGCGGTTCTTTATGGGGCAGAGTTATGGGGCTATAAAAACCTGTCTAAATTGACTGTTGCCGAAAATAGCTTTCTACGAAAAATCATTAACCTCCCGCAAAGTACACCAGTACTGCCTTTACTTAGCGATCTAGGAATGAAGGCATTGGCTGACAGTGCTAGACTGCGACCATTATTATACTGGCGAAGAATTTGGTCAACCCCAGAATTGTCCTCGTATGCTGAGGGTTTTAAAGACCTAATAAGAGTTGACCAATTCAAGAAAACTAAATGGTTACGGAATCTTAGATCAATGCTAGAAAATATTGGTATGGCTGAACTTTGGGAGAATCCAGAAAAAAAGCAGTTACCATCGAAATTGCAATTGAAGGAAAGATATTGGGGATGGGTGGAAGCCAACACTTTCAGGAATAGTGATCCATCGACGTTGACAGGCCAATTCCTTATGGCTAAACCAACTCAAAGGCTAGAAGCCTATTGGGACACTATCACAAAGCCTCTTGATAGAAAGCTCCTGTTCCAATTAAGAGTTGGCACACTACCTGTCAAGTCTTTTTCAGCAAGCTGGGGGACCTCAGCTGATACGTCTTGCCCCCTCTGTCATGTATCTATGGAGTGTTTGGCTCATTTACTATTTGTGTGCCCTGCTTATACCATTCCACGGCGCATATGGCTGGCTCCTATTTGCCGTGTTTTGGGTACTCGAAAATGTGAGGTTGCCCTTAGATTGATTCGCACCGAAACTTGGCTTCCACTTCTTATAGCTATAGCCAAATTTCTAGGTTGGGCATGGATAATAAGATCAAAAGCGATGGCGGCACTTTAACCCATGTATGTTACCCTGCCTATGAATGTATACTGTCTGCTACTATTTGCACATTGTTATTTAGTCTGGTGACAAACTTTTTAATCTTACTTCGGTTGTTTTTTTAATCTGTTTTATGGTCTTTTAAATCGAGGAAAAATGTCCTGTTTTATCAATTTTACAATATTGGTCATTTATTCTGTATTGGATTGTGCTTTTATGACACATTGTCGAAGAAAGCTTTTATGACTGACTGGCACACTAGCCACAATGGAATTTAAATCAAAATAAAAGGGGTGGGATTGGCCAACTCAGGCCTCTACCCCATAAGGGTGAACTCACTAGTCAGCAGGAAATTGAAATGAAAACCAAAAAAAGGGTTAGGAGTGGCCCAGCCTAGCATAGGTCTAAGTCTCCAATATGCCCCCTGGAGAGAGGTGAAAAGCCCACTAGATACCAGTGATTTCTCTTTTCTTTAAAAAAAAAAGAAAGAAAGGGGTGCAGATGCCTCCCTGGCATTGAACCATACTCCACATAATTGGAGTACTGTTTTTATTAGGAGAAGTGTTGGAATGCAGGGTGGTAGTAAATGTGTAGATCCCTGTCGATTATGGAACTTTCTCTCACAGAAATTAGACAAAAATGTGTTTTTGCCAAAGTTTGAAAGGCATTATGGGGAAGAAAATGTAGAGATCCACAAACGTCACACCACTATGAACTTTCCTGGGTGGCTAATGTTCATAGATGTCTGAGTTTGGTAGGTTTCCTGGGTGGCAGTCATTCCCAGGCCAAGTGTGGAAATACTGGGTGGTAGCAAATTTGTGAATCACTGCTGATTGGCTTGGAGAAGGAGAATAAACAGATGTTTTTTGGGCTGATGTGTACTCCACGCCAGTCCGACCAAGGAAATTGCAGAGTAAACTTGCTCCAACAGTGCCTGATATTTAGGAGCTGAGTTCAAAAACAGTCAGCGCTGGAGATGAATTCTTGCAAAAAGTTAAAAACACAAAACTGTAGCCCAATGTATTGTAAAAACAGTCCTAAAATCAAAATAATTATGTCAACACTTTTGCTTAGTTGCTGCCAAAACTGCTAACGTTTATGAAACCTTCAAGGTCTTTCAAAGGGCGGTCTCTAGAATGAACATCCAGGCCTTCTCCTCCTCTGCTGAAGCAGTTACTAAATTTACAGTCTTATTTAAACAGGCCAGTCGTGGAAACTATTTTGAACCATTAATAATAAAGTATTGAAGCTTTGGAAGGCAAGTAGGTGCCAAGATGTGCAAGCCCGGTGGATGGCTGCTTAAAACCATGAGGTGGACATGTTCAAATAGATGGTGAATTCCCCGAAGGTTGATTCCGGCAACTTTCAGTCATTGTTGATGCTTGTCAAGCCTCCTTTTCTTGTATTTGTCTTAATCTCCTGCTCTCTTCATGAGCCTTATTAATTTTTTTTGATAACCAATTTTAATGATTTTTTCAGAACATACACAGTAAGACAAGAGATCAACAGCGAGCCTTAATCATTTTTAAGAGTGCTCCAATTCCTTTGTATATCCTTCTGTTGGGTAGTGTTGCCGTGACACAATCTGAATAGGCGTTATATAAACTAATTGATTCAAGCTCATTCAATCTTGTCCTGTAACCCTTCTGTGTGTTTGCCTGGACCCAAGATGTTTTTTACGTCATCGACTTAATATACGCTATTTGATTTTTAATGAAAATTGTAGGTGGAATGGATAACTCCTTCTTTAAGGGATATTATCGTTCTCCTTATGTGAGATGTAATTTCCTTCAATTCCCTGCTTTTCGCCAGTGTTGATGCAGAGACATCTTGAAATAGGGTGAACGTGTTGCAGCTGATCATTATTGTTTCTCATTTGCTCGCATCTGTCCAGATTACAATTAGTTTTGTTGGTAAACCCTTGAAGTATCTACACAAATCACCCCTTGGTGAATTTAGAATTTTGTCTTCATTTCAGGAATGATTAGCTCTCCAGAATCACCCATGGGTTTGATGGCTGTTTCCACCACAAACTGCTAGAAGGTTGAAACCACAAAAATTAGGAAAATGCACTATCTCTTAAAAGAAGAAAAAACAGTGGTAAAAAAATATTTTTTGGGGGGATGCAACTCTGCTTGTTCCTAAAAATCTACAAGATGATTATCCTAACAAAGCAAAGGTTTTATTATTTACATTTTTGTAACAAAAGCCATACACTTTCTTGTACTGCACTTTTCCCCATTTTTCCTCCTAAAAACTAAATATTTAGCTTCTAAATTTTGGCTAATTCCTCAGTTTTTGAAGCGGAATCTACAAACCCTGGTTTCCTTTGGAATCCCCAAGGATGTTGGGGGTGGTAAAAAGGGCACACATTTGGCACGGATCCTTTTTTGTGGAAAAAAGTTGTGAAGGGTTACGTGTGAATTACCGCAGACATCCCCCCCAAAAAAACAAAGGCTTGGCGACTGGAGGGGAAATGACTTAGCAGCCAATTGGTTAAGCTAGGCTATGACTGGTCAGTTAAGCTATCCGGAGAGTCAAGTAGGCTTTGGTCTGCAGCAGAACTTTGGCCTCCTAACACACAGTTTGTTGATTAGAAGAAATACCAGCAACATTTGTTTTTGATATTGCTAGATTGTCACTGCACTGCAGGCTTTGGGGAAAAATTATGGTCTTAATATGATGTTCTCTTTATTGGTCCATGTACCCTGTTGTATCCCCCTGTGCTCACTGCATGGTAATCTGCAAAGGCTTATATTGGACATGTGTGTTACCATTGACTGCGGCATGAAGAATTGATGTATGCGCATTTCTGGTGTGGTTAGTGAGTCATTTATAAAGGCTTGTGGAGTGGGGAATTCAAGAAATGAAGAACTTGGAGGAAACTAGCTTTACTCAGTATGTAAATTTGTAATATTGAAATTACAGCTGTTGAATTAATGCATCTACTGTGTGGGTATAAATATATATATATATTCACAGAAAAAAACATAGGTTTCAGGGGTGTTATAGTTAGCTGACCATTTCACTCGTACAAAACCATAGAAATTCCTCCGTTATAGTTAGTTCTGTTAACTATAACTCACGCGCCCGCAATGCACTGCTGATGTCACATATTTCATCATTCATGACATGGTCAGTGACATCACTGATGACATCACTGATGACATCTGAAATGACATCTCTGATGACCTCATCCAGTGAATGTGGTTTAGTAGTGAGTAATTAAAAGTGTCTCACTTAATACATGGATTAGTAACTAAACTATGTGAATGTGTGCATCACTGTCTCTGTTGTTGTATAATATGCTACATCAGTTGGTCACTAACTACATGGGTATGTATATTAGTTATTGATTAGTTGGGTGAGTATTTGTATGGGACACTGAGTTTGTGTGTGTTTGGATAGGGTGTGTGTAACTCTATGCATAGATGTGTGAATGGTTGATTGACTAGGTGTATAGGTTTAAGAGTGCATGTGGAAACAGTTGTTTGGGTGACTGAGTGTATTTATTTGTGTGTTGGTGAGCGAATATATGTTTTAGTTGTACATCTTCAACAAAGTAAAAAAATAAAAGGCATTGCATGTGAGAGTTGGTGTATATAAACAAGTATGTGTAAGAGTCCGTGATTGTGAGAGTAACTATATGAATGAGCGTATAATTGTAATGGCGGTTTTTTAACATATTAACTATGAGTTACTATGTGTTTGAATAAATTAGGTGTTGTCGGATAATTGTGCAAGTACGTAAATGTAAGTGTGATACATTTTTTTCATGAGTGAGTAGGATGACTGCATAACCGACTAAGATGACTGCTGATGTGTCAATGTCTTTATATGTGTAGAAGTGCATTTGATAGTGTTTTATTAATTAGTGACTGCATGTATAAATGATTCTGTTGTTGAATGGGAAGTTGTGTATGTAGACTTAGGAATCAGTGAGTGGGTATGTAGTAACTGGTATTGGTGTGTCAATGGTTTCAAATATGGTACTCTGTATTTTACAGTGAGTGATGAAAGGTTATACTAGTGTAAGATGAGGTGTATCAGATTGTCACGTGGATGATGTCATCAGTGATGTCATCAGTGATGTCATTTGAGATGTCATCAGTGATGTCACTGACCATGTCATGAATGATGCAATATGTGACATCATCAGCAGTGCATTGCAGGCGCATGAGTTATAGTTAGCAGAACTAACTATAACGGAGCAATTTCTATGGTTTTGTACAAGTGAAATGGCCAGCTAACTATAACACCCCTGAAACCTATGTTTTTTTCTGTGAATTTCGAAGGTTATTTACATGCTAATTTCTAACTATAACGTCTCTGAAACCTATGTTTTTTTCAGTGAATTTCAAAGCTTTTTTAAATGTTAATTTCTAACTATAACGTCTCTGAAACCTATGGTTTTTTGTGATAGCAGTTATGCCTATTTTTTTGTACTGCTTTTCTACAGTTTTTTAACTGTTTATTTATAAATATTTTATTCATTAAATAACATTATATATTTTTCTGAAAATTGCAAAAAGAATTTTTTAAAAACTTTCAATCTGAAATATTGATACATTTTTTGTTTTCATTTTTTATTTTAATATATTTATATATATATATATTTTAAATAAATTTTTTTTCGGAGTTGCGCATTCAAAGCGTACACATCACGGTGGGTGCGCGGATTCTAGCCGCCATTTTAGAAAAGTTGTGAAGGATCCGCGTACGGTGTGCGACGGCTGCATGTTTTTCAGTTACATCATATACATTTAATATTACGTGATGTGCGCGATTGGTATGCGACCAGTCCGCAACTCCTGCTCCCGCGCATTCGCGACACATGCGCATTACAGTACGAGATGCTTGCGCGGTGGCGGGTCCCGCGTGACGTCATATACATGCTGGTGCGCTCTGGGTGCGCGACTCCCGCAAAAAAAAAGTATGTTCCAAAATGTTATGCATGTGTCTTTAATATACATATTAGGGCAAGAGATTATCTAAGATATTCATAAAAATAATATATTTGTACTTATAATAAACTTATATTATTTTTAAATATATTTTCGCGAAGTCGGGTGCGTGCATCGTGAGCGCAGAGAACCAAGTCAGCAGAGCTGCTGTAGAGCCAGAGAAACCAGGTCAGCAGAGCTGTTGTAGAGCCAGAGAACCAGGTCAGCATAGCTGCTCTAGAGCCTAAGAAGCAGGTCAGCAGAGCTGCTCTAGAGCCAGAGACCCAGGTCAGCAGAGCTGCTCTAGAGCCAGAGACCCAGAACAGCAGAGCTGCTCTAGAGGCCGAGAACCAGGTCAGCAGAGCTGCTCTAGAGGCCGAGAACCAGGTCAGCAGAGCTGCTGTAGAGCCAGAGAAACCAGGTCAGCAGAGCTGCTTTAGAGGGAGAGAACCAGGTCAGCAGAACTGCATTAGAGCCTGAGAACCAGGTCAGCAGAGCTGCTCTAGAGCCAGAGAAACAGGTCAGCAGAGCTGCTCTAGAGCCAGAGAACCAGGTCAGCAGAGCTGCTCTAGAGCCAGATAACCAGGTCAGCAGAACAGCTTTAGAGCCATAGAACCGGGTCAGCAGAGCTGCTCTAGATCCAGAGAACCAGGTCAGCGGAGCTGCTTTAGAGCCATAGAACCAGGTCAGCAGAGCCGCTCTAGAGGCAGAGAACCAGGTCAGCAGAGCTGCTCTAGAGGCAGAGAACCAGGTCAGCAGAGCTGCTTTAGAGGCAGAGAACCAGGTCAGCAGAGCTGCTTAAGAGCCAGAGAACCAGGTCGGCAGAGCTTCTCTAGAGCCAGAGAACTAGGTCAGCAGAGCTGCTTTAGAGCCATAGAACCAGGTCAGCAGAGCTGCTTTAGAGGCAGAGAACCAGGTCAGCAGAGCTGATTTAGAGGGAGAGAACAAGGTCAGCAGAGCTGCTTTAGAGCCAGAGAACCAGGTCAGCAGAGCTGCTCTAGAGCCAGAGAACCAGGTCAGCAGAGCTGCTCTAGAGCCAGAGAACCAGGTCAGCAGAGCTGCTCTAGAGCCAGAGAAACCAGGTCAGCAGAGCTGCTGTAGAGCCATAGAAACCAGGTCAATAGAGCTGCTTTAGAGCGAGAGAACCAGGTCAGAAGAGCTGCTTTAGATGGAGAGAACCTGGTCAGCAGAGCTGCTCTAGAGCCACAGAACCAGGTCAGCAGAACTGCTTTAGAGCCATAGAACCAGGTCAGCAGAGCAGCTCTAGAGCCAGAGAACCAGGTCAGCAGACCTGCTGTAGAGCCAGAGAAACCAGGTCAGCAGAGCTGCTCTAGAGGGAGAGAACCAGGTCAGCAGAGCTGCTCTAGAGCCAGAGAACCATGTCAGCAAAACTGCTTTAGAGCCATAGAACCGGGTCAGCAGAGCTGCTTTAGAGCCAGAGAACCAGGTCAGCAGAGCTATTGTAGAACCAGAGAACCAGATCAGCAGAGCTGCTCTGTAGCCTAAGAACTAGGTCAGCAGAGCAGCTCTAGAGCTAAAGAACCAGGTCAGCCGACCTGCTGTAGAGCCAGAGAAACCAGGTCAGCAGAGCTGCTTTAGAGGGAGAGAACCAGGTCAGCAGAGCTGCTTTAGAGCCAGAGAACCAGGTCAGCAGAGCTGCTCTAGCTGACACTGACTGACTGACACTGACCGACACAGACTGACTGACTACTCTCTACTACTCACTCTCTAATACTGTCACTCTACTACTCACTCTCTACTACTCACTCTCTACTACTCACTCTCTACTACTCTCTACTATTCACCCTCTACTACTCTCTACTACTCACTCTACTACTCACTCTACTACTCTCTCTACTACTCTCTCTCTACTACTCTCTCTCTACTACTCTCTCTCTCTACTACTCACTCTCTACTACTCACTCTGCTACTCTCTACTACTCACTCTCTACTACTCTCTCTACACCTCACTCTACTACTCTCTACTACTCTCTACTACTCACTCTCTACTACTCTCTCTACACCTCACTCTACTATTTACTCTCAACTACTCACTCTCTACTACTCACTCTACTACTCTCTACTACTGACTCTATACTACACGCTCTCTACTAACTCTCTACTACTCTCTCTACTACTCACTCTCTACTACTCTACTACTCTCTCTACTACTCTACTACTCTCTCTACTACTCTCTCTACTACTCTCTCTTCTACTCTCTACTACTCACTCTACTACTCTCTACTTCTCTGTATCACTCACTCTCTACTACTGTACAACTCACTCTACTACTCACTCTATACTACTCTCTCTCTACTACTCACTTTCTACTACTCACTCTACGACTCTCTCTACTACTCTCTACTACTCACTCTCTGCTACTCGCTCTCTACTACTCTCTACTACTCACTCTACTACTCACTCTCAACTACTCTCAACTACTCTCTACTACTCACTCTACTACTCACTCTCTACTACTCTCTCTACTTCTCACTATCTACTACTCTCTCTACTACTCACTCTCTACTACTCTCTCTCCTCTACTCTCTACTACTCACTCTACTACTCACTCTACTATTCTCTACTACTCATTCTCTACTACTCCACTACTCTCTACTACTCACTCTCTACAACTCTACTACTACTCACTCTCTACTTCTCACTCTCTACTACTCTCTCTCTACTACTCTCTCTCTACTACTCACTCTCTACAACTCACTCTCTACAACTCTCTACTACTCACTCTACTATTCTCTACTACTCACTCTCTACTACTCCACTACTCTACTACTCACTCTCTACTACTCCACTACTCTCTACTACTCACTCTCTACAACTCTACTACTACTCACTCTACTACTCACTCCCTACTACTCACTCTCTACTACTCTCTCTACTACTCTCTCTCTACAACTCACTCTCTACAACTCTCTACTACTCACTCTCTACTACTCTCTACTACTCACTCTACTACTCTCTACCTTTCTACCGCTACACCTCTACCTCTCTACCTCTCTACACGTACACATATGTACATATATATGCATATATGCATATACATTTATATATATATGTATGTGTGTGTATATATATATATATATAAATACACATACATATATATATAATCTGCATATCTATATAAATACAAATATAAATGCATGCATACATATACATATATGCATACATATGCATGTTATGTACATGAAAGTTTGAAAAACACTAATACAAGCAAAGCTAAAAAGCCACTTAATTACAAACAGAATTGCTTTAACTTAAACGAGGGTGAGACCTATTGCATTTACAATACTTGTTTACTTTGGTTCCATCAAGAAGGCATTCAGCTGTGTCTCACATTTTCCATAATTTCTGAATGTTAGCACTCTAGTTGCTCATTAGATCACTGTAGTAAAGCTACTGCTCACCAGGGAAGTCTGCTGCTGTTATTCAAAGTGCATGTTTCAGTCTGCATGTCAGAATTTGTTAATGAAATACAAAAGGATTTGAGAAGTCACTCAAAATGTGCCCTAATTTTTCTTTTTTCAGCACTAATCATAATTTCTATGGCAAAATGAACCACCTCATTGTGTTCCTTTTAAATTAAACTACTCACTCTCTACTACTCACTCGCTACTACTCTACTACTTACTCGCTACTAATCACTCTCTACTACTCTCTACTACTCTGTACTACTCACTACTACTCTACTACTCACTCTCTACTACTCACTCTCTACTACTCACTCTCTACTACTCTCTACTACTCACGGTCTACTACTCACTTTTTACTATTCACTCTCTACTACTCGCTCTCTACTACTCTCTACTTCTCACTCTCTACTACTCACTCTCTACTACTCACGTTCTACTACTCTACTACTCTCTCTGCTACTCACTCTACTACTCGCTCTCTACTACTCACTCCCCACTACTCACTCTCTACTACTCGCTCTCTACTACTCGCTCTCTACTACTCTCTACTACTCACTCTCTACTACTCATGTACTACTACTCTACTACTCTCTCTACTACTCACTCTCTTCTACTCACTCTCTACTACTCACTCTCTACTTCTCACTCTACTTCTCACTCTCTACTACTCTCTCTACTACTCTCTCTACTACTCACTCTCTACTTCTCACTCTCTACTTCTCACTCTCTACTTCTCACTCTCTACTTCTCACTCTCTACTACTATCTCTACTACTCACTCTACTACTCTCTACTACACACTCTCTACTACTCGCTCTCTACTACTCGCTCTCTACTACTCGCTCTCCACTACTCGCTCTCCACTACTCGCTCTCTACTACTCGCTCTCTACTACTCGCTCTCTACTACTCACTCTACTACTCACTCTACTACTCACTCTCTAATACTCTCTACTACTCACTCTACTGCTCTCTACTATTCACTCTCTACTATTCACTCTACTACTCTCTCTCTACTACTCTCTCTCTACTACTCTCTCTCTACCACTCTCTCTCTACTACTCTCTCTCTACTACTCTCTCTCTACCACTCTCTACTACTCACTCTCTACTACTCACTCTCTACTACTCACTCTCTACTACTCACTCTCTACTGCTCTCTCTACTACTCTCTCTCTCTACTACTCTCTCTACTACTCACTCTCTACTACTCACTCTCTACTACTCACTCTCTACTACTCACTCTCTACTACTCTCTCTCTACTACTCTCTACTAACTCTACTACTCTCTCTCTACTGCTCTCTCTACTGCTCTCTACTGCTCGCTCTCTACTACTCACTCTACTACTCTCTACTACTTTCTCTCTGCTACTCACTCTCTACTACTACTCTCTACTACTCACTCTCTTCTACTCACTCTACTACTCACTCTCTACTACTCACTCTACTACTCATGCTACTCTCTACTCTCTCTACTACTCACTCTCTACTACTCGCTCTCTACTACTCTCCACTACTCACTTTCTACTACACGCTCTCTACTACTCGCTCTCTACTACTCTCTACTTCTCACTCTACTACTCTCTCTACTACTCTCTCTACTACACAATCTCTACTACACACTCTCTACTACTTGCTCTCTACTACTTGCTCTCTACTACTCGCACTCTACTACTCTCTACTACCCGCTCTACTACTCACTCTCTAGTACTCACTCAACTACTCACTCTACTACTCACTCTCTAATACTCTCGAATACTCACTCTCTACTACTCCACTACGATCTACTACTCACTCTCTACTGCTCTCTACTACTCAATCTCTACTCCTCTCTCTACTCCTCTCTCTACTACTCACTCTCTACTACTCACTCTCTACTACTCGCTCTCTACTACTCGCTCTCTACTACTCTCTACTACTCACTCTACTACTCTCTGCTACTCACTCTCTACTACACACTCTCTGCTGCTCACTCTCTGCTGCTCACTCTCTACTACTCTCTCTCTGCTACTCACTCTCTACTGCTCACTCTCTACTACTCTACTACTACTCTACTACTACTCTCTACTACTCACTCTACTACTCTCTAGTACTCACTCTACTCACTCTACTACTCTCTAGTACTCACTCTCTGCTACTCTCTCTACTACTCTGTTCTACTCTCTACTACTCACTCTCTACACTATATATGCATATATATGCACATGCATTTATATATATGTATGTGTATATATATATATATACACATACATATATATATAATCTGCATATCTATATAAATACAAATATAAATGCATACATATACATATATGCATACATATGGATGTTATGTACATGAAAGTTTGAAAAACACTAATAAAAGCAAAGCTAAAATCCACCTAATTACAAACAGAATTGCTTTAACTTAAACGAGGGCGAGACCTATTACATTTTCAATGCTTGTTTACTTTGGTTTCATCAAGAAGGCATTCAGATGTGTCACACATTTGCCATAAATTCTGAATGTTAGCACTCTAGTTGCTCATTAGATCACTGTAGTAAAGCTACTGCTCACCAGGGAAGACTGCTGATGGTATTCAAAGTGCATGTTTCAGTCTGCATGTCAGAATTTTTTAATGCAATAGAAGAGGATTTGAGAAGTCACTCAAAATGTGCCCTAAGTTTTCTTTCTGCAGCACTAATCATACTTTCTATGGCAAAATGAACCCCCTCATTTTGTTCCTTTGCAAATTAAATGTTTTTAGTGTTACCACTTTATTCCAATCAAGATGGCTTCAGGTGTGCCTTACTTTTGTCATAAGTAGGACTGTTAGCGCTCTATTCTTGAGAACACTCTGGGAAGCTGCAGTCGAACACAAAGGGATCAACTGACAGTCTCTGCCCTTGTTGGATGTACATATTTTACTGAGAATGTCAGACTTCATTCTCACATGACTGAGAAAGATAATGTGAATTTACAGAAAATATGCTCTCAGTTTAGCTTATAGATCACCTTGCAAACCTCTATGGGAAAAGCATGAGAAAATAGTTTTCTCTCAAACATGATTCATGATATACTAGCAGACGGCTTTTTCACATGGTAAAATCACCTAGGAACACACCACAATTCCTAAAATGAGTATGGTACCATCAACAAATGATTTATAATGTAACCAAAGTCTTAAAAGCTTCTATTAACTGCAATGCTTTTTAATGAGGTGCTATCATGTATATTGGTCCCAAGATGGCTGCCAACACTTCTTGGATGAAGTGCTGACAGCCAATCAGATCTCACGATGAGATGTGTGGTTAAGTTCCGCCCAGATATATCTATGATTTTACTTTCGATTTTCTCAGCAACTACTGAACGGATTTACACCATTTAACCAAAAGGCACGAGTGTGAACCAAGGGCTACTTCTTTGCCAAATATCCTGTAATCCCGTTCAGCATTTCGGGCAGCAGCTGCGATTACCGGTTCCTATGGAAAATTGCATGGGGAAAACACGTTTTGGGACCCCCTTTTTTCTCGGCCCCCGCTTGAGGAATCACCCCGAGACTTTCAGGTTAGGAGCGGACCGGAGCGCCCCACCGGTTTTGAAAATTACGCGAAGATTCGTCAACCGGCGCCAAAGTTATTCCAAATAGAATGTTGCGGATTTCCTATGGATAATAGGTCCTAACTACAACTACCTACTGGCGACCGCCAGTAGGTAATATGTGTGTATATGTATATATGTGTGTCTGTGTATATATGTGTGTGTCTATGTATATATGTGTGTGTCTATGTATATATATTTGTGTCTATGTATGTGTGTGTGTGTGTGTGTGTGTATATATATATATATGTGTATATATGTCAACTACAAAGGGATCCCAAAGGTTCAATGCGCTCAGGAACGGGTGCTAATCGTAGGGGCCGGATCCTGTCCCTGAATTCAAATTGTTGCACAAAGGACGCAGCACTCCAGGTTAGAGTTTTTAAGAGATTTAATCGCACCTCTCAACCAACGCGTTTCAGATTACATCAGTCTTGATCACAGTTAGTGAGTCCTTTCTTTGTTACCCTTTAAATACCCATATTAGCGTTAATGTGGTATTATGGGATATGTTGTATGATTCAAATAAAGCAACCTTATTTACAATATTTACAAAGATGTTTCTATCATGAGCTCAAGCTTTATAGGATTTATGCATATGTTTCATGAATAGGTGTCGTGCAGCAATATTGTATCATATAGTACTTTGTTACATTTCTGCTGTTGTTATTTAGTGAAGGTTTAGTGCCCTTTTCGATTTACAAACAGAGATCAGTCTAGTGTTCTGGGTTATAGTACCCATTTTATCCTTTGCAGACATATAGTTTTTATTTCTGGCTCTCATGATCTTATAGTTCGAATTGTTAGTTACATCAGTTTATTCCAAATGTATATACAGTTCTTCACCCGTTGTTCATCCCCTTCGGGGTCTTTGTTCTTAATTTGATTATGTAGCGTGATTCCATTTGGCGCAGCTTCTTCATTCTGTCCCCCCCTCGCTCATCTGGTGTTATTGCGAGGATGCCATAATAGCTCATTACCTTCCACTCACCATTCTGGCATTGGGCCATATGTTTGGCAGTAGCATACGTCATATCCCATATGTGTATATATATATGTATATATGTGTGTGTATATATATATATATATATATATATGTGTGTGTGTATATATATATATTCACTGAAAAAACCATAGGTTTCACACACGTTATAGTTAGGAATTAGCATTTAAAAAACCTTGCAAATTCACTGAAAAAACCATAGGTTTCACACATGTTATAGTTAGCGGAAATTTTACTGATAAAAAACCAATGAAATTCCCCCGTTATAGTTAGTGCAGGCAACTATAACTCACGCGACCGCAATCCTCTGCTGATGCTAATACTGTATTTAGACACTTATTTGCCCATGTCTTCTTCCATACATTTTTAGCTATACATATATTACAAATATTTTTTTTTCATAAAGACACATATGTCATCAGCAGAAGATTGCGGTCGTTATAATTTCCGCTAACTATAACATGTGTGAAACCTATGGTTTTTTCAGTGAATTTGCAAGGTTTTTTAAATGCTAATTCCTAACTATAACGTGTGTGAAACCTATGGTTTTTTCAGTGAATTTGTACGTTTTTTTAAATGCTAAGTTACTTTACGCCATTCGTGGCGTGCGCGCCCACTTAACGCAGTTCGTTCCGTGCGCGCAAGGTGCGCTTCGCGCACCGTGCGCGCGCAGTGAGCACGCGCGCGCGCGCCCACTTTACACAGTTAGTGCCGTGCACGCACGGTGGGCACGCGGTGCGCTATGCGCACCGCGTGCCCACGTTACGCTAGATGGGCCATGTACGCACGATGCGCTTCGCGCACCGTGTGCACATGGAGGACATATGATGCACTTCGTTTTGAAAGGTAATATTTTAATTTTTCGTATATTTTATAAGCCATGCACAAATGGTGCCCTTCGGGCACCGTTTGCACACGGGGTGGAGAGAGTGTGGATAATTTTTTTTTTTATTATTTTTTTTAAAAATATTTTAGTTTATCTCATCTCTAATAAGCCATGCACAATTGGTGCTCTGCGGGCACCAATTGCACACGGGGTGGAGAGAGTGTGGATAATTTTTTTTTATTTTATTTTTTTTACCGTACGCGTACGGTAAGCGTAATCGGCGAAATTACCGAAAAAATAAAAATTCCGTTTTTGGCCTTGGGGGATCTTTGGGGACTCCCCCAACATGGCTATGTGTGTGGGAGCTGTCTAAACAGCCCCTTTACATGTTTTTGGGCTTTATATTTTAGAAATCACTCTCAGTGCGAGAGAGAAAATGGCGGCCGCCGCTTCCTGGTTTCGGCCGATTCGAATGTTTACTAAGATCTAAGAGCCAATCAGAATCGCGCTCGCGCACGCCACCGTACGCGTACGGTAAGCGTACCGTAAGCTGGCTCAGATATATATATTGATTTAAAGGCTATTTTCTCAGAATCTACTGAACAGATTTACACCAAACCTACAAAAGGCACTTCCTTGACCTGAGGACTACCTCTCTGCCAAATTTCTAGTAATTCTGTTCAGCCGTTCGGGCTGTAGCCCTGTCTAAAGGTCCTATGGAAAAATGCATGGGAAAAACGCGTTTTGGGACCCCCCTTTTATCTCAGCCCCCGCTTGACGAATCCCCCCGAGACTTTCAGGGTAGGAGCGGAGCGTAGCGCCCCACCTATTTTGAAAAATTCGCGAGGATTCGTTGACCGGCGCCAAAGTTATTCAAAATAGAATGTTGCGGATTTCCTATGGAAACGTGGTCCTAACTATAACTACCTACTGGCGACCACCAGTAGGTAATATATATATCAATATAAATTCTCCCCACAGTTCCACTTGGAAAAAAAACGAGCCACACCGGTCTTGCTGAAAAATCAAAGTTTATTTACACGAGGGGGCAAAAAGACTCGTTTCGGCTGTCAAGCAGCCTTGGTCACATATTATGTTTCTTTTTTTTTTCTTCGTTCAATCCGTCTTGCGGATTCCTTATAGGAAAAACGGGCACGGACCACAGCGTTGTGGCGAAGTATTTTTTATTTTTGCTCCAGGACCTCTACAGCCATGACGCGTTTCAGCCCACCTCGGGCCTTGATCACATGACACGTCTGGTGAGCTGTTTTTTATACAATTTTTTTTGCATTTAAAAAAAATATAAATCTTTATTACTCAACCAGTGTTTAAAGTGACAAAGTGCAAATTTACTGATCACATTGAAACAGAAGCTTAGTTTGCATATCGATGGATATGGGAAAATGAGTAATACAATGATTATATTCATGTAATTATTACAGTAAAATACCATACTGACATTTCCTGAAAATTGTAGAAAATTCTATCAAACAATTTAATTCAATCATTTGTACATGTAGCTAAAATTTCTTGTAAATAATTAATTTCTGAAGGGAACAGGATTATAAAAATGTCTAAAATCATGTTTAAAAAGAAATTTCGGTATAAATACCAATTCTTAAAATGAGTCCATAGTTAAAGTGCAAATTTTGCTACAACAGTACGGTACTTCTGTGCTTTTTTTGTAAACACTAGATATTGTAAAGTGCAGGTGCAGTGCAAAGTTGACTTATACTATTGATACTAATATCTTTAAAAAAAAAAACTATAAAATATTACTAAAATTCTACTAACTCACCCTATGTGTGAAAAAGTGTGCAAAATGCGGCAGATATAGTGTTTTGATTAATATCCAAAATGTGTATTTACAGTTGCTCAACACCAAAGAACTTGCTTAATGGCTCGGTGGACTCATCATTTTAAAATTGGTTGCTCTCACAATTGAATCATATTAGAGACAGGTGTATAGTTCCTCTGTGGCATTTAGACCTAGGGGAAATTTTGTGTCGAGGTTAATGATGTAACTAGCCTTGAGTAGTCTGAGCGCTCTTTCTCTGTCTCCTCCTCTTATGTTGGGAATGACAGCATCTATTAGAAAGTATCTCAGACCGCTAGGGTCAGGTTTGTGTGATTCACTGAAATGCCTAGCAACTGGATATGCCTGATCTTGTTTTTTTATTGCCCTGAGGTGCTGGAGTACCCTCTTGTGTGCTTGTAAAATCGTGCTACCCACGTAGCGAAGCCCACAGTGGCACTCCAGCACATAGACGGCATAGTCAGTTTTGCAATTGAGGGATTTAGTTATCATAGTTTCCTTGTCACTGAATGGAGCTTTGTATGTGGTTTGAATGCAGCCGTGTTGGCATCCCTTACATACTCGACATCTGAAAAAGCCCTTTCTTTGAGTTAACCAAGAACTTTTGTTAGGACCAGTGGGGTCATTCTGGACCATAATGTCTTTCATAGACATAGCTCTACTATACGTGATAGCTGGTTTCCTGGGGAGCAGATGCCTTATTGTAGGATCACTAAGAAATAGTGGACAATTTTTAGTAAGAAATTTCCTAATGTGTCTTTCTTGTTTATTAAATTGTATAATAAATATGAAAGTATCTCCATCATTACCTTTCAAGGTGTCCTTTGTTTCAGGAGAGAGTTACTTACTGTCTTTCTTCAAAAGAGACTCTCTAGGTAGGGCTCTGCTTTTCTGAATGGCTAAATCAATGCAGTGTTTAGTCAAGTGTATCCTCTTTGTAAAAAGCGTTGTTTGCTGTTTTCCTGTTCCATTATTAGATCTTCCTTACAACTACAGATGCGCCTAAGCCTCAGCATCTCTCCGTAAGGGATGCTTCGTATGAGGTGCTTGGGGTGTGAGCTGCCAGCGTGCAGTACTGTATTGCCCGCTGTCGGCTTCCTGTGTACCTTAGTTACTAACTTGCCTTCCACAACACCGACCTGTACATCAAGAAAATTAACACTGGTAGCACTGATGGAGGCAGTAAAATGTAAGTTAAGTGAATTTACATTGAGTGCCTGTACAAACGCTTCTGCTTCCCCAATGGATCCATCCCAAATTAAAAACAGATCATCTATGTATCTCCACCAAGCTTTTAGGTTATTCCTTACATTGAATGCATGTTCTCTTGAAAGAACCAGCTCCTCCCACCAGCCCATATGCAGACAGGCATAGCTGGGGGAGAAGCTGACTCCCATCGCTACTCCTCGCAGTTGCTAGTATAGGGTGTTCTGATACACAAAATAGTTGTTGCATAAACAGAACTCTACCAAATTTAAAGTCATCAAACTGTGTTGAGTATACTCTGATTCTCTTTTAGACAGATAGAACTCCAGGGCCCTTAGCCCATCCCTATGGTTTATCGAAGTATATAGGGATGTCACATCTAGCGTGATTAAAAGGTATTCGTCGTTCCATGGGTCGTCAATAAATTTGACTAAAAAGTCACTTGTGTCACGAATGTAGGAAGCTAAGTTCTGGACATGCTCTTGTAAGTAAAAGTCAATATATCCGGAAGTGTTTTCAAACAGACTTTTACGAGCAGATATAATTGGTCTCCCCGGTGGTACTTGGGCATTCTTGTGTATCTTCGGGATGAAATATAAAATGGGCACCACTGGTTTGTAATTTTTAACGTCTCCAAATCCTCTTCTGTTGTTTCTTTTGTTGTAATTTGTTGCCTCGTTTCCTGGCTCGCCTTCTTTCGCAGGTCTTTGGTGTTCTACTTTTGATTTGTTTTGCTATGATCTCGGGCGCAGGGTTTGCCTGCGCTCTTCCACTAAAAAATCCACTTCATCGGCCAGTGACAACGAGGTTGGAATCTGTTTAAGCATCTGGTTGCGAGTCTACGTTTCTGGTTTGCTTTCAGGAGCTGAGCTTAGATCTGAGGCTGAGGTGGCATCTGCTGTATTGGATCTTGCAGCAGGTATCTGTTTCTCTGTTCGACCTCCTCCAAATTTGGAGACTTTTAAGGAAAGGCATTTTTTAGCGAATGTGAAGATGCATCCGATTTCATAATCATTATGATCCCTGTGAAATTTAAAAGCTTTCCTTTCCCTTATTATTTCTTCCTTTTTTTCAATCTTTTGGTAATTTCCTCCCTTAATTTGGTATTTTCATCTTTTTGTCCCATGTTTTCAATTTCCTCATTCAGTGTCTCTATTTGCTGCAGGAGCTTTGCCCGATCTTTTTCAGCATATTTAACTAATATAAGCAGGAGTTTGCTTGACGAATCCATATTGGCCTCTGCCCACTCCATCATATCACGATCCGGGTCTTCATAGCTGGGTGCCATGAGGATTCTCAAACCTCTTGGCACCCTGCCTACATCCATATATAATGTTGGAGGGACTTGGCATCCCACCACTTCTTTAGTTCTGCCCTCATCATCTGTTCAAGTTGCCTGAATTTGTCTCTTATACTATAGCTGCAAGACATCACTGGTGCATTGTGGGATGTGGAGTCCAAAGTCGGCCGTTTGGCGTCGTCAAACATGTCTGATACTGCCGCCTCTCGCTTGCAGAGCGCGTCGGCTGTCATGGTCGCTTGATCAAATGATTATTAATGGAAGTCGATAATACGGGTGAGGCTCTGTTGATTTGTATGCCCTCCTCGTATTACGACCGAAGTGCCAACTACCCTGCACCCGACCTTCACAATCCACAGCGCCTTGTACCCTTTCGCTCTGTTACCGCTAGCAGGAAGCAAACTGCTGTGCCAAATGACCCGTAGTCGCCTACCTGCTCCGCGGCTTCGTGGCTAGCGGGTAGCGTACTGCTGTCGTCTTGTCGCTCAGGGGGTGGCTCCCTTGGTAATCCTCCCGGATTTCGTTTCAGCTTGAGACAAGCGATGACTACCTTGTGAACGGCACCATGTCCGCGGGGGGGTCCGTGTAGAGCCGGAGAAGCCCAAACCGGCTTAAATTGTCTTCTTTCTCTCCGTCTTGGGGATTCCTCGTAGGAAAAACAGGCACAGACCACAGCGTTGTGCAGAAGTATTTTTTATTTTTGCTCCAGGACCTCTACAGCCATGACGCGTTTCAGCCCGCCTCGGGCCTTTATCACATGACTCGCTCTTTCTGATGGATACATCTGCCAGTGGATTCCTCACCTTGTGAATATCCGTGCGCCAGCAACATTCGAAAACTTTTGTAGCTCTCCACGCCGACTAGGACGACGTCACAGAAGCACAGCTCCGCTGACGTCACTGGATCCATAAGAGGACTTAGTCGGCGTGATGACGTCAGTTCCCTTTTTTCCACGCCATCGACGTTAACGGTTTTTTGGGACTCTCTGTAGCTTTTACTAGTTACTTTGTGCTTCTGCTGTATTTCTGTTTTCATCTTGCTTCTTTCTCAAGATGTCGACGAAGAAGTCAGGGTTCAAGCCCTGTAGAGAGTGTAGTAAACACATGTCTATTATGGATCAACACGAAGATTGTGTCTGGTGCCTGTCGTCGCTGCTGCAAGATTAACCCAAAGGCCTTAAAGGAGAGAGAAGCAAAGCTACTTATAGCGAAAATGAGGAAGGAGAAGAGGTCGTAGGAGTTCAAGGTCGAGGTCGGGCTCAAAGTCTACGTCGGGTCATACTTCAAAGTCAAAGAAACATAAAAAGAAGAGGAGGCACGGCTCTCGACGCCGTTTAGATAAGGAGATGGCTACGCGATCGACTAGACCAGCTCCTCGACGTCATAACGACTATGTTTCTCCCTCTCCTTCTGTGTCGAATCCGGCCTCACCTGTTTGCCCGGCTTCGCCTGCAGCTTCTCCGGAGCATTCTCCGTCTCCGAATCCATCGCCAACGCATTCTCTGGCTCCGGTGGAAGAAGTTCCGGCTCCTGATGAGTCGTCAACTCCATTGGCTCCACCGTCGGCGCCGATTGGCCCGAGTTCGGTAATGCCTCAATCTGAGCCTTACCCCCCTTTCCTGGCCCAGGACAAGACCCATCGCATTATTTAAATGCTATGTATGGCATCTTTTCAAGAGCAATGTACCCCTCTGGAGCACCTTCGGGTCCCATGGGTCCAATGGCCTTTAATTTGGGGGTTCCTCAAGCCTATGCTCAGGCTCCCTTTGTGCCATTCTTTCCAGCGACGCCGTCTTGGCATTTCCCGGCGCCGAGGACGTCGACGCCGCTCCCTTCTTCTTCGGCTCCAGCTCAACCTCGTTCGACTCCAGCTGCGCCTTCGGATCCGTGTTCGACGCCAGCCCTGGCTCCGTCGGAGTCGTGTGCGGCGCCGCCGACGCCGGTTCTGAGGATTAGATTCAGGCGAGAGGCACAGAGAATTTTGGAGGAGCAGAGGTTTCAGGTGGAAGAAATGGAAGAGGGTGAGCTCATGAAGTTAGATGACTTGTTTGAGGAACTAAAAGAGGCAAGTGGCCTTGATTTGTCCCCGGAATGGGAGCTTTCTCCTCCGACCGATGCTCCATCTAAAGGATGTGGCTCCTTACCACTCTGTCATAAGGAAAGCAGCTGAGTTTTTGGACTTGCAGCTTCCAACGGCTGAATTTAAACCCAACATCCTGACTTAGGTTCTTCATTCTCCCTCCACTGTGGTAGAGCCTTTGCTTCCTTTTAATGATGCCCTCACTGAGCCGGTTATGGAGGTTTGGCGTAAGCCCTTTTCGGCTCCTGCAGTATCTAAATCTGTTGCTAGGAGGTACAGAGCGGCTCCAGGAGATGCAGACTTTCTTACATCCCATCCTTCTCCTGAAAGTCTGGTAGTTCAAGCTGCCTGTTCAAAGAAGTCTTCTGGGGATTTTCCACAAGTTCCTAGTGACAGGGAGTCGAAAAAACTTGATCAGTCGGCTAAGAAAGTGTTCTCCTCGGCTAGTTTGTCCTTAAAGTCCACAAATGCCACCTGTCTTTTGGGCTGTTATATCCACGCTCTTATGGATTCTGCTAAACAGCTAGCTCCTAAGTTGTCTGAGGAGGACAGGCAGAAGCTGCTGCTCGACAGGTTATTCAGAGTGGTTTGGACACTGCGGACTCTGTTGCCAGGATCATGGGCTCCTCGATCGCCACAAGGAGGAGTGCTTGGCTTAAATCTTCAGAGTTCTCTCCTGATGTGCAGGAAACACTTCTGGACCTGCCCTTTGATGGTTCTGGGCTGTTTGGGGAAAATAGCAGATGCAGCCTTGGAAAGGTTCAAGGACAGCAAAGCCACGGCTAAGTCTCTGGGCCTGCAGGCACAGCCTAGAGGTTCCTCTTACAGGAGGTACAGAGGTTTTGGGAGGTCGTCCTTTTGGACCTACAGGCAGCCTCAGCAGCAGCAGCAGCAAAATACCCTGTATAAGAACTACAGGGGCAGGAACAGAGGTCGTGCACGAGGTCATCAGCTCTCCTCCTCGTCCTCCTCCTCTTCCTCCCTCCCTCCTACCACTGCAAAGCAGCCCTAGATCCACCATTCTGGATCATGTTGGTCCTGTGGGGGGGGTCGGCTTACCCATTTTCTACAAGATTGGGAGTCGGTGACTACAGACCTTTCAGTTATAAATCTTGTAGAAAATGGGTATGCTCTTCCCTTTCGGGAATTCCCTCCAAATTACCCTCCTTGCCAAGGTGCTTGCTCGGAGGACCTCCTTCTTCTCCTGCAGGAGGAAGTTCTTGCATTGCTAAAAAAAGGTGCGATAGAGGTGGTTCCGGAGCGGGAAAGGGGTCAGGGATGCTGCTCCCGGTATTTCCTGATTCCCAAGAAGGATGGCAGGCTTTGTCCAATCCTGGATCTCAGGATCTTGAACCTTTTTCTGAAGCAGGAGAAGTTCAAGATGCTCACCCTTGCGCAGGTTCTTCAAGCGCTGCAACAGGAGGACCGGATGGTGTCGATCGACTTGCAGGATGCGTATTTTCATATTCCGATCCTGGAGTCGCAAAGGAAGTATCTCCGTTTTACGGTAGGGTCGCAACATTATCAGTTTGCGGTTCTCCCGTTTGGTCTTACTACTGCACCTCGAGTCTTCACCAAGGGGATGGCAGTGGTGGCAGCCCATCTCAGAAAGTCGGGGATTCCAGTTTTCCCCTATCTGGACAACTGGCTGATCAAAGCGGAGTCGCCAGAGAAGGTGCGTCATCATCTGCAGGTTACAACTCAGCTGTTGTACAAATTGGGTTTCTCGATAAACGTTCCCAAATCTCACCTGGTGCCCTCTCAGGGCAACCTGTTCATAGGGGCAGTACTGGACACTACTGTGTGTCGAGCATTCCCACCACTGCAAAGGATTCTTGACATACAGGAAATGATTCCCTTGTTTTATAATGGAGCGGTCGTTCCAGTCCTGAAGGTACTTCGTCTGCTCGGTCTGTGTGCTTCCTGCATTCTGTTGGTCAACCATGCACGCTGGCACATGAGGGCGCTCCAGTGGTGCCTCCGCAGGCAGTGGTATCAGCACAACGGAGATCTCAGGGTGTCTGTGAGGATCTCCAGAGAAGCTGCAGCGGATCTGTCTTGGTGGAGCGTGGAGGGCAATCTGTCTCAAGGAAAGCCCTTCCATCTACCTCCATCGGTGGCCACAGTGATAACGGATGCATCCACTTTAGGGTGGGGTGCGCATCTGGGGGATCTGGAGATCAAAGGTCTTTGGTCTCCAGAGGAAAGGTTGCTTCACATCAGCCTTTTGGAGTTCCGGCCGATTCATTTGGCACTCAAGGCCTTCCTCCCTTCCCTTCGCGGTCAGTCGGTTCAAGTCCTGACCGACAACACTACCGCGATGTGGTATGTCAACAAGCAGGGAGGAGTGGGGCCGCATTGTCTCTGCAGAGAGGCTCTGCGTCTCTGGTCCTGGGTTCAGGATCATCAGATTTGTCTGATGGCAAATCATCTGGCCGGAGTTCTGAACGTGCGTGCAGACAGTCTCAGTCGGCAGTTCTCTGCCGACCACGAGTGGAGGCTCCATCCGTAGGTGGTTCGTCACGTGTTTCGAATGTGGGGAACTCCTAGGTAGACCTGTTTGCCACTCACGAGAACGCTCACTGCCTGTCATTCTGCAGTCTCCAGTATCCGATGAAGGGAACTTTGGGGGACGCGTTTCAGTTGAGATGGGTCTCACATCTCCTTTATGCGTTTCCTCCCATACCCTTGATTCCTCGGGTTCTGAGGAAGATTCACCAAGACCGGGCCCAAGTCATATTGATTGCCCCGGATTGGCCAAGAAAGGTGTGGTATACAGATCTTCTCCACCTCTCCTCGTGCCCTCCGCTCTGTCTCCCCCTCAGGGCAGACCTCCTCTCGCAGTCGCAGGGGCAGGTTCTACACTCCCACCTCCAGTGCTTACACCTTCATGCCTTGAGATTGAACGGGGCAACGGTTGAGAATACGCGCTCCGTGAGGGCCCGGGCGGTACCGATCAGGAGTGGCGAATACTACTACGCTGTAACCACAGTGAGGGTATACAGGTTTCTGCCCTGATCTACTTGGAGGGTACCGATCAGGAGTGGCGAATACTACTACGCTGTAACCACAGTGAGGGTATACAGGTTTCTGCCCTGATCTACTTGGAGGGTATTTTTATTTTTACTTTTATGTTTCACGTGCACCTTCACTTTAGTTCTGGTCCTGAGGAAGCGCACACGACCGTTATGGCGACAGAAGCGCGAAACATGTCGACCTATGACCTAAGATACCTGGGCAAAGTCTATCACCAGGGGAATATTTTATTAAGCAGTTAGACTCTGCTAAGGGTACATCTGTTCTACATTGGCTGCATGATGATCCCTTTCTTAACCTTTTTACACAATTGCACGCACTGTTTTCACCCTCCACTGAGGACCCACTCACCACACACCCGCATGCAACATCCGGCAGTCCTCAAAAGATCTCCGATAAAGTGACCCTTCGGGGGGCCCGTAGGGGATTGCAGCGCCGGCCCTACGAGGAGCACTGCCCAATGATGAAGCATGACACCCTTCGGGGTGTGTGAGGGCATCAGAGGACAAAGAGTGGTCTTCCATTAGCTGAGTGGGTCCTTCACCTAGGATCTTTTTTCACTCTTCTTTCTCTTTATTCTTTCTTTTTGGGCCTGGGTGACATTTTGCGCCTGGCCGTAGGAACAGTGTCCTCTTGTGCGTTTGTATACAGATCTTCTCCACCTCTCCTCGTGCCCTCCGCTCTGTCTCCCCCTCAGGGCAGACCTCCTCTCGCAGTCGCAGGGGCAGGTTCTACACTCCCACCTCCAGTGCTTACACCTTCATGCCTTGAGATTGAACGGGGCAACCTGAATTCTTTTTCTCTCCCATCTGACGTGGTGGACCTGATTTTGTCTGCCAGGCGTCATTCCACCAAGTCTATCTATTCCTATAGGTGGTCCAAATTTGTCCTTTGGTGCGGAGAGTCTATTGACCCTTTGAGAGCTCATTTATCTAACATCCTTAAGTTTGCTCTCCCTCTTGCTGTAGCTACTGTGAAGGGTTATTTATCGCTTTGTCGGCATTCCTTTGCTTGCCGGATCAGCCGTCCTCGTTTAAATCGCCTATTGTATTACGGTTCATTAAGGGCCTGACCAACAAATTTCCACCTACTCCCTTTATTGTGCCTCAATGGGACTTAAATCTTGTCTTAACTTACTTGATGGGTTCTCCCTTTGAACCTTTGCACAAGTGTCCCTTAAGACTATTATCTTTTAAAACAGTCTTTCTCATTGCCATTACCTCGGCAAGGATGGTAAGTGAGCTTCAAGCTCTGAGTTCGAAACCCCCGTTCTTGACAATTCATGCTGAAAGAATGGTACTCAGGACCAGGGCTGCTTTTCTGCCTAAGGTGGTAACGACTTTCCATCTGGGGCAGTCCATTCCCCTTCCTACCTTCTATCCTCCCCCTCACCCTTCCAAGGAGGAGGAGCGGCATCACCGCTTGGACCCTAAGAGGGCGGTGAGCTTTAACCTCGATAGGACTAAAGACTTTCGAGTGGATGACCAGCTCTTCGTGGGCTTTATTGGCTGCAGGAAAGGCAGAGCGGTGCATAAGCACACCCTTTCCAGATGGATTATCTTGTGTATCAAGATCTGTTACTCTTTGGCCGGTAAGGAACCTCCAGAGGGTATAAGGGCTCATTCTACCAGGGCAAAGTCTTCTACATCTGCCTTATCTAGAGGTGTTCCTGTGGAGGACATTTGTAGAGCGGCAACTTGGGCCTCCCTCCACACTTTCGCGAAGCATTACTGCTTAGATACCGAGGTGAGGGGTGACGGACACTTTGCACGTTCCGTCCTTCAGGACTTTTTGGTATAGAAGGGTGGACACCCTCCTCCGGGAGTGGGACTGCTGTGGGAATCTATTCATGAGGTGAGGAATCCACTGGCAGATGTATCCATCAGAAGAACAAGTTACTTACCTTCGGTAACGCTTTTTCTGGTGGATACAGTATCTGCCTGTGGATTCCTCACTGACCCACCCGCCTCCCCGTTGTCCACCCTTGTATACCTCCAGTATTAATAATGTGTCAAATTTATCTTTTTACTATCAAAGGAAGTGTGTTATTGCTTTTGCTTTCCTGCATTGTCTTCACACTGTGTGTGTTGGTTTGTATATTATGTACTGTGTATACTGTATATATATTGTTGTCGGTCCGTCCGTGTGCCTCGAAGGCACGGACAAAAAGGGCGGAACTGATGTCATCATGCCGACGAGGTCCTCTTATGGATCCAGTGACGTCAGCGGAGCCGCGTGCGGAGCCTTGCTTCTGTGACGTCGTCCTAGTCGCCGTGGAGAGCTACAAAAGTTTCCGAATGTTGCTGGCGCAGGGGATATTCACAAGGTGAGGAATCCACAGGCAGATACTGTATCCACCAGAAAATGCGTTACCGAAGGTAAGTAACTTGTTCGTCAGGTGAGCTGTTTTTTTATACCATTTGTTTTAGCATTTTTTTTACTTTTTTTCTTTATCACTCAACCAGTGTTTAAAGTGATAAAGTGCAAATTTACTGATAACGTTGAAACAGAAGCTTAGTTTGCATATCGATGGATAAGGGAAAATGAGTAATAAAATGATTACATTCATGGAATTATTACAGTAAAATACCATACTGACATTTCCTTAAAATTGTAGAAAATTCTATCAAACAATTTCATTCCATCATTTGTACATGTAGCTAAAATTTCTTGTAAATAATTAATTTCTGAAAGAAACATGATTAACAAAAATGTCTAAAATAATGTTTAAAAAGAAAATTTCGTGTGATCAAGGCGAAAGCAGAAACGCGTTGCTGTGCAGTCAACAAAGATATTTGCTGCAATGACCCAAGGTGTCTGTGACTCTCTCTGGAATCCAGAAGTTTGTGTGGTGTGTGTGTGTGTATATATATATATATATATATATATATATATGTATATATATGTATATATATGTATGTGTATATGTATGTATATATTCACTGAAAAAACCATAGGTTTCACACATGTTATAGTTAGCGGAAATTTTACTGATAAAAAACCAATGAAATTCCCCCGTTATAGTTAGTGCAGGCAACTATAACTCACGCGACCGCAATCCTCTGCTGATGACATATGTGTCTTTATGAAAAAAAAATATTTGTAATATATGTATAGCTAAAAATGTATGGAAGAAGACATGGGCAAATAAGTGTCTACGTTACGCTAGATGGGCCATGTACGCACGATGCGCTTCGCGCACCGTGCGCACATGGAGGACATATGATGCACTTCGTTTTGAAAGGTAATATTTTAATTTTTCGTATATGTTATAAGCCATGCACAAATGGTGCCCTTCGGGCACCATTTGCACACAGGGTGGAGAGAGTGTGGATAATTTTTTTTTTTATAATTTTTTTTTTAAATATTTTAGTTTAACTCATCTTTAATAAGCCATGCACAATTGGTGCCATTCGGGCACCAATTGCACACGGGGTGGGGAGAGTGTGGATAATTTATTTTTTTTAATAATTTTTTACCGTACGTGTACGGTAAGCGTAATCGGCGAAATTAGCGAAAAAATAAAAATTCCGTTTTTGGCCTTGGGGGATCTTTGGGGACTCCCTCAACATTGCTATGTGTGTGGGAGCTGTCTAAACAGCCCCTTTACATGTTTTTGGGCTTAATATTTTAAACATCACTCTCAGTGCGAGAGAGAAAATGGCGGCCGCCGCTTCCTGGTTTCGGCCGATTCGAATGTTTACTAAGATCTAAGAGCCAATCAGAATCGCGCACGCCACCGTACGCGTACGGTAGGCGTACCGTAAGCGCACCGTAAGCTGGCTCAGATATATATATTGATTTAAAGGCTATTTTCTCAGAATCTACTGAACAGATTTACACCAAACCTACAAAAGGCACTTCCTTGACCTGAGGACTACCTCTCTGCCAAATTTCTAGTAATTCTGTTCAGCCGTTCGGGCTGTAGCCCTGTCTAAAGGTCCTATGGAAAAATGCATGGGAAAAACGCGTTTTGGGACCCCCCTTTTATCTCAGCCCCCGCTTGACGAATCCCCCCTAGACTTTCAGGGAAGGAGCGGAGCGGAGCGCCCCACCTATTTTGAAAAATTCGCGAGGATTCGTCGACCGGCGCCAAAGTTATTCAAAATAGAATGTTGCGGATTTCCTATGGAAACGTGGTCCTAACTATAACTACCTACTGGCGACCGCCAGTAGGTAATATGTGTATGTGTGTGTGTGTGTGTGTGTATATGTATATATGTATGTGTGTGCATATATATATGTGTGTGTATGTTGAAAGACCAATGAAATTTATCTGATTGAAGGTCATAATTTCAGTCTGAGGTAAACATGTATAGCAGAACTATAATGGGTGTGTTATGCATTTTACAGGTTGTTTTTAAGCCTCTACTCAGCTACACAGGGATTCAATCCCAGGATGTGGTGCCCCGATGTTACAGAATGTATTTTGGAGAACATCTTTCTTTCTCTGGCACACTGGACTGCCTCAGAGCAGATATTGTTGATTCAGACACATCAAAGGAAAGAAGAGGCAAAAGAGCAAGGAGGTACCTTATCCAGTTAATTTCCTTATTTAGTTGTGTCTCCAAATACTATTTTGTTTTTGATTTATTTACTTATGTCGTTTAGATGCACACTCTACCTTGCTTCCTCCAGAGGATCTCCTTCTCTTTCTAGATCCCACTGCTCTTGGGTCAGGCAGAAGCTGGTGCTCCAGGGCAACATTTCATGATTCTCCTGACTGATGTCCCCTCATCCTGCAGGGAGATGTTAGTCCCATGGTCCCCAGTCTTGGTCACAACAGGCAGATGTCCTGCTGAGCTTCAGTTAGACAAAATTAGGAGGTCCAAGCGCCTGTTTTCATAATCTGTTTCTAAACATACATGTAATTTAGCGTCTTAGTCTTTGAAGTTCATGCTATTGCAGTTGCTGACTTTGAAGTGCCCACCCTTCTGTCTTATCCTTCCTTCAAAACAACCTGTCACAACAGCAGTGTCTCCAAAAGCGCTAATCTCAAAACACAGACTGTGGGAGTAATTAGAGTTTCACACCTTTATATCCGCCTCACTGATGTATGTTGATCAAAAGGTTACAATGGCTTACGGCCCTACTCTTTATGATTTTGTTATCAGCCCCTTCTCATTTCTAAGATGTGTCCAGACCCCTTTGACAAGTGACCTCCTTCTAAATCAAAGCACCCTTTTGAAGTATACCAAAGAGTCTGGCTCTTCCTTCCTCCTGTGTGTCTCATCCAGCTCCTTGTAAAGCAGCAATCCACAAACCTGTCATGAAGGAATCCTCTACCTCCACATGCTTCTGCAACAGGCCTTTGGTCTTCACATGCACACATACATTCCTGGTCCTATGCTTCTTCGTACTATACCACTTTACAGGCACACATACACCCGAGAGCGCTTTCTTCCATGTATGACACCACTCTCAGTTACTCATACATACACTTCAACATGTACACATAGGCACGGCACACTGTGCAGTACTACATTCATCCTAATGAAGGCCAAGAGTGAGATAAGCACACAACAGCAGAACACGAGTGGGCAAGTAGACCCTATTCCTGTGACACAGGTAAAAAGGCCTATTCACTCTACTGATCATATTTAGCTGCCACCACGTGTTCATGCTGCTTAAGTCCCTCTGAAGACAGTAGTGTCACACCACATGAGGGTAGCTCTTTGATTGCCCCTCTCAGTCATAGCATGACTGCTATCCATGACACAGGACATGGCTCATGCATGATTTGTGCTTATCCATGACCAAAAATCGTTACCAAGGATCCAGATATCCCCACAGCTGGGTTATTCTTGGGGCTGGGGTACACGCCCATTACTATGCAAGAAACCTTTCCGTCCCAACTCTTGGAAAATTCAGAATGATCATAAAATGAATCATGTTTTTTGACAAATTAGTGAAACTTCACTTTGAACATGGATATATGAATATTGGGAAGATGCTTAAATGAGGATCGCTTAGAGAATAAAAAACATGAATTCACCCTTATAAGATTCTCAAAAGTTTGATTGTTATGTTATGCAGATTTGTATAATGCACTGTTACCTTTGAGAGTATCCTGGCTCTTACGATTACTTTTACTGAGCCAATAATTTGACTTAGCATTAGGTTGACATGGCTGTTTGGTCCAAATTACTTAGGACTGGAGTCGGAATAGTAGATCTGCTTAGTCGAATAAAGGTTAAAGTAATGATGGTGATGTCAAGATGTTGACTTGAATGGCTTTCCCAATCCTCTTGAAATACTTAGGGATGAACAAAATTGTGTATAAAGGAGCACTATGTAGATGACAGATAAGAAATGGGGCTAGGTTAGGAAGTCCAACTATGTAAAACCTATTTCTCTTATTTTCATCTCAACACATCTATCAGACAATAGGCGTATCTGATAGAGACTACTAGCCGCAGATTCCTTCACGTAGAATTAGCCCCAGGCATGAGACTGGATCTGGAAACCTTTTGCCACAGCATTTCTGCGCGCCGGGGCGACATCACGCGACTCCGCTCAGGCGTCGTCAACGTACGTGACGTCAGCGAGGTCACATAAGACCCGCCCCAGCGCGCCCACGTCAGTTTTTTCCTTTTCCGCGTGCAACACGGATCCGTTCCTTGCTGCTGGCCTGTTTAAGGCCCTCCTTTCTGCCATTCTTTTTTGGTTGGAACAGTGTGCGAATGCCTTCGGGCTTTAAAACTTGCACATTTTGTGGGCGTCTTATGTCGGCGACGGACCCTCACCTCATTTGCATGTGGTGTTTGGGGGAGAATCACAGCACCTCAGATTGTGCAGCGTTCCAAAAGTTGAAGCCGAAGTCACGGCGGGAGCGCCGCATGACACTTCTTTCGGCGCGTCTCTCCAGGTCGACGTCCTCTCCTCAGTCTGCTTCGGCAGATGGCTTCAGGTCCGGCCGTGGTCATCGTCCTCGCCTTTCTCCGATGTCACGTGAGCGTCGCTCCCCAGTGGGTAAGTGTCGCAGTTCGTCTCCGGGGGCTGGTTTCCGGCCTACCAGGGGCGTGAACTCTCCGTGGGTGATGCTGCCCCGCGTGTCGTCCTATCCACTGTTTCCCGGTGTTGGGGCATCGAGTGTCCAGATGGAGACTTACGCGGCGGCTTTGCAGGCCTCGCTGGCGTCTCCTCCTCCTTCCCCTCCTGGGGCGTCGGCAGATCCCTCGCCTTGCGCAGAGCCCTCCGCGGCGCCGCCGGTGCCTCCGGCCCCGGCGCCAACTGGGTCGGATCCAGGCTTGGAGGATGTGGTACTGTTGGGGTGCGACTCCTCTGGCGCACCTCATTCAGGCCACGGCATCTCTGCCTCACCGCAAACCCCCGCGGGGGTCCCTGTGGTGTCGCGGGAGGTTGCCGGGGCTTGGGTCGCATCCCGAGCCCCTCTCGGTTTCTTGGCAGGGTGGTCCTGTCTAAGGCCGAGGTGACGCTGCTACGGCACCGGCAGCAGCTGGACCGTGCGGAGCCACAGGGGTCAGTGGCCCCTCCTCGTCCTGCTCCGGGTCGAGGGCAGACGCCTCGCCCCTCTTCGGGCCCCTCTCGTACCTCCTCTCAGGCGGCTGCCTCGTTGGAGGGTGAGTCGGCGGTTGTATCGTCCCTGGCGCCGCCGCAGGGGTTGCCGGGTGACCTTCGCCTCCTTCTGGGCCGCGGCCAGCGGAAGGCTTCGGGCCCCTCCCCGGGCCCATCCCGTTCCCCCACACAGGTGGTTGCCTCGGAAGGGGTCGGGCCGGTGCTGTCTCTGCGCCGCTCCGGGGCCGGTGTGGCTCCAGCTCTACTCCGGTCCCCGCTGCGGTCTCCGGTGCGGGGTGACTTGGAGGTCGCTTGCCCGGCGACACCGGATGGCACCGGTGTCCTCCCTCAAGCAGCGGACTCTACGGATCCGCACAGGGGTCATACCGCGTATTCGTCTTCGGACGCTCCTTCTCCAGAGGCAGGCTGCATATTGGTGTCTTCCTCCCCGGAGAATTGTCGCCGTGTGGTGTCCTTTTCACCGGCTTTGAAGGGTGGCTCCCCACCCTTCCTGAGGTAGGGGTGTTCGTCGGAAGAGCGGCAGGTCCCTCATTCTTCGGCTCCTCCTGACTTCCAGGTCTGGCCCTTGCCCGCCCCGCTTGGCCTCGGGGACGGCTGCCTTAGTTTGCAGCCGTTACCCACAGAGGAGCTGCTTTCTCCACTGCGGGGCCCTACGGATGCGGGTGCTGCTTTCGCTCACGCGGTGTCCACGGCTGTGGGCATCCTATGCATGGGTGAACCGGTGGCTCACTTTTCGGCGGACCGTCTGTTGGAGGTCCTCCACCCGGGCTCTGGTGGGAGGGAAATCTTACTTCCCTTCGAGGGTTCGCTCCTTTCTGCCTTGACAGGGGCTTGGAGGCGTCCTGCCTCCGGGGACCCGGTGCCTCCGCATCTTCTGCATCAGCACCTTCCGATGCCGCGTGCCTGTCCATTCACCCCTCAGCTGCCAGTCCCCTTCTGAGGACTGCTTTTCACTCCCTGCCGCCCCTGTTGGCTCCGCTGTCCAGAGAGGCCCACTGGCTGGACACTTGGGCACGCAACATTTTCGCCTCGACCAGCGTGACCCCTTGTGTGTGCTGGCTAGGGCCTCCTCCTGTTTGTGAATCTCGGCTGAGTCTCTGGGGTCTGCAGCGTCCCAGGAGTCTGCTCAGGTGGATTTGCGGCACTACGCATTGGATGGCTGAGAGCTTGCGGTGTTTATTCTCCGTTTCGCTCTGGACGTCTCTTAAGGCGCTGGGCCGGGCCATGGCTTCCTCAGTCGCCCTCCGTCACCATGCTTGGCTTCGAGACTGCGTCTTCCCCGAAAATATTCGGGAGATGCTCATTGATCTCCCATTTGATGGCAGTCTGTTGTTTCATGCCCCGGCCGACTCCGCCATCCAGATGCTCTTGGCAGGGCACCGTCCTCCTCCTCCTCCATCCCCTCCTCAGTGACTTGGGCTGCTGTCAAGGCTGTAGCGGGGATGCTTTTTTTCCCTGTGGTTCTTTTTTTTCTTCCTCTGCTGTGGAAGTTCTTCCAAAGAGGGTTCCCATATATTGGGACTTCACGTGCCCTATGTGGGGTTATGGTAGCTGTCATATGGCTTGCGCTCTGCTGGAGGGTTCTGGTCGCCTTCGGGTACCTGTTCTCCATGGTGTTTACGTAGGTTGCTTTTGCTTCCTGAGGTCGTGTGCACGGCCACTCGTGGTGGTGGCCTGGGCCTCTCCTCCTCTCCCTGCTCTCGTTCTGCGGTCTGGGATGTCCCTGTGTTCTCCCTTGCCAGGCGTTGCCTACTTGGCCTTCCTGGGGCCTCGGGCTGTTCTTCTTGCTTCTGGCCTTGACTGCTGGCATTGTTCTGGCTGGTAGGCTGCTCTCCATCTGGAGTGGGCTTGCCTTCTTCTCCCTAGTTTCCAGGGGCTCTCTAGGCTTCTTCTTCTTCTTCTTCTTCCGTCTTCCTGTCTTGGCATTCGAGGGAAGCTATGTTGCCTTGTGGGGTAATGGGGTGCTTCGGCCTCTCAGCCCTTGCCCTTGGTTCCTCTGCTGTGAGTGTACAAGCCGCTTCAGCCTTCTTTCCCTCCTACATCCCCTTGGGGTCGGTGGGATTCTGCTTGTGGGGGTTCCCTTAGCATGGCAGGGGTGAGGCTCTACCTGGTGCACAGATCTGGTCCCCTGTAGGGCCCTCTGTTCTGCATTGGCTGGCGGGGTCCTTTCGCAGACCCTCCTTCCCAGGGGGTATTGCTAGGGTATCTATTTCATGTGAAGGAATCTGCGGCTAGTAGTCTCCATCAGATGTACGAGTTACTTACCTTCGGTAACGATGTATCTGGTAGAGACGATTCTAGCCGCAGATTCCTTCACGGCCCGCCCTTCCTCCCCTGTTCTGCGAGGACCCTTGGGTTGGTCTTCGGTACTCTCCTCCCGATGGGGGGCTGTGTTTCCTGTGAGTGCCTTCCTTGTTCTTGACTGGTGGCTCTGTCTGGGGGCGATTCATTCCTCCCTTGGTTCTTTGGAGGATGGGGTTTCGGTGCACCGGTGCCCTGCTGCTCTGGCTACCCCAGGTTTGGGGGGGATTGCTTCTATCCTCGTCGTCCCTCCCCTCCCTTCCTTCTATTGCTATCCTCTGGATTGAGGGTCCTCTGGCCATGTCTTGCCCTTGTCCTTGTGGGTGGTTGTCCTCCAGGTTGGGGTGGCTTGGTGGTTTGTTGTCCCTGTCTGTCTTGGGACTAGTCCCCTTCCTTGCTCAGGATGAGGGGGGTGGGCTTCCTACGTGTGCCATGACTTTTAGGCCTGTTCTTCCCTTCGGGGCACAGGGATGGGAGGTTGTCTATGTGTGGGCACGGTGGCTGAGCAGGTTTCTGCTTGTTCTTCTTCTTTCTTCTTTCCCTGCCCTTGGGGTCTGTGGTGTTGGCAATACCCTGGTGGTGGTGTTAGTCACCGTTTCTTTCCAATTTTTCTGCTTTTCGCACACTTTTCCCATGCTCCCACAGTTTTTTATCTGGTGGTTCCGCGTTGTGGTGCGGAAAAGTTCTCCGAAGAAAACTGACGTAGGCGCGCCGGGGCGGGTCTTATGTGACCTTGCTGACGTCACGTACGCAGACTACGCCTGGGCGGAGTCGCGTGATGTCGCCTCGCCCCCGGCGCGCAGGGATGCTGTGGCAAAAAGTTTACAGATCCAGTCTCACGCCTGGGGATAATTCTACATGAAGGAATCTGCGTCTAGAATCGTCTCTACCAGATACATCGTTACTGAAGGTAAGTAACTCGTACATTAATGCCATTTGGCACTAAAAAGATTTAAAACACGTATGCATGTTAAATACATTGGTTAACCTTTTATATTGCAAAAATGTTTTTACTTCTGCAGGCAAGGAGCTGTTAATCTCCCTCCTCTCGAGTTCAAGCCTGCCCTGATGTTGGAAACTTTTAGCATCAATGCGGTTGTGATGGAGAAGTCTTTGTGCACTCCCCAGAACTCCACCAGTGCTCTTTCATTTCATGACTTAAACAAGCGCTATTACAACACCTTCCACTGTAACTTCACTGTATGTTGCCAGTCCATCAGCCAGCATGTGGACATGGCACTAGTTCGGCTTATTCACCAGTTTAGCACAATGATTGATGACATCAAAGCTACCCAGACAGATATCAAACTTAGCAGGTACACTGCTGGCTCTGCTTCCCCAACTCCTACGTTCAAAACACGCAAGCATCGCGACTTTCGTTCTTCGGACTTCAGCCGCAGCTCTCGGGGGAGTCTCAATGGTGGTGGAAGAGTTAATAATGTAAAGAACAAAAGAATGAATGCTGAAAATAACAAAAAGGAGCCTCGGAATAAAAATAGCCTGGGGCGATCAGAAAGAAGGACTTCAAGGGTGTCCAGGAAAGGTTCCAAGGAGGTAGTTGATCATATGACCATTCATATGGATGATTCTGATTCAATCACTGTGTCCGAGCAGAGTGAACCCTCGGCAGAGTGCTGGCAAAACATGTACAAACTTTTGAATTTCTACTCCCTCATATCTGATCCCACAGGAATTCTAGAAAAGTCGTCAGAAACATATGGTCCAGCAGGTGAGTGTGAGCAAAACTATTTGTTTATTTTTCAGATGTTGTTCTTTGAAAAATTCCTTTATAGTGGTATTTTTGGTGGCAAAAGCATTTGCTCTTATTTGTTGATTTAAAAAAACATTTGCTTATTGTAATATGTTGCGTTTGGGAAAGCTGGTCCTGATTTATTTTTTTAAATATCTGAAAATAACTAAAAAAGAAAAAGCCCCAAGGGGCATTTGTATTTACATTGTATATCTTAGGAGTTTAAAAAATGTATGTGTCTAACATTATTCCTTTAACATATCTAGCTGCCATTTTGTTATGTTTTCACTTAGTATGGAAATTATCTTCTTTGTAGACTGGTCCATTTTCCTGTGATCATCGCAAGTCTTTTCAGAGTAGTTGATTACAGAGATGGGTTGTAATTTCCCAGGTCCAGCACCATCCTTGGCTGTGCTGTCGATGTACCTGGTGTTCCTAATTCCCAACTTTATTTTGGCTTTTTACCTTGCTTTCAAGCACATTACCTTTAGATGTTTTGTTGGAGCATGCACATATTAACATGCATTCTTTTCTTTTTCTTTTTGAAAGGATTGCCTTATCCCCTTGGTGCTTAAGAAGTGGTTGACCAACCTAGAATATTTAATGCATATTACACTGCACGCTACATGTAGTGGATATGAAAAAAGTGGAATTGTCTTTAACACAGAGCATTTGACACCATCATTCTGAAAAAGCTGGTAAAGAAAAGCTCTTTGGTAATCATGATAGAGTTGTCTGCAGACTCTACACATTGCCTTTATAATTTCAAATCTATTGGATGCAATCTGGGAGATGTTGAAGAGAACCACTAAGGATTCCTTCCTTTAATGTTCCATGTCACCTTTTTTTAAATAATGGTGTGTTGAAGCCTGGAATCATTTAGCATGTATATAGTCTGTACATTTTTTATCCAAGGGGTGGTTGGGAGTCCCTCTTCACATGTTCTAGGGCAGACAGTAGTTACTTGTCAGTATTCTTTATGTTACAAGGTTTTAGGTTAACAATACACTCCACTTGAATAACAAAGATACTCCAACTGTACACATGACTTTCCAATGATAGCAAAGATAAACAGTCAGGGCTTTCTACAGCAGTTGGTCAAGTATTTGAAACGTGAATACTATAAAATTCTAGTGATTACAAACAACAAGCTCAAATACTAGTCGATTTTGCCTTTTAAATATTATAGGCTTTTTACATCCACACAGGAAAGTATTGTAGTTAAAATCATAAATGCAACACCACAAAAAAGTGGAACCTAAAACATAATTACAATGCTTGCTGTGTTCATGATTTTCTTGACTCCCAACATCCCTGATGTGAGTTTTCAGCTGGATGGCTTCTTCTACACCTCCACTTTTACATGCTCCTGCAGCTACAGAATCTACAATGCTATGTGGAGTGACAGATGGCTGTTTTGGCGGCACCTGTGCCATTATGGCCTAGATTTGGATGATGAGCAGTACTGTATCTTAGCACTGCATCCTTTGGCCATAGGTTTGCTTTGGGAATCCCATTTCATCTCCTGAAAGTAGTAGGAATATCTACATGCACTGTAGTGGTGAGAAACTATGACAGTCATTAAATATTTAGCAAGCTGGACCGCCTTTTGGGCATGGATGGCAGAGGATCTGTATTCGCCATCTGTGCTGCTGCCAGATCTCCAAACATCTATGCCCATCTGGTGGTATTTGTTCACCTACATCCCAGGCTCACTGGGCAGAGCAGGGTTGTCGACACTGGCCTTGAGGCGCCACGCCTGGCTGAGGACAAATGGCTTTTTAAGAGATGACCCAGGATATCTTATGGTTATGCCCTCTGATGATTCCTACCTCATCATAGACAAGTCGTATTCAGTACTGGATCAATTTAGGGACAGCAGCGCTATGGCCAAGTCCTTAGGCCTTTCCATAGCCCTTCGCCAACCCCAATCTGCCTTTTGCTCCTTTCTTGGCCACGGAACGGGTTTTCAGCTCTCTCTCTACCCTCCCAGCCACCGTGGCGTGTAAGCTTCCCATCATCTTCAAGGCGGAGGATGCAGCGCCTTCCCATTTTGTAGGTCGGGCAGCCAGAGGTCAGGCCAGTCCACCCCCCAACTACTGATAAACCCCCAACCGACCTCCGAAGCTGCAGCCTCCAATACCTTAGAATTTGCTGGCTTACCAACATGGGCACCTGGGGGAGACATGATACCCCATCACCTGCCCCACTGGCAGTCAATCACATCCTACCGATGGGTTTTGCAGCTTGTCCAGAGGGGCTACTCCCTCCTGTTCATGACTACCCCTCCATCCATTCCACCTGCTTGCGACCGGATGATGGAGGATCATCCTTCCCTACTCCCAACAGGAAATGACAGCTCTCTTGGCCAAGGGAGTCATAGAGAGGGTGCAGCGCCAGAAGTATGTCATGGTTGTTATTCCCGCTTTGCTCTGGTGCCCAAGGACGGACGGAGGCCTTTGTCCTATCCTAGACCCGTGGACTCTCAATTTCTTCCTCAAGAAGGAATAGTTCAAAATGCTGATAGAGACCACTAGCTGCAGATTCCTTCACGTAGAATTATCCCGAGGCGTGAGACTGGATCCGGAAACTTTTGCCACAGCATCCATGCTCGCCAGGGGCGGGGCGACATCACGCGAATCCGCCCAGGCGTCGTCCGCGTACGTGACGTAAGCGAGGTCACTTAAGACCCACCCCGGCGCGCCTACGTCAGTTGTTTCCTTTTCCACGTGCAACGCGGATCCGTTCCTTGCTGCGGGCCTATTTAAAGCCCCCCTTTCTTCCATTCTTGTTTGGTGGGAGCAGTGTGCGAATGCCTTCGGGCTTTAAAACTTGCACGTTTTGTGAGCGTCTTATGTCGGCGATGGACCCTCACCTCATTTGCATGTGGTGTTTGGGGGGAGGATCACGGCACCTCGGATTGTGCGGCGTGCCAAAAGTTGAAGCCGAAGTCGCGGCAGGAGCGCCAAATGAAACTTCTCTCGGCGCGTCTCTCCAGGTCGACGTCCTCCCCTCGGTCTGCTTCGGCGGACGGCTTCAGGTCTGCCCGTGGTCGTCGTCCTCGCCTTTCTCCGATATCACGTAAGCGTCGCTCACCGTTGGGTAAGTGTTGCAGTTCGTCCCTGCGGTCTGGTTCTCGACCTACCGGGGGCGTGGACTCTCCGTGGGTGATGCGACCCCGCGTGTTGTCCTATCCACCGTTTCCCGTGTTGAGGCATCGAGAGTCCAGATGGAGACTTACGCGGCAGCTTTGCAGGCCTCTCTGGCGTCTCCTCCTCCTTCCCCTCCTGGGGTGTCGGCGGATCCCTCGCCTCGCGCAGGACCCTCCGCGCCGCTGCAGGTGGCTCCGGCGCCGACTGGGTCGGATCCAGGCTTGGAGGATGTGGTGCTTTTGGGGTGCGGCTACTCTGGGGCACCTCCTTCAGGCCACGGCATCTCTGCCTTGCTGCAAGCCCCCACGGGGGTCCCTGTGGTGTCACGGGAGGTTGCCGGGGCTCAGGTCACATCCCCGAGCCCCTCTCGGTCCCTTGGCAGGGTGGTCCTGTCTAAGGCCGAGGTGACGCAGCTATGGCGCCGGCAGCAGCTGGACCGTACAGAGCCACAGGGGTCAGTGGCCCCCCCTCGTCCCGCTCTGGGTCGAGGGCAGACCCCTCATCCTTCTCCGGGCCCCTCTCGTACCTCCTCACAGGCAGCTGCCTCGTTGGAGGGTGAGTCGGAGGTTGTTTCGTCCCTAGCGCCGCCACAGGGGTTGCCGGGCGACCTTCGCCTCCTTCTGGGCCGTGGCTGGCGGAGGGCTTCGGGCCCCTCCCCGGGCCCATCCCGTTCCCCCACGCAGGTGGTTGCCTCAGCGGGGGTCAGGCCGGCGCCGCTCCGGGGTCAGTGCGGCTCCAGCTCTACTCCGGTCTCCGGTGCGGGGTGACTTGAAGGTCCCTTGCACGTCGACGCCTGATGGCGCCGGTGTCCTGTCTCAAGCGGCGGACTCCACGGCTCCGCAGAGGGGTCGTATGGCGGATTCGTCTTCGGACGCTCCTCCTTCTCCGGAGGCAGGCTGCATTTTGGTGTCGTCCTCCCCGGAGACTGATCGCCGTGTGGTGTTTTTTTCACTGGCGTCGAAGGGTGGCTCCCTGCCCTTTCTGCGGCAGGGTTGTCCGTCGGAGGAGCGGCAGGTCCCTCATTCTATGGCACCTCCTGACTTCCAGGTCTGGCCCTTGCCCGCCCCGCTTGGCCTCAGGGACTGCCGCCTTAGTTTGCAGCCGTCGCCCACAGAGGAGTTGCTTTCTCCACCGCGGGGCCCTACGGAAGCGGGTGCGGCCTTCACTCACGCAGTGTCCACGGCTGTGGGCATCCTACGCATGGGTGACCCGGTGGCTCACTTTCCGGTGGACCATCTGTAGGAGGTCCTCCACCAGGGCTCTGGTGGGAGGGAAATCTTGCATACTGTACACACTATTGTTGTCATGTGTCATAAAATCGTATTTAAACTCTTAGCGATAATTAATCACTCATGAATATATTTAATTCTTATTCATCATTAGCTCCCCTTCAGCTGTACTGTCTAAAAAGCTTCATTGGTAGCACATGAACATACCTCCAGTATTCATCCTAAGCGTTTTCTCCTTAACCCCTTCGATGCGCATGATGGAGCGGTTCCGTCATGCGCATCGTTTGCGCTGTGCGTATGACGGAACCGCTCCGTCATGGCCCCGCCCGCGCAATAGAACCTTCAGCACAGCACGGTAATCTGCGCCGCGCTGAAGGGGTTAAAGATCTTCTGCTCTTCATATCCTCAACCCATACATGTGGAAAAGTTAGTCCTGAACATGAAAAATATATTTAGGACCAAATTCTAAAGCCCTATTCGCTTTGGAAAATTTTATTCATAATGAATCTTATATTTTACATACCCCCAGAGACATGGTGAAAAATACGGTATTCTGCTCCTTTTTCTAATGTATTATCTAATTCTGTTACAAGAGAACACAAGATAACTATTGTTCTCCTGATTATTAGTCGCCAGGCTAAACAGGGCTTATGCTAAATAACCCAGGCAGGCAGAACTCCCCCCATATAACCTCCTAGTTCTCACCTCTTGCCAGAGCGTCTTATACTCTGGTCTTCCTGCCACGGCCTTGCCCGATAAGTCCCGCCGTAGACTTAACGTTCTGGAATCTCTGTATTTAAATATACCAATGACCAATAGGGAGTCGCTAATTCAAGCCTCTTAATTAGCAATGCTATAACCTCGGTTCCCTCACAGGTCCTCACAGTTATTAACCAATCACCATTCGTGAGCTAATGGTGCTATTATTTTAACCAATAGCTCATCAGTATTCTTCATTAGACAGTTCCATCTCTGGTCTTCACTTTTGATGGCCAATCATAAATCAGACACACTCCTTCCCTACTCTCCGTAGGTCTACGTGTCAAGACTTCTGCCTGACGTTGGGCGGTAATACGTTACCATCGGCATAGCCAAAAAATTCACATATTACATTCAACTGATTATCAAAGCCACAGTGTGCTATACTGCCTTTATTGTTTGAAACTACAATTCACGTTTTCATTTCAAGTAAAGTTACCCGCTGAAATTTCGTCATTCCATTCACTGTAAAAAGCGCTCATTGATTGCGATGCCTGACCTGCCTAGAGGTAGGCGTTACTAACACATGACTATCACTTCTTATTTCCTGTGCGTTCCATATAAAGGCTTCCATTAAATATGGTCAACGTTAGACAGGCTTCAAATCGATAACCCATATACTATTTTAATTAGTGTCTAAACTTCCTTTGACTTATTATAGTTATATTTGAATTCATCAATCCACAGTAATTAATTCAACACTACCTGACCTGTCTGGGATTAAGCGTGGTGACCTTAAATATGGTCAACGTTACACAGGCATCCAATCGGTCTAAACTTTTGTTACTTTACTATGATTAAATTTAAATTAATCACTTTACAGTTTTTAATTCGACATTGCCTGACCTGTCTGGGATTTTGCGTGGTGACATTTAACCTATTCTCCCTGTCATGGACAGGTTCTATATTACGGCTTGCAGTAACCAAACGAATATATTCAAATGATAACTGTTAACAAAAACATCAATGTAGCGTCTCAAGTAAATGACAAACAATGCGTATATCTGCAACCTGTTGTCAACTGATTTACACCAGATACAAATCTGTTGCACACAATAGCGTATTCATTATTTTCACAGGATGCAAATCTATTGCAAAAAAATAGTGTAACTCATTATCACTATTTAATCCTTGATCAACTGCTCTGCATTTACTAATCCATCTAACTTCCTGTTGCCTTATTATTTAGTTCCCAATCACCCAGTCTCATATTTGGAATAATCTTCTGTATTCAGTGAAATTTGATATTCCTTCTCATGGGATGGTTGTCTCTAATATGTTGAGAAATTGGTGATCTATCATCCTCATTCACAAGGAGAAGTTCAAAATGTTGACATTGGTTCAGGTCCTGTCTGCCCTCGACCCTGGAGACTGGATAGTATCGTTAGGACTTGCAGAACGATTATTTTCACATCCCCGTCCTGCCTGCCCACAGGCGTTACCTACGGTTCACAGTAGGCCATAAGCACTTTCAGTTTACTGTGCTCCCCTTTGGCCTTACAAGTGCTCCTCGGGTGTTCACAAAAGTGATGGCTGTGGTCGCAGCTCATCTGCGCGAATCAGGAGTTTCAGTCTTCCCCCTATCTCGATGACTGGCTGATGAATGCGGGCGCGCCCCAGGCTGTCATCTCCTACCTCCAGACTACGGCTGACCTCCTGCATTCGCTGGGATTCACCATCAATATGCCAAAGTCACACCTGATTCCCCCTCAGAAGCTCCTTTTCATCAACAAGGATTGGGTCAACAAGCAGTTGGACCTGAAGTTCCAGTGGGCACAGCATCAGGAGAATATTTACGATTGTGTCTAGATCTCGGAGGGCACTGCACACCAATTGCAGTGGTGGCTAAAGAACAAGGATTGGGTCAATGGCAGATCCCTCTCTTCACCAGCCAGAGTTCAAAGTGGTGACAGATGCATCACTTCTGGGGTGGAGCGGCCACTTGGGAGATGCGGAGATCAGAGGCGTCTGGGCTCCACATTAACCTTCTGGAGCTTCGGGCGATCTGTCTTGCACTGAAGGCATTCCTTCCGTCTCTCAGAGGGTGAGTAGTGCAGATGTTCACAGACAACACCACTGCCATGTGGTACTGCAACAAACAGGGTGGGGTAGGGTTGTGGACCCTATGTCAGGAGGCACTTCATCTCTGGAAGTGGCTGGGACATCAGGGCATGTCCTGGGTGGTTCAACACCTGGCAGGTTCTCTGAATGCCAGGGCAGACAAACTCACCCGCCAGTGCATGATGGATCCCTAATGGCGTCTTCACTCGGAGGTGGTGCAAGGTCTCTTTCAGCAGTGGGGAGAGCCTTGGTTAGATCTATTCGCCCCTGAAGAGAACGCGCAATGTCAGCAGTTCTGCGCATTGGAATTTCCTAGGCGACTCTTTCCATCGCAAGTGGAGCAACGGTCTTCTATACACCTTTCTGCCTATACCACTTCTGCTCAGAGTGCTGAAAAAGATCAAGCGCGACCGGGCCCAAGTCATTCTTGTGGCTCCAGACTGGGCACGTAGAGTCTGGAATCCTGAGCTCTTGCTCTTGGCCATCGATCCTCCAATGAGACTGCCCATTCAGGAGGATCTTCTTTCACAGCAGTTGGGGACAGTCCTCGACCCGAACCTGTTCATCCTCCACCTCCTTCGCGTGGTAATTGAGTGGCAGCAGTTGACAGCTCTCGACCTTCCTCCCGAAGTCTGTAACGTTATCTTGGCAGCCAGGCGTCCCTCCACCAAAAGGTATACGCCTGTAGATGGAACACATTTGTGGCATGGTGCGCAGCAAAGGCCGTGGATCCACTTTCAGAGGTTCTCCTCTTCCTTCTTTCTTTGGCCCAGCAGGGCTCTGCTCTGGGCTCTCTAAAAGGCTATATTTTGGCTATTTTGGCCTTTTTTTGGCTTCCTGATCAGCCTTCTCTATTCAAGTCCCCTATTGTAAATAATTTCCTTAAGGGCATCCCTCACTTGTTTCATCCCCTTCCTTTCGTAATGCCATAGTGGGACTTGAACCTCGTTCTGACATACCTTATGTGCGCTCCTTTCGAGCCGTTACATAACTGTCCTCTCAGACTTTAACACTCAAAACTGCCTTTTTGGTTGCCATCATCTCTGCTCGCACGGTGAGTGAGCTTCAGGCTCTTTCTTCCAAACCTCCTTTGCCCACCTTCTTCCCACATCCTTCTAAAGAGGAGGAGAGGCTCCACCGTCTGGATCCAAAACGTGCCCTTTCATTCTTGGATCGCACAAAGCAATTTTGGGTGGATGGCCAGCTCTTTGTTGGCTATGTGGGCGCCAAGAAAGGTCGGGCCGTGCAAAAGTGGACCATCTCTCAAAGGGTCGTTCTTTGCATGAAAATCTGTTATTCCTGGGCCAAGAAGGAACCTCCAGTGGGGATGCGCGCCCATTCCACCAGGGCGACGGCAGCCACTACTGCTTTGGGACGTGGATTCCCTCTTCATGACATCTGCCAGGCAGCTACGTGGGCTTCATTGCACACGTTCACCAATCATTCCTGTTTGTACAGCCAAGTCGGGAGAGACAGCTTCTTTGCACTTTCAGTTCTCTAGGACTTTTTGGTGTGAACTTAATTCGCAGACCCACCTCCGGGGTTATCTATTCTAAGGTGAGGAATGCATAACTAATAGTCTCTTTCAGATGAACAAGTTACTTACGTTTGGTAAGGATATATCATTAAGAGACATATATTAGTTATGGATTTCTCACCGCCCCACCCATCTTCCCCGTTCTGTGAACTGACTTCTTGGGTAAGGGACTCCTTTCAGGGCCTTAGTTTTTGTGCACCAGTGGTCAGTGTCTTGCATGGCTTTGCGCTTCTGGCGTGGAATGTCATGTAAAGAACTGACGTCAGCCCACAGGGGTGGCGTCTAAGTAGATACCGCATCGTCATTCTGGCGATCACGACGCCAACGATGAACGTGGAGTCGACTGACGCCACCTACCGATGCGCAGGGGTACTGCTGTGGAATTTTTTTTCCGGATCCAGTCTGATGCCTGGGGGTAATTTTAAGGTGAGGAATCCATAACTATTATATATCTCTTACAGATATATTGTTACCGAAGGTAAGTAACTTGTTCTTCATCTAGAGTTGAGCTCAGGCCTCCTGTATGCCTTTCCACCTATACCACTCCTGCCCTGAGTTCTCAAGAAGATCATGACCAACCAGCCTCTGTCATCCTTTTGGCCCCAGACTGGGCTCAGAGAGTTTGGGATCCTGAGCTGTTGAGCACCTCCATCGGTCCTCAGATCTGACTCCCTCTTCTGGAAGACCTTGTGTCGCAGCAGCAGGGCAGGGTTCTCCACCCAAACTTTTCAACCCTCTGCCTTCTTGAGTGGAGATTGAGCGGCGACAGTTGACACCTTTCTCCCTAAGTCTGTGATGTTATTTCGGCAGCCAGGTATCCCTCCACCAAGACAGTATACGCCTGCCATTGGGGCAAGTTTGTGGCATGGTGTGCAGAACAGCATGTTGATCCCCTTTCTCAGGTTCTTCTCTTAATTATTTCACTTGCCCATTAGGGCTCTGCTCTGGGCACTTTAAAGGGTCACCATTTTGCTATCTCAGCCAGAATCTGGTTCTAACGTTCCTAATGTGTGCTCACTTTGAGCCTTTGCACAACTGTCCTCTCAGACCCCTTAACATCAAGACAGCCTTCCTGGTGGCATTGACATCTTCCCGAAGGGTCGGTGATCTTCAGGCTTTGTCATCAAAGCCTACATACCTGAACATTTCCCACAAAAGCTGGTTCTCCCAACTAAAGCTTCCTTTCTGTCGAAAGTAGTCACCCCATTTCATGAACGCCAGTCCATCATCCTGCCTACTTTCTAAACTATGCCACATCCCTCTAAAGAGGAGAAGCGACTACACTGTCTGGACCCAAAAAGAGCGTTGTCGATCTTCCTTGACCGCATGAAAGAGTACCGGTTGGACAACCAACTCTTCATGGGGTATGTCGGAGTGAAAAAGGGAATGGCTCTGCAGAAGTGGATCATCTCACTATGGAGCACGCTTGGCATTAAAATCTGCTACGCATTGGCCAAGCGGCAACCCCTGAGGGTTTGATTGCTCATTTCACCAGTCATGGTTACGACCACTGCGTTAGCTCACAGCTGTCCGTTCTGGTCCAGGGCATCTGCCAGGTAGCAGCTGAGCTTCTCTGCACACGCTCACTAAACACTACTGGGGAGTCTGGTCTGTCGGGGATGGATTCTTTGCCCGTTTGGTCCTGCAGGACTTTTTGGTTTGAAATTATTTCACAGACCCACTTCCGGGGAGATATTGCTTGGCTATCTCTTCTAAGGTAAGGAATTTGTGGCTAGGAGTCTCTATCAGATGGGCAGTTTATTTACCTTCAGTAATGCCTTATCTGGTACAGACTGAGGCTAGCCGTAGATTCCCTCCAGAACCACCTATCCTCCCCGTTATGCAAATGGCTTTCTAGGGACTCGGCTTTCCCCTTTCAGGGCCATAGTTTTCCACACTAGTGTCTGTGTTCTCCCTGACTCTGCACCTCTGGCGTGAAAAGTCGCAAAAAGAAACTGATGTCAGCACACTGTGAAGGTGACTATATAGGAACCATGTACATCACTTTCAGCTCAAATGACTCCGCCAACGCCGCAAGGAGCTGGATGACGCCACCTATCGGCGCACTGGGGTACTGCTTAAAAGTTTTGGCAGATCCAGTTTGACGCCTGGGGTTCTAAAATAAGGAATTTGCTGCTAGATAGTCTCTACCAGATAAGGCATTACCAAAGGTAAGTTACTTGTCTTTTTCTGGCAATAGTGAGGACCATTGGGGTAGAGGCCATCTGGAGAGGCATTAAAAGTCTCCTTACCTGTTGTCTTACCAATTTGTTCCAACATATGTTGCATTAGGTTTTACACTTGAATGTACCTCTCTTTAGAGTTCAGTCTTCAGGAACTTTGACACTAAGACTACATCTGCAATTTCATCTTAAAGATTCAAATAGTAAAGTATGTCCTCAGAATCTGAAGACCAGTTACATTTTGATATTATTGTTAAACATTGCTCTCACTGTTTTTATGCTTCATGAAAACTCCAGGGATTATTTTATGTGTGATAGCATTTTGTATAGAACATTCTATGTGGTACTTTTCTGCAGCAAGTAGTAGAGAAAGTGGTGAAATGCATTTTTATTCAACACTATTATTCAATTTGTATTCACTGTTACAGGTGATGAAAAACAGCATACATGGAACAAAATACATCCGAATCCACCTATACAAATTTAACTTGTTTGTGCAGCATTGTTTCTCAGTGATTATCGTTTTGAATCATTTCACAGTTACGATCATTTTGTACCTCTGTGTGTTGTGTAGTCCACCACACTTCAAGCGAGCTCACTCTTCTCCAGGTTCCACCCTTGTTCCTCTGAATTCCACCCACTTCTCCCATATTTTTAGATGTTTCTGTGGGCAACCTCTCACACTGTATATTGTCTCTAACATCAAGCAGTGATCTAGTCCCCGTGACCAAGTCTCAAGGTCCGGAAAATTTTCTTGCCTACATTTTTTGGTAATATCTCTCCTTGACACCACCAAGCCCAGATGCAATTTTGCTAGGTTAGACCTATTGGAGTCAGTGTTTGTGGATATATGTAGTAGGGTAATTCTGTGGTCTCTTTCGAACTGCTTTTCTTTGACATCTTCCAAAGTCTGTAAGACACATTTGCAGATTGGAGTAATCCTGCATCATTCCTAAACTGTGGGTATCAAGTTACCCATCCCTCGGTGACTCTGGCACCTCAGCTAGTCCCCTCAGCTGACTCCCTCTGTTGTACGTTTACTCTGCATGGATCAGCAGGGGTCTCAAGTCTAACCTCCATCGGTGGGCCACCCTGACTCATTACGTCACATGGAGCCTACTTCCAGACCTGCACAAACTCCTGCAGTGACTTCCATTTCGGCTCCAGGGTCCACGCCAATTCCTCCTGTGCCAACACTGACTACACTGGCCCAGATAGATGCCCTGGACTATGCCAAGCGGAATATGCAGGCAGTGGAACCTACCCAGGGAAAACTGTCAGATTCTGCCTCGGTTTCAGAGAAGACTAAGTGAGACCTGCAGTGGTGGCTGTTCAACTACAGATGGCCCCCCAGCAGACCCCTCTCCCTGTACCATCATGAGCTGATGGTGGTGATGGATGTGTTATTGCTAGGTTTAGGAGGTGATGAGAGATCGAATTTGAAGGCATATGGTCTTGAGCAGAGGCCTGTCTCCACATCAACAGGTTGAAGTTGCAGACCATTAACCTGGTGTTGAAAGCCTTCCCTACCGTCCATCAAAGGGAGGCTGGTTCAGGTCTTATGAATAACACCACGCCATGTGGTACTGCAACAAGCAGAACAGGAATTGGTCCAAGGTTCTTTGCAACAGCTACTTTGTCGCTGGAGAGTCAGAGAATATTCCTGTCTTTGAACCTCATTGTGAAATCTTTGAAAGCAAGGACGGCCAAAGTCAGCTGGTGGCACTTGGCAGATAATAAATGGAGATTATACCACGAGGTGGCACAGGGCATCTTCCAGCAATGGGGAAAACCTTGGCTGGATCTTTTTGCCACTGCCAAGAATCAGCCGTGTCAATGTCTTTGGACTTTGAAGTTCACAATAAAGCTTTTTAGGAGACACATTCTGAATAGATTGGAGCACCAGACTTCTGTACTCCTTTCTGCCACTGTCTCTCCTACCTTGAGTTTTGAAAATGATCATGAACAACTGGGCCCAAGTTATCCTGGTGGCTTTGGATCAGGCAATCAGATTGTGGTACCCAGAACTTATGGGCATGAGCATCTGTGCTCTGATCAGGGTACCGCTTTGGGAAGATCTCCTGTTGCAACAGAAGGGCAGGGTCCGACATCCAACCCTGCACAATCTGCAACTCCATGTCTGAAGATTGAGCAGCAGCAGTTGACTGTGCTTGATTTTCCCAAAGTTGTGGATATCATCCTAGCTGCCAGATGTCCCTTTACAAAGTCTGTCTATGCTGTGCTGTGGGCAGGTTTGTGGCCTGGTGTAGCACGTGCAATACGGACTCATTACAGGCCAAACTGCCGATGTCTTGTTGTTTATTGGATCTATGGCTGAACAAGAACTTGCAGTGGGCAACTTTAAAGGGTATTTTTCAACCCTTTCTGACTTTTTACGCGTGTTAGCCCAACAAACATTGTTTCCCCCAGTAGGATATCAGTTTGGTCTTCATTTTCCTCATGTGCACTCACTTTGACCCATCAGTCCACTACGCCTCCTGACTCAGAAGACTTTTCATCTGGTCGTGGTAACTTCGGCTCATCATGTAAGTGTACTCCAAGCTATCTTAGTGCAGTTGCCTTACACCATCTTTTTCCACCTGATAAAGTGGTGTTCAGGACCAGAGCAGGCTTTTTGCCAAACGTCATGACTGTTTTCCATGTTGAGCAAATTGAAATTCTCCCACCCTTCTTTTCGCACCTCAAAAGAGGAGTAAAGGCTCCATCAGCTAGATCTAGAGCTTTGAGCTTTATATCGATTGCACCAAAGACCACTGAGTGGATGATCAACTGATTGTGAGGTTCTCTAGGACTGACAATGGTAAGGCTGTGCAGTAAAAGACTCTTTTGAAGTGGATAGTCCTCTGCATTAAGATCTGCTATGCACTGGTAAGCGGTCTCCTGAAGGGCTGAGGGCCCATTCCACCAAGGCCAAGTTTGCTACCACTGCATTGGCACTCTGTGAGGGCCTGTCTTTGATATCGGTTAGGCTGCGACATGGGTATCAGTGCACACAATCACCATGAACTACTGCCTTGACGGGCAGGTCCAAAGTCAAAAGCATTTCACCCACACGGTCCTGCAGGACTTTTTGATTTGAGCCATTCCACAGACCACTTACCTTGGGAAGTACTCCTTTGGTATCTATTCTAAAGCTGAGAAATCTACAGGTAGAAGTATCCATCAGTAGAAAACAAATCTGAAAGAAACTCGTTAGTTATAGATTCCTTACCTTAGAATTATCCCCAGGCGTCAGACTGGATCCGGAAAGTTTTTTCATCAGCAGTACCTCTGCACATCGGAAGGTGGCGTCGGTCGGCTCTGCATTCGACGTCCGTGTCTTGGTCGCCGGGATGACGCCGCGGTAGCTACTTAGACGCCGCCCTCGCGCGCTGACATCAGTTTTTCTTTTTCCACGCCTGCCAGCGCAGATCCGTTAAGAGCGGTACCTCAGTCATTTTTTTGACTACGTTTTTCTCGACTTTTGTCGACGTCTTGTTTCGAGTCTTCGACTCCGAACAGGTGCACGAGGGATGCCCTGTTTTAAGGCCTGAGGTTCCTGTACCCGATTGATGTCCGTGACGGATCCGCACTGCGTGTGCCTCTTTTGCCTGGAGCGCGACCACGCCACTTGTTGACGCCGAAGGCATTGCGGGAGCGGTCCCGAAAGCTGCTTGAACGACGGCAGTCAGTTCAGTGCCGTTCGAGGTCCCGGTCGAGAGGGAGGTCGAGGGACCGGTCGCGGAGCCACCATCAGTCCTGCTCGAAGTCTTCGCAATCGGGGTCGGGTAAGTCGAAGCATAAGAAGTCGAAGAAGCATCGTCGCTCTTCGCCTTCTCCTCGTCGGTCAGCCGACTCAACGAGGCGCGTGGGTGGTGCCACTCCCACGGCTCTGCACGCGGAGCCTGAAGGGTCAACCCCGAGCTTCCCTACCTTTCTGGGACCCGGAGCGACCCCCGCCCACCTTTGTACGTTCTACGAGGCGATGCATGTCATCTTTGGGCGGACTGACCCCACTGGCACGCCTTCGGGCCCCGCGGAATCGGTTGGGGGGCCTAGGTCTTCGCTGCCAGTGGCTCCGGCCCGACGCTGAGGGCCCCCTTGGATCCAGGCCTGGATCTGGATTGGCGCCGGTTGACCATAATACACCTTCACCGGCACCGCTTCCAACGGCACCACTACCGTGCCCGATGCCCGTCGCCCCCCGGCCGACGTCGACCTCAGCCTCCTTCCTGACGTGGACTCAACGCCAGATCCGGCACCGGGTGGGGTTTTCGTGCCCCTGTTTACTTCTGGAGACATTTTCAAACTACAGTGGCAACCAGAGGATGATGAGGAGGACTGGGAGAGGTCAGGTGACCCTTTAACTGACCAGCTAGGTTCTGAACTGGACTGGAGAGAGGACCTGGCTATGCCAGTGGTCTTGACACTTCACCCGACCTTGGCATGTTGTCTCCTCCTACCGTGTCTACGGAGGAGGGAGCATCATACGCTGTGGTGTTGCTTAGGGCACCCAAGGCTCTCAACCTCGAGCTTCTTACGGTGGCGGTCAGGACTAACCTCCTGACTGAGGTGCTTCAACCGGCGGCGAGCTCTTCGGAGCCCCTGCCCCCTTTTAATGAGGCCCTCACATCCTATTGGGCACCTGGTCCAGGCTCAACACGGGGGCTCCCGTGGACAGGATGATCGCCCGACGCCACCGCCCGGCTCTGGGCGACCCCACTTTCCTCTCCCAACACCCCACCCTGGAGAGCTTGGTGGTCCAAACTTCCGCTTCCAAAAGCGCCTTCCCTACCGCTCCACCGGAAAGGGAATCCAAGAAGCTGGACCATCTTGGGAAGAAAAGTTTCTCTTCCGCCAGCTTAGGACTGCGGTCCGTAAACACTGCATTTCTCTTGGGCCGTTATTCCCACTCGGTGTGGAATACGGTGGCGCAAGTGATGCCTCTGTGTCCAGAGGAGGGATGTCCAGAACACCTTGATGGACATGCCATTTGATGGCCGTCTCATTTTTGGTGACAAAGCAGACAATGCCCTAGAGCGCTTCAAGGACTCAGGGGCTACGGCCAAGTCCTTGGGCCTCTCCTCCCGTCCAGTCTGCTTTTCGCCCCTTTCGTGGCTACTGAAGGGGTGCCCTGCTACATCCCACCCAGGGCCACAGGCCACAGCAAGGTAACCAATCTTCGCGCGGCTTGGGACGTGGGAATCAGCGTTGTGGTTCAGGGGGCCAGCGGGCGGTCCAGTCCACCAACCCCCTGTCTGCAGCGGCCTCCAAACCCTCCTAGTCTGACCTTTTAGGCCCATCAAACGCCAGTGGGCGGCAGGATTCACCATCACCTCCCCCACTGGCGCACCATCACTTCAGACAGGTGGGTTTTGCAGATAGTACGAAGGGGCTACTCCCTCCCCTTCGAGACTACCCCTCCAGCCATGCAACCTCGTTACCACCACATGGCGGAGGATCATCTGGCACTTTTCCAGCAGGAAGTTACGGCTCTCCTGGCCAAGGGAGCCATCAAGCGCGTTCCTGTCCCAGAAGAAGGTCGTGGTTGCTGCTCCCACTACTTTTTGGTTCCCAAGAAGGACAAGGGCCTGCGTCCTATCTTGGATCTCATGGACGTCAACCGCTTCCTCCGGAAGGAGAAGTTAAAAATGTTGACGCTTGCTCAGGTCTTGTCTGCCCTCGACCCCCAAGACTGAATGGTAGCGTTGGACTTGCTGGATGCTTATTTCCACATCCCCGTCCTACCGACGTTACCTGCGGTTCACGGTAGGCCACGAGCATTTTCAGTTTACCGTGCTCCCCTTTGGCCTTACCAGCGCCCCTCGGGTGTTCATGAAAGTGATGGTGGTGGTCGCAGCTTATCAGTGCAGATCAGGGGTTTCAGTCTAGACCCCCCCCCACCCCCCCCTATCTCGACGACTGGCTGTTGAAGGCGGGCTAGCCCCAGGCAGTCGTCTCCACCTCCAGACTACAGCCGACCTCCTGCACCAGCTGGGGTTCTCCATCAATGTGCCGAAGTCACACCTGATTCCCTCTCAGAAGCTCCTCTTCATCGGAGCGGTTCTGGACATGGCACAGTTTTGGGTCTATCCTCCCGAACAGCGAGTCCGGGATATTCGGGCTATGATTCCGATCTTTCAGCCCTTGTACTGGTTTTCGGTCAGAATGACCCTGAGGCTGCTGGGCCACATGGGTTCTGCATCCTGCTGATCAATCATGCCAGGTGGCATATGCAGGCTCTTCAGTGGGACCTGAAGTTCCAGTGAGCGCAGCATCGGGGGAATCTGTCCGACTACGTGCAGATCTCGGAAGGCACTGCTCAACAACTGCAGTAGTGGCTCACGAACCAGGTTTGGGCCAGTGGCAGGTCCCTCTCCCTTCCCCAACCTGACCATACTGGTGACGGATGCCTCCGTTCTGGGATGGGGCGGCCACATGGGAGAGGCGGAGATCAGAGGCCTCTGGTCTCCGGCGGAGTCCGCGATTCACATCAAACTCCTGGAGCTTTGGGCGATTCGTCTTGCACTGAAGTCATTCCTTCCCTCTGTCTGAGGAAGAGTGATGCAGGTGTTCACGACAAAACAACCTCGATGTGGTATTGCAACAAACAGGGCGGGGTGGGGTCGTGGACCCTATGTCAGGAGGCCCTTCGTCTCTGGACATGGCTGGAACATCAAGGCATTTCCTTGGTGGTTCAACACCTGGCAGGTTCTCTGAACGCCAGGGCAGACAAACTCAGCGGCAGGTGCATGATGGATCACGAATGGCGTCTTCACTCGGAGGTGGTGCAAGGCCTCTTTCAACAGAGAGCCTTGGTTGTATCTATTCGCCACTGAAGAGAACGTGCAATCTCAGCAATTCTGCACGTTGGAATTTCCAAGGCGGCACTCGCTCGGCGACGCTTTTCGTCGGGAGGGGAGTTGCGGTCTGTTGTATGCCTTTCTGCCTATGCCACTTCTGCCCAGAGTGCTGAAGAAGATCAGGCGCGACCAGGCACAAGTCATTCTTGTGGCTCCAGATTGGGCACGAAGAGTCTGGTATCCAGAGCTTCTCAGCATGGTCATCGATCCTCCGACCAGACAGCCTCTTCGGAAGGATCTTCTGTCGCAGCAGCAGGGCACGGTCCTCCACCCGAACCTGTCCAGTCTCCACCTTCTTGCGTGGAGATTGAGCAGAGGCAGATGACGTTTTTTTCGACCTGCCTCCCGAAGTCTGACGTAATCTTAGCAGCCAGGCGGCCCTCCACTAAGACAGTATACGCCTGCAGGTGAAACAAATTTGTGGCATGGTGCACAGCAAAGGCTGTGGATCCCCTTTCTGCCCCTCTCTCTGAAGTACTCTTGTTCCATCTCTCTTTAGCCCAGCAGGGCTCTGCTCTGGTCACTATCAAGGGCTACCTTTCTGCCATCTCTGCTTTCCTTCGGCTGCCAGACCAACCTTCTCTTTTCAAGTCCCCGGTAGATAACCGTTATTTGAAAGGCTTAACCCATCACTTTCCTCCAATTCCTATTGTTAAGCCTCAGTGGGACTTGAATTTCATACTCACTTAATGTGCGCTCCCTTTGAGCTGCTTTATAATTGTCCTTTACGTAGTCTAACTCTTAAGACTGCTTTCCTGGTAGCCATCACTTCTGCTAGAAGGGTGAGTGAGCTCCAGGCTCTTTCCTCAAACCCCCCTTTCCTGTCTGTCCATCCGGACAAGGTGGTTCTCAGTACCCGTCCATCCTTTCTTCCTAAGGTGGTCACTGTCTTCCACATCGGGCAGACCATTACCTTGCCCACCTTCTTTCCGCCTCCGCATACTTCGAAGGAAGAAGAGCGGCTCCACCGTCTGGACCCAAAACGTGTGCTCTCCTTCTATCTGGATCGCACAAAACAGTTCCGGGTGGATGATCAACTTTTTGTGGGCTACGTGGGTGCAAAGAAGGGTCGGGCCGTACAGAAACGCACCATTTCTCGATGGGTTGTGTTGTGTATTAAGGCCTGTTACTCTCTAGCTAATCCTGTGGGGCAGCGCGCTCACTCCACCAGGACGATGGCAGCCACTACTGCCTTGGGAAGAGGAGTGCCTCTGAATGACATCTGTCAGGCGTCCACGTGGGCATCGCTGCACACGCTCACCAAACACTACTGCCTGGACAGCCAAGTCCGGAGAGACGGCTTCTTTGGCCGTTCTGTTCTCCAGGACTTTCTGGTGTGATCTTGGTTCACAGACACACCACCGGGGTTGGTATTGCTAGAGTATCTATTCTAAGGTAAGGAATCTATAACTAACGTGTTTCTTTCAGATGCATAAGTTACTTACCTTCGGTAACTATATATCTGGAAGAAACACGTTAGTTAGATTCCTTATCTTAGAATATCCCCAGGCGTCAGGCTGGATCCGGAAAGTTTTTTTGTCAGCAATACCCTGCGCGTCGCTAGACGTCATCTGCGGCTCCGCGTCCGTCGTCGGCGTCGTGATCGCCGGGATGACGTCGTCAGAGTACTTAGTCGCCGCCCTCGCGCGCAGACGTCAGTTCTGTACATAGCTTTCCGCGCCACTGGGGTATCTATTCTAAGGTAAGGAATCTATCTCTAACGTGTCTCATTCAGATGCACAAGTTACTACTTGTGTAACGATATATCTGTAAGAGACATTAGTTAGTTATACATTCCTTACCACCCCACCCATCCTCCCCGGGGAACAACCTTTACAACGCAACTTTTACAACGCACTACCTTTACAATGCATTTTTTACAACGCATAATCCATTACAACGCATGACATTACAACGCATGACACTACAACGCATTTTTAAAAACTACCTTTACAACGCATTCCATTACAACGCATACTACCATTACAACGCATACCATTACATCGCATAATATTACACTACACTATCCAACACTTACCCTACTGTTGCACCCCCTGGAGTTAGAATAGTAATTTTTACCCCTATTCTATCCAACACTTACCCTACTGTTGCACCCTCTGGAGTTAGAATAGTAATTTTTACCCCTATACTATCCAACACTTACCCTACTGTTGCACCCCCTGGAGTTAGAATAGTAATTTTTACCCCTATACTATCCAACACTTACCCTACTGTTGCACCCCCTGGAGTTAGAATAGTAATTTTTACCCCTATACTATCCAACACTTACCCTACTGTTGCACCCCCTGGAGTTAGAATAGTAATTTTTACCCCTATACTATCCAACACTTACCCTACTGATGCACCCCCTGGAGTTAGAATAGTAATTTTTACCCCTATACTATCCAACACTTACCCCACTGTTGCACCCCCTGGAGTTAGAATAGTAATTTTTACCCCTATACTATACAACACTTACCCTACTGTTGCATCCCCTGGAGTTAGAATAGTAATTTTTACCCCTATACTATCCAACACTTACCCTACTGTTGCACCCCCTGGAGTTAGAAAAGTAACTTTTACCCCTATACTATATAATACTTACCTTAAATGCAATTTAATATTATGCGTTGTAATGGTATGCGTTGTAAAGGTATTATGCGTTGTAATGGAAATGCGTTGTAAAGGTAGTTTTTAAAAATGCGTTGTAGTGTCATGCGTTGTAATGTCATGCGTTGTAATGGATTATGCGTTGTAAAAAATGCGTTGTAAGTGCATGCGTTGTAAAAGTGTGCGTTGTAACGTCATACATCCATCCTCCCCGACCTGCGAACTGATTTCTAGGGTGATGGACATCCTATCTGAAAGAAACACGTTCGTTAGATTCCTCACCTTAGAATATCCCCAGGCGTCAGGCTGGATCCAGAAAGATTTTTCATCAGCAATACCCTTGCGCGTCGCTAGGCGTCGTCTGCGGCTCCGCGTCCGTCGTCGGCAACGTGATCGCCGGGATGACGTCGTCGGAATACTTAGACGCTGCCCTCGCGCGCTGACGTCAGTTCTTCTTTTTTCCACGCCAGTAAGCGCCGATTCGGGAAGAGCATACCCTCTTCCTTCTTTCCCTGGCCCAGCAGGGCTCTGCTCTGGGCACCCTCAAGGGATACCTTTTGGCTATTTCTGCTTTCTTGCGGCTTCCTGATCAGCTTTCTCTTTTTAAATCCCCTGTTTCTCGATTCTTTGAGGGCATTACTCACATGTTTCCTCCTGTCCCTTTCGTAATGCCTCAGTGGGATTTGAATCTATTATTGACCTATCTGATGTGCGCTCCCTTTGAGCCACTTCATAATTGTCCCCTTCGTCTTCTGACTCTTAAGACTGCTTTCCTGGTTGCCATCACCTCTGCCAGAAGGGTGAGTGAGGTCCAGGCTCTCTCTTCTAAGCCTCCTTTCCTTTCTGTCCATCCGGACAAAGTTGTTCTCAGGACTCGTCCTTCCTTTCTCCCTAAGGTGGTAACTGCCTTTCACATCGGCCAGTCTGTTACACTGCCGACCTTCTTTCCGCCTCCGCATCCCTCGAAAGAGGAAGAGAGGCTTCACCGTCTGGACCCAAAGCGGGTGCTGTCTTTCTATCTGGAGTGCACCAAACAGTTCCGGGTGGATGACCAACTCTTTGTTGGCTCGTGGGCGCTAAGAAAGGGCGGGCGGTGCACAAGCGAACCTTCTCTCGGTGGGTCGTTTTGTGTATCAAGGCCTGTTATTCCTTAGCTAAAAAGGAACCTCCTGTAGGGCTGAGGGCCCATTCCACTCGGGCCACAGTGGCGACCACTGCTCTGGGCCGGGGAGTCCCCTTGCAGGACCTTTGTCAGGCAGCAATGTGGGCCTCGCTGCACACGTTTGTCAAACATTATTGTCTGGACAGGCAAGTCCGGAGGGATGGCTTCTTTGGCCGTTCTGTTCTCCAGGACTTTCTGGTGTGATCTTGGTTTGCAGACCCACCACCGGGGTTGGTATTGCTGGGGTATCTATTCTAAGGTGAGGAATCTAACTAACGTGTTTCTTTCAGATGAACAAGTTACTTACCTTCGGTAGCGATATATCTGTAAGAAACATAGTTAGTAATAGATTCCTCACCGCCCCACCCATCCTCCCCGTTCTGCGAACCGATATCTAGGGTTGAGGTCATCCCTTTCAGGGTCCTAGATTTTTGGCACCAGTGTCGGTCTCTTGCATGGCTCTGCGTTCCTGGCGCGGAAAGATATGTACAAGAACTGACGTCAGCGCGCGAGAGCGGCGTCTAAGTACTCCGACTACATCATCCCGGCGATCACGACACCGACGACGGACGCGGAGCCGCAGACGACACCTAACGACGCGCAACGGTATTGCTGACGAAAAATCTTTCCGGATCCAGCCTGACGCCTGGGGATATTCTAAGGTGAGGAATCTAACTAACTTATGTTTCTTAAAGATATATCGTTACCGAAGGTAAGTAACTTGTTCTTCAGGGCCCTAGTTTTGTGCACCAATGGTCAGTGTCTTGCATGGCTCTGTGTTTCTTGTGCGGAAAGTCATGTACAGAACTGACGTCAGCGCATGAGGGCGGCGTCTTAGTAGCTGCCGCGGCGTCATCCTGGCGACATGACGCCGATGACGAACGCAGAGCCGACTGACGCCACCTTCCGACGCGCAGAGGTACTGCTGACGAAAAAACTTTCCGGATACAGTCTGACGCATGCGGGTAATTCTAAGGTAAGGAATGTATAACTAACTAATGTTTCTTACAGATATATTGTTACCGAACTTGTGCGGTACTTGCTTTTAGTAACACTCTTTTTCCTGGATACTCTGATCTAACCACTGATTCCTCACTGCCCTCCCACTTCCTCGTTCTGTGGAATGGTCTTTCTCAATTTGAAAATGTCCCGAAATACAGATATTTACACTGATACCTCTAATTATTGTTGGGGTCGGAGGCCTCTGACAGGCTCTAGAAAGAAACTAATGTCAACATGCAAGATTGGTGTTTATATGCATCATAATCGTCACTTCTGCAGTGGTGCGAAGTCAGTGCACAGCAACACTCCACCACCTACGACGTGCAGGAGCAATGCTGTTTAAATCTTCTGGATCCAGTCTATCTCCTGAGGATATTCTAAAGGTGAAGAATCTGCATTTATATAGAGTATCCACCAGAAAGAGTGCTCCCGAAGTTAAGTAGCTTCTTCATTCTAGTATTAAGGAGTTCATGCTATATTAGAATCCTGTCTTGAGATTGCTGTGCAGCTTACTTAGCTCAATAATTTAGGAATTCCACCTTTCTTCTCCCTCATTTTTAGGTCTCGCGAGCCAAAGGCTCGAAGAGACATTTTATATGTGGGATTTTCAAAGTGCTACCCACAGTCTTTTGGCTGGCCTAAACCTTGAGTGCACGAGATCACATGCACGTGCACAGCTGCTCCTCTGCTCATTGCATTCCCCCCTCCCTTCTCACCAAGCCCTTTGATGCTCTGCTTGATTACTTTCACTTTCGCCTGCTTTGACCCTTGCATTCCCCCCTCCCTTCTCACCCAGCCCTTCCCTCCTCCCTGGGCGTGAAGGGAGACAGAGCCATCATGCTTGATTAATGGCTTTTTTATTTTACTGCTTCAACAGACCCAGCAGGCCACCAGTCACCCACTTCAGCTCTGTCAGTGCCCCACGGACTTTCGGTTTATGCTGCTGAAAGAGCATACAGTGAAAAGACTATGTGCCAGCTGATACGTTAAGAGCGTCTCACTCTGGGGCTCTGTTCAGTAATGATGTAGCTTTAAATTAATGTCTGCCTCAATGAGTACTTAATAATGATGAAATACAAGTCAGATAAAAAAACTTCCGCATTTCGGTAGCAACATTATCTAAGAACACAGAAGATCGTATGGCCTGTGGAACAAAGAGTTGTTTTTGTGCGACTTCCTTGTTTAAAGCACATAGTCATGGGCTCTCAATCACATGCATGATCAAACAGGGACATGCAGCTGAAATGTGATAAAAAGTTCCACACAAATTCCACAAAAGAAAACCACAAGGCTTGCGTGCAGATCAAAGACAGTTTATATGCAGCCAAAAAGGATAGTGCTGATCTCAAGGCATATGACTATCTAATTGACTCACTCTCACTGACTCACTCTCTCTCTCATGACTCACTCTCACTGACTCACTCTCTCTCTCATGACTCACTCTCACTGACTCACTCTCACTAATTGACTCACTCTCACAGACTCACTAATTGACTCACTCTCACTCTCTCTCTCTCACTAATTGACTCACTCTCACTGGCTCACTTGCTCACAAATTGACTCACTCTCACTGAGTCACTCTCTCACTAATTGACTCACTCTCACTGACTCTCTCTCTCTCTCATGACTCACTCTCACTGACTCTCTCTCTCATGACTCACTCTCACTGACTCAATCTCACTAATTAACTCGCTCTCACTGACTCACTCACTAATTGACTCACTCTCAATGACTCACTAATTGACTCACTCTCACTGACTCACTCACTCTCTCACTAATTGACTCACTCACTGGCTCACTCTCACTGACTTACTCTCACGGACTCACTAATTGACTCACTGAGTCACTCTCTCACTAATTGACTCACTCTCTCACTAATTGACTCACTCTCTCACTAACTGACTCACTCTCACTGACTTACTCTCACGGACTCACTAATTGACTCACTCTCACTGACACACTCACTAATTGACTCACTCTCAATGACTCACTAATTGACTCACTCTCACTGACACTCACTAATTGACTCACTCACTCTCACTGACTCACTCACTAATTGACTCACTCTCACTGACTCACTCTCTCTCACTAATTAACTCACTCTCACTGGCTCACTAATTTACTCACTCTCACTGAGTCACTCTCTCACTAATTGACTCACTCTCACTGACTCACTCTCACAAATTGACTCACTCTCACTGACTCACTCGCTGATTGACTCACTCACACTGACTCACTCTCTCTCTCTCATGACTCACTCTCACTGACTCACTCACTAATTGACTCACTCACTGAGTCACTCTCTCACTAATTGACTCACTCTCTCACTAATTTCCACACTCTCACAGACTCACTCTCACTCACTCATTGGCTCACTCTCACTGGCTCACTCTCACTAGCTCACTAATTGACTCACTCACACTGACTCACTCTCTCTCTCATGACTCACTCTCACTGACTCACTATCACTAATTGACTCACTCTCACTGACTCACTCACTAATTGACTCACTCACTGAGTCACTCTCTCACTAATTGACTCACTCTCTCACTAATTTCCACACTCTCACAGACTCACTCTCACAGACTCACTCTCACTCACTCATTGGCTCACTCTCACTGGCTCACTCTCACTGGCTCACTAATTGACTCACTCTCACTGGCTCACTCTCACTAATTGACTCAGTCTAACTGACTCACTCACTAATTGACTCACTCTCAATGACTCACTAATTGACTCACTGTCACTGAGTCACTCTCTCTCTTATGACTCACTCTCACTGACTCACTCTCACTAATTGACTTAGTCTCACTGACTCACTCACTAATTGACTCACTGCCAATGACTCACTAATTGACTCACTCACTGAGTCACTCTCTCTCACTAATTGACTCACTCTCACTGGCTCACTTGCTCACTAATTAACTCACTCTCACTGAGTCACTCTCTCTCTAATTGACTCACTCTCACTGACTCACTCTCACTAATTGACTCACTCTCACTGAGTCACTCTCTCACTAATTGACTCACTCTCACTGACTCACTCTCTGTCTCTCATAACTCACTAACTGACTCACTCTCACTAATTAACTCACTCTCACTGAGTCACTCTCTCACTAATTGACTCACTCTCACTGACTCACTCTCACTAATTGACTCACTCTCACTAATTGACTCACTCTCACTGACTCACTCACTAATTGACTCACTCTCACTGACTCACTCTCTCACTCATTGACTCACTCTCAGTGACTCACTCTCACTCACTCATTGACTCACTCTCACTGGCTCACCATACCACAGGAATGTTCCACAGGCAAATATAAACTTTCTTTACAGTATTCTTGTTGCATCCTTTTGTAGTGTGATCGAAGTATACTACAGTTACACATATAAAGGAATCAAGGCCGAAAGCAAGTACATTAAAATGAAGTAAATATTGCCTACTTGACACTAGAGATGTGGGAAATAGTAACTGTGGTTAATTTATATAATCTATTCACATTAAGTGGCGATTAATGGTTACTTTAGTTACTCTTTTCCCTTGCTCCGTGCCATAAGCAGTGACTTGAAAAAAGATCACTTATGCCATAGGTTGACTCACTCACACTGACTCACTATCACTGACTCACTATCACTAATTGACTCACTCACTGACTCACTCACTAATTGACTCACTCAGTCACTCTCTCACTAATTGACTCACTCTCTCACTAATTGACTCAATCACTAATTGACTCACTCACTAATTGACTCACTCACAGACTCACTAATTGACTCACTCACTAATTGACTCACTCACTAATTGACTCACTCACTAATTGACTCACTCTCAATGACTCGCTAATGCCTCACTCTCACTGAACTCACTAATTGCCTCACTCTCACTGAACTCACTAATTGACTCACTCTCACTGACTCACTCACTAATTGACTCACTAATTGACTCACTCTCACTGACTCACTCACTAATTGACTCACTCTCACTGACTGACTCACTCTCACTGACTCACTCACTAATTGACTCACTAATTGACTCACTCTCACTGACTCACTCTCACTGACTCACTCTCACTGACTCACTCTCACTGACTCACTCTCACTGACTCACTCTCACTGACTCACTCTCACTGACTCACTCTCACTGACTCACTCTCACTGACTCACTAATTGACTCACTCTCACTGACTCACTCACTAATTGACTCACTAATTGACTCTCTCACTGACTCACTCTCACTAATTGACTCACTCTCACTGAGTCACTCTCACTAATTGACTCACTCTCACTGACTCACTCTCTCTCTCATAACTCACTCTCACTGACTCACTCTCACTAATTGACTCACTCTCACTGACTCACTGATTGACTCACTCACTGAGTCACTCTCTCACTAATTGACTCACTCACACTGACTCACTCTCTCTCTCATGACTCACTCTCACTGACTCACTCACTAATTGACTCACTCACGGAGTCACTCTCTCACTAATTGACTCACTCTCTCACTAATTTCCACACTCTCACAGACTCACTCTCACAGACTCACTCTCACTCACTCATTGGCTCACTCTCACTGGCTCACTCTCACTGGCTCACCAATTGACTCACTCACACTGACTCACTCTCTCTCTCATGACTCACTCACTGACTCACTATCACGAATTGACTCACTCTCACTGACTCACTGAGTCACTCTCTCACTAATTGACTCACTCTCTCACTAATTTCCACACTCTCATAGACTCACTCTCACAGACTCACTCTCACTCACTCATTGGCTCACTCTCACTGGCTCACTCTCACTGGCTCACTAATTGACTCACTCTCACTGGCTCACTCTCACTAATTGACTCAGTCTCACTGACTCACTCACTTATTGACTCACTCTCAATGACTCACTAATTGACTCACTGTCACTGAGTCACTCTCTCTCTTATGACTCACTCTCACTGACTCACTATCACTAATTGACTTAGTCTCACTGACTCACTCACTAATTGACTCACTGTCAATGACTCACTAATTGACTCACTCACTGAGTCACTCTCTCTCACTAATTGACTCACTCTCACTGGCTCACTTGCTCACTAATTAACTCACTCTCACTGAGTCACTCTCTCACTAATTGACTCACTCTCACTGACTCACTCTCACTAATTGACTCACTCTCACTGAGTCACTCTCTCACTAATTGACTCACTCTCACTGACTCACTCTCACTAATTGACTCACTCTCACTGAGTCACTCTCTCACTAATTGACTCACTCTCACTGACTCACTCACTAATTGACTCACTCTTACTGATTGACTCACTCTTACTGATTGACTCACTCACTAATTGACTCACTCTCACTGACTCACTCTCACTCATTGACTCACTCTCACTGGCTCACCATACCACAGGAATGTTCCACAGGCAAATATAAACTTTCTTTACAATATTCTTGTTGCATCCTTTTGTAGTGTGATCGAAGTATACTACAGTTACACATATAAAGGAATCAAGGCCGAAAGCAAGTACATTAAAATGAAGTAAATATTGCCTACTTGACACTAGAGATGTGGGAAATAGTAACTGTGGTTAATTTATATAATCTACTCACATTAAGTGGAGATTAATGGTTACTTTAGTTACTCTTTTCCCTTGCTCCGTGCCATAAGCAGTGACTTGAAAAAAAACCCACTTATGCCATAGGTTGACTCACTCACACTGACTCACTATCACTGACTCACTATCACTAATTGACTCACTCACTGACTCACTCACTAATTGACTCACTCAGTCACTCTCTCACTAATTGACTCACTAATTGACTCTCACTGACACACTCACTAATTGACTCACTCTCACTGACTCACTCACTAATTGACTCACTAATTGACTCTCACTGACTCACTCACTAATTGACTCACTCTCACTGACTCACTCACTAATTGACTCACTAATTGACTCACTCTCACTGACTCACTCTCACTGACTCACTAATTGACTCACTCTCACTGACTCACTCACTAATTGACTCACTAATTGACTCTCACTGACTCACTCACTAATTGACTCACTCTCACTGACTCACTCACTAATTGACTCTCACTGACTCACTCACTAATTGACTCACTCTCACTGACTCACTCACTAATTGACTCACTAATTGACTCACTCACTAATTGACTCACTCTCACTGACTCACTCTCACAGACTCACTAATTGACTCACTCACTAATTGACTCACTCACTAATTGACTCACTCACTAATTGACTCACTCACTAATTGACTCACTCACTAATTGACTCACTCACTAATTGACTCACTCACTAATTGACTCACTCACTAATTGACTCACTCTCACTGACACTAATTGACTCTCTCACTGACTCACTCACCAATTGACTCACTAATTGACTCACTCACTGACTCACTCACTGACCCACTCACTAATTGCCTCACTCTCACTGACACTCACTAATTGACTCTCTCACTGACTCACTCACTAATTGACTCACTAATTGACTCACTCACTGACTCACTCACTAATTGACTCACTAATTGACTCACTCACTAATTGACTCACTAATTGACTCACTAATTGACTCACTGTCTCACTCACTAATTGCCTCACTCTCACTGACACTAATTGACTCACTCTCACTGACTCACTCACTAATTGACTCACTAATTGACTCACTCACTGACTCACTAATTGACTCACTCTCACTGACTCACTCACCAATTGACTCACTAATTGACTCACTCTCACAGACTCAATCTCACTGACTCACTCTCACAGACTCACTAATTGACTCACTCTCACAGACTCACTCACACTGACTCACTCTCACAGACTCACTCTCACTGACTCACTAATTGACTCACTCTCACTGACTCACTCACTAATTGACTCACTAATTGACTCTCACTGACTCACTCACTAATTGACTCACTCTCACTGACTCACTCACTAATTGACTCACTAATTGACTCTCACTGACTCACTCACTAATTGACTCACTCTCACTGACTCACTCACTAATTGACTCACTAATTGACTCACTCTCACTGACTCACTCTCACAGACTCACTAATTGACTCACTCACTAATTGACTCACTCACTAATTGACTCACTCACTAATTGACTCACTCACTAATTGACTCACTCACTAATTGCCTCACTCTCACTGACACTCACTAATTGACTCACTCTCACTGACTCACTCACTAATTGACTCACTCACTGACTCACTCACTAATTGCCTCACTCTCACTGACACTCACTAATTGACTCACTCTCACTGACTCACTCACTAATTGACTCACTAATTGGCTCACTCACTGACTCACTCACTAATTGACTCACTAATTGACTCACTCACTGACTCACTCACTAATTGCCTCACTCTCACTGACACTCACTAATTGACTCACTCTCACTGACTCACTCACTAATTGACTCACTAATTGACTCACTCACTGACTCACTCTCAGACTCACTCTCACTGACTCACTCTCACAGACTCACTAATTGACTCACTCTCACAGACTCACTCTCACAGACTCACTCTCACAGACTCACTCTCACAGACTCACTCTCACAGACTCACTCTCACTGACTCACTCTCACTGACTCACTCTCACAGACTCACTAATTGACTCACTCTCACTGACTCACTCTCACTGACTCACTCTCACTGACTCACTCTCACTGACTCACTCTCACAGACTCACTAATTGACTCACTCTCACTGACTCACTCTCACTGACTCACTCTCACTGACTCACTCTCACTGACTCACTCTCACTGACTCACTCTCACTGACTCACTCTCACTGACTCACTCTCACTGACTCACTAATTGACTCACTCTCACTGACTCACTCACTAATTGACTCACTAATTGACTCTCACTGACTCACTCACTAATTGACTCACTCTCACTGACTCACTCTCACAGACTCACTAATTGACTCACTCACTAATTGACTCACTCACTAATTGACTCACTCACTAATTGACTCACTCTCACAGACTCACTAATTGACTCACTCACTAATTGACTCACTCACTAATTGACTCACTCACTAATTGACTCACTCACTAATTGCCTCACTCTCACTGACACTCACTAATTGACTCACTCTCACTGACTCACTCACTAATTGACTCACTCACTGACTCACTCACTAATTGCCTCACTCTCACTGACACTCACTAATTGACTCACTCTCACTGACTCACTCACTAATTGACTCACTAATTGACTCACTCACTGACTCACTCACTGACTAATTGACTCACTAATTGACTCACTCACTGACTCACTCACTAATTGCCTCACTCTCACTGACACTCACTAATTGACTCACTCTCACTGACTCACTCACTAATTGACTCACTAATTGACTCACTCACTGACTCACTCACTAATTGACTCACTCTCACTGACTCACTCACTAATTGACTCACTAATTGACTCACTCTCAGACTCACTCTCACTGGCTCACTCTCACAGACTCACTAATTGACTCACTCTCACAGACTCACTCTCACAGACTCACTAATTGACTCACTCTCACAGACTCACTCTCACAGACTCACTCTCACTGACTCACTCTCACTGACTCACTCTCACAGACTCACTAATTGACTCACTCCCACAGACTCACTCTCACTGACTCACTCTCACAGACTCACTAATTGACTAACTCTCACAGACTCACTAATTGACTCACTCTCACAGACTCACTAATTGACTCACTCTCACAGACTCACTAATTGACTCACTCTCACAGACTCACTAATTGACTCACTCTCACAGACTCACTAATTGACTCACTCTCACAGACTCACTCTCAGACTCACTAATTGACTCACTCTCACAGACTCACTCTCAGACTCACTAATTGACTCACTCTCACAGACTCACTCTCACAGACTCACTCTCACAGACTCACTCTCACAGACTCACTCTCACAGACTCACTCACTAATTGACTCACTCTCACAGACTCACTCTCACAGGCTCACTCTCACAGGCTCACTCTCACAGGCTCACTCTCACTGACTCACTCTCACTAATTGACTCACTGACTCACTCACTAATTGACTCACTCTCAATGACTCACTAATTGACTCACTCTGACTCACTCTCTCTCATGACTCACTCTCACTGACTCTCTCACTAATTGACTCACTCACACAGACTCACTTACTAATTGACTCACTCTCAATGACTCACTAATTGACTCACTCTCACTGACTCCCTCTCTCCCTCTCACTAATTGACTCACTCTCACTGGCTCACTTGCTCACAAATTTACTCACTCTCACTGAGTCACTCTCTCACTAATTGACTCACTCTCACTGACTCACTCTCTCTCTCTCATAACTCACTAACTGACTCACTCTCACTAATTGACTCACTCTCACTGACTCACTCGCTGATTGATTCACTCACTGAGTCACTCTCTCACTAATTGACTCACTCTCACTGACTCACTCGCTGATTGACTCACTCACTGAGTCATTCTCTCACTAATTGACTCACTCACACTGACTCACTCTCTCATGACTCACTCTCACTGACTCACTATCACTAATTGACTCACTGTCACTGACGCACTCACTAATTGACTCACTCACTGAGTCACTCTCTCACTAATTGACTCACTCTCTCACTAATTTCCACACTCTCACAGACTCACTCTCACAGACTCACTCTCTGACTCATTGGCTCACTCTCACTGGCACACTCTCACTGGCTTACTCTCACTGACTCACTAATTGACTCACTCTCACTGGCTCACTCTCACTAATTGACTCAGTCTCACTGACTCACTCACTAATTGACTCACTCAATGACTCACTAATTGACTCACACTCTCTCTCACTAATTGACTCACTCTCACTGGCTCACTTGCTCACTAATTAACTCACTCTCACTGACTCACTCTCACTAATTGACTCACTCACTGACTCACTCAATAATTGACTCACTCTCACTGACTCACTCTCTCCCTCTCACTAATTGACTCACTCTCACTGGCTCACTTGCTCACAAATTTACTCACTCTCACTGAGTCACTCTCTCACTAATTGACTCACTCTCACTGACACTCTCTCTCTCATGACTCACTCTCACTGACTCAATCTCACTAATTAACTCGCTCTCACTGACTCACTCACTAATTGACTCACTCTCAATGACTCAAAAATGGACTCACTCTCACTGACACACACTCTCTCACTAATTGACTCACTCACTAGCTCACTGACTTACTCTCACGGACTCACTAATTGACTTACTCTCACCGACACACTCACTAATTGACTCACTCTCACTGACACACTCACTAAGTGACTCACTCTCAATGACTCACTAATTGACTCACTCTCACTGACTCACTCTCTCTCATGACTCACTTTCACTGACTCACTATCACTAATTGACTCACTCTCACTGACTCACTCACTAATTGACTCACTGAGTCACTCTCTCACTAATTGGCTCACTCTCTCCCTAATTGCCACTCTCACTGACACACTCTCACTGACACACTCTCACTGACACACTCTCACTGACACACTCTCACTGACACACTCTCACTAATTGACTCACTCTCACTGACTCACTAATTGACTCACTCGCTGACTCTCTCTCTCAATCTCACTAATTGCCTCGCTCTCACTGACTCACTCACTAATTGACTCACTCTCAATGACTCACTCTCTCATGACTCACTCTCACTAATTGACTCAGTCTCACTGACTCACACTAATTGACTCACTCTCAATGACTCACTAATTGACTCACTCTCACTGACTCACTCTCTCTCACTAATTGACTCACTCTCACTGGCTCACTAATTTACTCACTCTCACTGAGTCACTCTCTTACTAATTGACTCACTCACACTGACTCACTCTCTCTCTCTCTCTCATAACTCACTAACTGACGCACTCTCACTAATTGACTCACTCTCACTGACTCACTCGCTGATTGACTCACTCACTGAGTCATTCTCTCACTAATTGACTCACTCACACTGACTCACTCTCTCATGACTCACTCACTGACTCACTATCACTAATTGAGTCACTCTCACTGACGCACTCACTAATTGACTCACTCACTGAGTCACTCTCTCACTAATTGACTCACTCTCTCACTAATTTCCACACTCACAGACTCACTCTCACAAACTCACTCTCACTCCCTGACTCATTGGCTCACTCTCACTGGCACACTCACTGGCTTACTCTCACTGACTTACTAATTGACTCACTCTCACTGACTCACTCACTAATTGACTCACTCAATGACTCACTAATTGACTCACTGTCACTGAGTCACTCTCTCTCTTATGACTCTCTCACTGACTCACTCTCACTAATTGACTCACTCTCACAGACTCACTTACTAATTGACTCACTCTCAATGACTCACTAATTGACTCACACTCTCTCTCACTAATTGACTCACTCTCACTGGCTCACTTGCTCACTAATTAACTCACTCTGACTCACTCTCACTAATTGACTCACTCACTGACTCACTCACTAATTGACTCACTCTCACTGACTCACTCTCTCCCTCTCACTAATTGACTCACTCTCACTGGCTCACTTGCTCACAAATTTACTCACTCTCACTGAGTCACTCTCTCACTAATTGACTCACTCTCACTGACACTCTCTCTCTCATGACTCACTCTCACTGACTCAATCTCACTAATTAACTCGCTCTCACTGACTCACTCACTAATTGACTCACTCTCAATGACTCAAAAATGGACTCACTCTCACTGACACACACTCTCTCACTAATTGACTCACTCACTAGCTCACTGACTTACTCTCACGGACTCACTAATTGACTCACTCTCACCGACACACTCACTAATTGACTCACTCTCACTGACACACTCACTAAGTGACTCACTCTCAATGACTCACTAATTGACTCACTCTCACTGACTCACTCTCTCTCATGACTCACTTTCACTGACTCACTATCACTAATTGACTCACTCTCACTCACTAATTGACTCACTGAGTCACTCTCTCACTAATTGACTCACTCTCTCCCTAATTGCCACTCTCACTGACACACTCTCACTGACACACTCTCACTGACACACTCTCACTGACACACTCTCACTGACACACTCTCACTAATTGACTCACTCTCACTAATTGACTCACTCTCACTGACTCACTAATTGACTCACTCGCTGACTCTCTCTCTCAATCTCACTAATTGACTCGCTCTCACTGACTCACTCACTAATTGGCTCACTCTCAATGACTCACTCTCTCATGACTCACTCTCACTAATTGACTCAGTCTCACTGACTCACACTAATTGACTCACTCTCAATGACTCACTAATTGACTCACTCTCACTGACTCACTCTCTCTCACTAATTGACTCACTCTCACTGGCTCACTAATTTACTCACTCTCACTGAGTCACTCTCTTACTAATTGACTCACTCACACTGACTCACTCTCTCTCATAACTCACTAACTGACGCACTCTCACTAATTGACTCACTCTCACTGACTCACTCGCTGATTGACTCACTCACTGAGTCATTCTCTCACTAATTGACTCACTCACACTGACTCTCTCTCTCATGACTCACTCACTGACTCACTATCACTAATTGACTCACTCTCACTGACGCACTCACTAATTGACTCACTCACTGAGTCACTCTCTCACTAATTGACTCACTCTCTCACTAATTTCCACACTCACAGACTCACTCTCACAAACTCACTCTCACTCCCTGACTCATTGGCTCACTCTCACTGGCACACTCTCACTGGCTTACTCTCACTGACTCACTAATTGACTCACTCTCACTGGCTCACTCTCACTAATTGACTCACTCTCACAGACTCAATTACTAATTGACTCACTCTCAATGACTCACTAATTGACTCACACTCTCTCTCACTAATTGACTCACTCTCACTGGCTCACTTGCTCACTAATTAACTCACTCTCACTGAGTCACTCTCACTAATTGACTCACTCTCACTGACTCACTCTCACTAATTGACTCACTCTCACTGATTGACTCACTCTCACTGATTGACTCGCTCTCACTGATTGACTCACTCACTAATTGACTCACTCACTAATTGACTCACTCTCACTGACTCACTCTCACTCACTCATTGACTCACTCTCACTGGCTCACCATACCACAGGAATGTTCCACAGGCAAATATAAACTTTCTTTACAGTATCCTTGTTGCATCCTTTTGTAGTGTGATCGAAGTATACTACAGTTACACATATAAAGGAATCAAGGCCGAAAGCAAGTACATTAAAATGAAGTAAATATTGCCTTCTTGACACTAGAGATATGGGAAATAGTAACTGTGGTTCAAGCATGAAGACAGCGGGCTTCTTTGCAATTACATTAGAAATGCTAAATTAACAAGTGTCAGCAGGAAACAGACCAGAGGCGCCACTAGGGCAGAAGCCAGACAGAACCATCCTCCTTGATTGCGGTTTCCCCTCAGAGGTGTCCGTGCTGCATATACTTAAGGAGCCTGCGAGGTTAATAAGGTCACATTTAAAATTCTGCTTTGGCTTACAGCGCTTAATATTTCACTGCTCCCACACGCAGGGGGCCAGAAGCAACGGATATGGTGTGATACATAGAAGTAAGAGGGAACAACTGTCAAAATTGAAATGACAAAAAAAGGAGTTTTAATAAAGGCGCGTTGTTAGAAACCTGCATGCCACTGTACAACATAAACGTTACACAAATATACTAAGAAATATACAATTTTCTTTGTACAATATTTCTATAGTGGATTAAAAACTTTAAAGTTTGGTGAATGGGAGCCCCACCATAAATCAGTGTGACTCTGGCCACACCTAACACATGGCTACCCTGCCTCGTCTAACATATAGGAAAACATCTACAAAAAATGCTTTCATTTATTCCAAATTATAAACACTTAATTCTGATAACAGAAATCTACACATTTTTTTCATACGGTACCATACGAAAATGCACCTCCTTATAAACCTTCCGTTTTCCTTCTGCCTACATGGAATGGTCTTTTCCCTGCTCCTATGGGACAGAACAGCAACTTCTCAAGGAGATAGCAATCTTAAGTGCCAGGCCACATGTCTTTTATTATGCTGCCACAGTCTAAACAATTGGAACTTTTGACACCACGCCAGACTTCTTGGGGCAGGGAGGAACTGATAACAGTCAACAGTTGTACACTGGCTCAGTTACTGCTCACACATTAAGCCACGGGTCACGACAAAGGAACATGGAGCTTTGTTATACCCTACATCCTTATATCCCAACTTTTAAGTGTGCTGCCGCAGTCTCTAACAGAAGTACATTTAAGAAACAATTGCAACATTTCACACCACGCCACACTGCTTGGCACATGTTTATTTCTTGAAGCACAAGGTGTGAATACATTTAAAACAGACTGAACTGATAGAATAGCCTAAAGGCAGCATTACGTTTTTAGCCAATTACAACGCAGCTTTCTAAAACAAGCATTTGCAAAGCAATATGTATCGCATTTGCGAGAGTTTAAGCTTTTAGCATTGTAAATGGCAATGCTTTTATTTATGTTTTAAATACCAAAAAATAAATAAGAGGCATTTTCATATACAATGCCAAGAGCTCAAACTTGCGTAAGTGCGAGACCTATTGCATTGCAAATGCTTGTTTAAGGTGTCATGCCACCTACAATTTACGGGAATGCTGTTCTCAATATTCCTTTTCCGCTGATCAGGTCAACTCGCACAGCTCTCCCTTTCACTGTTTGTGTCTGAGCATCTGCTCCACTGGTGACGCAAAATAACACAGACAGAACATAGCATGTGTACTTTGTTTGAGCATCAAGAACATCCAGGTATCTATCGTATGGGCTCAGGAAGAGCTGATCGCCTCTCAGAGTCTCCAGTCAAGAAAAAGATTCACGTTTATACCTCGATTAGCATTTGCAAGTGTTGGAAAAATCGGGCAAGGCTAAATCTCCATCGTAGCTCGTTGAAGGTTATCTTAGCCACGCTGTTCCAGAAATTCTGAATTACACTGCATCTGCAACGAGTATGCAGGCACAGTGGCGAGCTATACCTATTTATTTTTCACAACCTCACCCATGAATAACACATTCTCTGCGGGTATTTACATTGTGTTAGTTAGTGACAAGGTGAAATTACCAGTTCTCATGGTGCTAGTAGTGCATCTTCCCAGCCCTCATTTAAACACGGTAACACGGCTACTCCCACCATCATTGCCTCACATAGCCAATAAAAACAGTTGGGAAATCTGATCACCAGCATATTGACAACTGTGGAAATAATTTTGCTAGGAATTGTGCATGATGGGAGGTTGATCTTTTGGGGCATTATTTGGGGATTATGTCTATGTTCTTAATGTAAGGATGCATGCATGTTGATTGTGTAGCTGTTCGTAAAACTGAGGTGCAAATAATCAGAATGCCACCTGGTTGTCCACAAATTACCTCAAAATGCCCTGATGCACCATTTCACACACATTTAATACAGATATGAGGTGCCAATCAAGAGTACTTCAGGGTGGTCACTTGTCAACGTTGTCACCACCCAAATTAGGGGCCTCCTGCATAAATCTGCCCACCCATTTAATATTCCTTATTGCCTCCTCCCAAACAAGGAGCACAGGCTGTGGAGTATAGGGAAGATTGTCAGAAAGGATGACCTCCATATAGCTTATGTAGGGGATGTAAATCAGCCATAGCCCACTGTTCATATCTTGTTCAGCACCCTCAAATGGAATCCCCTTTAATATAAGTGAGCGTCAGCCTTCTGCAAGTCCCCATCAACCATTGAATTGCAACATCTCTCAAAGGAGACCCTCTGGATTCTTCACATCCCCTCCCAAACCCAATACAGTGCCCCCAAATTGTATCCTCCGCGTCAAAGAGCTTCCAATTCCATATGGAAACCTCCTTATTGATGGGTCTCATGTCTTATAGGGGTGATTCAACTTCCCAGACACCACCAATCTCCAGGTTAGCATTTGCGTACTAGGACCAAAACTGTAAACATTTGAATCTGGATAAGGAACCCCTGCTCTTCGCTTTAAGTATCTCCCAAGGTAGAAGCCCTTGCACTGCAAAGAAACCCCCTCCAGCTTGTTATCCCAGCCTTCTTCAAGGGGTGACGCAACCGATCCAACAAACACTCTGGGGTACCTGGGGAATCCCAAACCGGCGAGAAATCTGAATAGTAGTTGATACCCAGATTCTTCCTGACTCTGTACCAGAGGCTTAGTGCATCTTTTAATACTTTCAGTCGGACTATCTTGAAAAACTTTGGGGGCCCAAATTCGTATAAGAAACCCGTGGATCCCAACTCCGAAGTAATTTCTGATAAAATCCCGCTCCAAGTTGAGCTATCCGGTGTCCCAAGAAGAATCCTACCCTTCTTTAATTGGAAAGTGTGGTAAAGTGCCCATTTTGACATGGTCACTCCTAGTGTTTGTCTGGTATTTGATGTGATTTAGATTTAAAGTACACTGGGTTCCTGCTAATCAGGTCCCCAGTGCCAAGTCTTTTTCCCAAAAACCTTCCAATTGTACCCCAATTGGCAATACCGTTAGCCCCTGGTACCTAGGGCCAGGAGGCTAAAGAGGGACCTTAAGGGCTGCAGAACGAATTGTGCCATTCTAAGGGACACCTTAACAAAGACTGCCACTGCAAGCTGCATGTCTTGTTGCAGACAAAAGTGAAAACAAGGCACTGCACACACCCATGCTCACAGACACTGTATGCAGTATAGGTAAGTCTTCCTTACGGCAGGTGTTACAGCCCAAAGGCAGGGTGCACTGTACTACAAGTGAAGGCCTATCTGCACAAGCAGATGTGCCCCTGTGCTGGTCAGCTCTATTGCTCCCAGTACAAGTGAAGAGGGAAGCCATTTTGAGAACATGTGCTGGACACTGTTGCGAACGATTTCCCCAGCTACATGACCGCTTCACTGAAAATGAACCCCCACTGATGCCAGTGTTGGATTTATTGATACATGCACACTAAGGGCACCTTAAAGGTGCCCCCTGAAAACCTACCAGCTACTGGTGTGCTGACTGACTGGTTTTTGCCAGCCTGCCACTTGAGACAACTTTCTGACTCCCAAAGATGAGGATCTTTGCTTTCAAGGAGCCAGAAATCAAGCCTGCTCGAGCAGAGGGTGCTTACACTCCCGCCCGCAGGATGACCTGCAGATTAGCATTCCAAGGCAGTGGAGCTTACCGTCTTAGGTATGTGAATCTGGTTTTTCTCACAAGAGAAGCCAAACCCCTTTGTCCAGGGCCTTTTGGTACCTGGACAGGCGGGAGAATTAGCTAGTCAGATAGGCATATCCACCCTCAGGCCAGTACCACCCCTAAGGTGGGCTATGTGGGAGGACACCCTGCCTTCAATAAAGACTCAAGAACTACAGTTGAGTAGATGAGATGTTCCCCTGCAGGCACCCCAAGAAGAGTTGTGAGGACTATGGAACTGCCAAAACTTTACGCCGCCAAGACACACTGCACCCGAGCCCCCAGACCATATCGAAGAGGGCCAACTGTGTCAGCGTGGTCCCCAAGCCCTCAAGAGACCCAGTCCGCTTTGGATTCGCCCCTTGTGAACTCACAAACCTCGCCTACAGCCTCTTTTTGCACGCCTCCTCAACTACGAATTCTCCAGGACGAAGAAACTCAATACTACAAAGATCCTCTGCATTCGCCCACCCCGGCCCGAGGAGAGGAGGACCTCCGGTGTCCCCACATCCAAAAACATTGCAAGATTTGAGCCCTTTGCGTGATTCAACCCAGCTAGCCTCCCAGTCAAAACCTGCAGCCTCTTTTCACAAAGACTAATCCTCATTGACTAACATTGGGCACCCGACGCTGTATTGCATCACTACACCCGGCCACCCTAGTGCTGCTGGAGGTGACCTTCTGGTGCTGCGTTGGACTTTGCCCGATACTCCCATTAAGTCCCAGAGATCGGTCTTGTAAGCCTCTGTACTGTACCTGAATGCCGTACTTGGTTTTCCTCCCCTAGGATAACATTGCAGCTTCTGAAAAAAGCATGAAGTGTCAACTTTTTAAAATGTTAAGTACTTGCCTTGCGAAAAGTACTTACCTGATACATATATAAATATATAACGTATTACTTTTCATAAATTGGTGTGAATCTCCTTATTGAGTCAGGTGCATCATTTATTGACTATTCTGTGTATTTGCAGATGTCTAACACTCCTCTCTGATAAGCCTAATGTTGCTTGACCACACTACTACCTAGAAGGGCGCCTTCATATTGCTAGATTAAGCCCCTGTCCACTCATAAGGAAAACCCTGGACTCTTTGCATGATATACCACACTTTGGTATATCCTATAAAGAGCCAGCTTCCTACAAAAAGCCATGCAGTAATGATTTAGGTCTGGTAGCGCCGGTCTGCCTTTCTTCCACCTTCTCAATTTTTTCCGAGAGAATCTGGCTCCACCAGTAGCCCAAATGAAACTTGTTATTTTCCCCTGTATTTTTGCTATGTCTTTTTTCAGAAACGTTAATGGTATACAGTTAAAAAGATACATCAACTTAGGGAGAATCAACATCTTAATCGGGTTCACCCGGCCATAATTCGTCAGTAGCAAGTTTCTCCACCTCAATCTCTTTTGCCACTCTTCTTAAATTATGAGCCGGGACCGCCCCCAGTGAATTGACTATAGAGATGCCCAAATATTTGAACTCAATCACCTCCCTTTCCCAATTGGTGATATTCTAGCACATAATCCCCTACTTAGCTGTATTCACGGAGTAAATTGTCAAGTCCCTAAACTCCTCTGCTAACCTTTCTACACTGGGGATGGTCTGAACAAGGTCTGATGTATATATTATGAGGTCGTCAGCATAAAGTGCTATCATTTTCCTAAATTGCTGCGAAGAAAAGGGGATTACCTGATGATCTCTTCTAAGTAGCTGAGCAAACAGTCTGATATAAATATCATACAGAAGAGGGGAGAGAGGTCACCCCTACCTCGTGCCCCTATTAATCCTGAAACTCTCCATTAAACATCCGTTAAATAGAACTCAGGCTGACTAGTTTGCATATAATCTCTGGAGTATTGAGATATAACGTGGGCTAAAACCTATTACTGCAAGACCTCCCTTATGTACGCTAAGCTAACCCAGTCAAAGGCCTTAGCAGAATCTATTTTGGCAATGGCCAGTGAAATCGAAAGAGTAGTGACCAGGTCAATGAAACAGATTAGTTGCTGAGTATGTCAGTGAATCTGGCGCTTAGGGAAAAACTCCTTCTTGTCAGGGTGGATTAATTGGGGAGCTAACTGATCCAGCCTACCGGCCAGGATGCTGGAAAATAATTTGTAAACAGCATTTACGAGAGGTATTGGCTGCTATGAATTCGTCATCTTAGGATCCTTTTGCGGGTTTTACTATTAACACTACCGTAGCTTCCCTCTATGGCTGCGGGATCTGAGCATTCTCTAAATAAATGGAGTTAAACAATGGCCCTTAGAATTGTACTACTACCTCGTTAAGTATCTTATAAAGCTCAGAGAGGATGGCATCTGGCCCCGTTGCCTTCCTGTTTTTGGCCTGATTAAGTGCTCCTAGATATGAGCTTCTGTGATCTGTACTTAGGGTCTCTTTTCCCATCTCCGTGAGCCCCCGGAAATCCCTATCCCACAGACATCTAGAAACTATCAAGATCCGGACAGATCTCCTTTGTCTATAGTGCTGAGAAAAGGGAGACCAAACGTCCCTACATCTCCCCTGCTTTTTTTTGTTTTTTTGTTTTTTGAGTTGTCCCCCTGCGGATTAATAATTAACTCCTTGATATTATTTCAAGACTTCTCTGATCTCCCCTTTTTCTAGGCCAGGAGTGCTCTTGATCGCTCCCCATACTCAAAAAGGTTCATACTCTTGACTTGCCAGTTTTCCGAACACTTCTTATCCAGTTTGAGTTTAAAGTTTAACTGAGCATCTCTAACCTCTTCCATTTAAAAAAAAATATTTTATTTTAAAGCGTTTTATATAGCGTGAAGATGACCTGAATCGGGTATCAGAACACTTTACATAGCACCAGTTGCATTACATGAGGACACATTCATTTTTGTTAGGCACGGGGAGATTAAGTGATTTGCCCAGAATCACAGGATGTTCAGCGTCATTGCTGAGACTCGAACCCAGTTCCCCAGATTCGAGGTCGACCGCCTTAGCCGTTAGACAAACTCCTCTCCTTTTTCATGCTTGTTCCCTGCCCTGGGGGCGTTTTGTCTCTTCTTTCTCTGATCTATTTTTAGCGCATGTCTGACTTGCAGAGCCCCACTTATAAAGACCTTAAATGTATTCCAGACTATAGCAGGGTAGGCGGACCCTCTATTATCAGTAAAAAAGTCACCACTGGCTTTTTTCATGGCCGAAACAACTTCTATGTCAAGGAGGAGGGCAGGATTAACTGTCCACCTATGATTCTGCCTGCAGGCAGGACACCGGAAAACCTGAGTGGCTGAGTGATCGGCAATATTCCCATATAGGTGGTTAATCTCATTGATCTTGTCTGATATAACGCGATCTACAAAGTAATAATCAAACCTAGAAAAATGACTGTATTTCTTGCTGTGAAACACATACCCCCCCCCTTGTCTGGCTCATTTGATGACGCCACATTTCCACCAACCCCAGGTCCTGTAGCATGCTTCTTAATGCCTGCTTAGTCTTGGATGTAGAGATAAAATCTTTCCTAGTGGATCTGTCAAGAGTGACATCCAGCAGAGTGTTAAAATCGACCCCGAAGACCACCAGTAATGGGGACTCTAGCAGGTTCCATTCCAGGGTCGAGAGATGGGAGGGGGCATCTGCATTTGGACCATAACAACCCACACAAAGAAATTCATAGTTGAGACATCTCATTCCCGCCAAGACCAATCTGCCTGTACTGTCTGTGTTAGAAGACAGCCTCTCTGCCCCTGCTCCTTTCCTCAAGAGGATAGCAACTCCTTTACAAAACTCTCCCTGATCAGAGACTACCTAACTCTCGATCCACCTATATCTAAAGTAAAGGGCTCTACTCTCCATCACCCTCAAGTGAGTCTCCTGCAAGATTATTACGTGAGCCTTGCTCTCTTTGAGATACCGGAGTACCAATCTTTGCATCCCCTTTGACCCAAGACCATTAACATTTCAAGTAAAAAAATGAAACGTATCTCTTTGCCTACCCCATGTTTGTTTTGTAGGAATCTCAATCCCTTCTTCCCGTAGTGTAGTCTATGTAGAGATATATAAATACAAAGAATTTAAACAGCAGCAGTCTGGTGATCTTGAGGACTTAATTTATTGTTTCTTCCCCACTGCTCCCCACCCAGTGCCGCTTACCAAACCCCTCCTTGAGGAACCCTTCCTCTACTGATTGGCATTTTAAATGCCTATGAACTCCTCCCATAGTCTCAGGAATTGGTGTGCTTCTTATTGGTATCGATCAGGTGTCCACATCCTCTGGAGTGCGATAATTATACATCTGGTTATTCTCATACTGGGCAACCGACATCACCTGGAATTTTAATTGCGCCTTAGCCCCCAATTGATGCAGCTCTTCCATTATCCTTCCGAGTTCCCACTGTTGCTAGTCAGTGGACTTACAAACATCAGACCTGATGGTAAAAGAAAAACCTTAGCAGTGAAAGTCTAACTTTTCAAGGTAAATACCAAGATCTTCCTGAGTTTCTGGCGATTCAGGTTCCTTTTAAATGGATGCACTCTCTGAATCTCAGGTTCCAGATTTGAATGACCTGCCTTTGAGAACTGCTTTCCGTAGTATTGTGATAATTAAGGACTTCATGCCACCCTCTTCCTCCATCTCCAGAAAAGAAGAAATCTGAGCAAAATAAGTCATTAGGAAGTGTGTGCAGATAATTCTGCAAGTGATAAAGAAGACTGGGAGGCCCATCTTGAACAGGGTGGCCCTCCTCATGATAGAGATCTGATGACTTTGACAGCACTTTGGGTCACCCCATAGGGAGTCCAGCTGCACGGCAACTTTACATGACCAGCTTACTGAAGCTTATCAACAGCAACTTGCATAAATATTTTGAACCCTACCATTTCATTCTGAGTTAATTGAACGAAACAGCACTTAAGGTATGTGGAGTCTCCACGTTCTTTTTATTCTTTACGCTTTAAGAATATTCCCCAGGCACCACACTGGATTTAAACATTTTCACAGCGGTGCTCCCACGTGCCACATGGTGGTGCAGTGTTATTCTGTGTTGACTTCATTCTGCCCTGCATGTAACAGAGTGAGTGGAGCCGCATATAGGTGTCACCATTGCTTGGCAACATCAGTTCCTTTATTGCCATGCCTTCGTAAGCAGATCTGGAGATAGCCTCTCGTTATTCAATTGATGAATGTTTTTGTTTTTGTTATAAGAACATTTGTATTGCTTTTCAATACAGCAAGTGTAGCTCTCACCAAACCTGCACTTCGGTTATAAAAACTTTCCCAATAGACCCGCCTCCCCAAATAGTCCCCCAGGTGCAACGCCTGATGTGAGTACTGTTACTTTACTCAATCATGTCCTTCTAGATGTAGTGGGTCCACCATTTGCCCCAGACTCAGTCATATTTGCGGGTACATCCACTGGCATCCTATATGGTCTTCTCCAGTTTTGCACTCCAGTCATACCTTATCTCCAGGCCACCAGAGGGGGTGCGGTAGGGGACCTCTCTTCTGGCCAACATTGTCCCCATCCCCACCAATATCCTATCCCCCCCGAGGTCCTCCCATGTCCTCAAGGATGCTCAACCACCTCTTCAAAAGTGAGTGGCTGATCAAGATAATTCCTGTCCACCCTCGTCGAATAGGGCAGTGGGATTCTGCTACCAATGGGGGAGTGGTCTCACACGCCCGGCAGTAGTGGTCTGCAGATAAGGTCTCATAAAAGTTGGCAAAGGCAGAGGCAATTGCTGTGGCTGTCTCCACCACCACCCCATTCTCATCCTGCTCTCCAGAAATGATCCTGTTCTGTGCGTCTTTGGTGGCCAACCACTAAATAGTTTGCCTGATTTGTCTCCCTATTCACAATTGATGAATTCTTTCAGCAGTTATTTCCAGCGTGCAGTGGAACAATGTCTGCCTGAAGATTCCATGGTTCAAACCATGTCCTGATTGTCAGGAACGAATATCTATGATGGACCGCACGAGGTCTGCCTCTGGGTCTTGTCCTCAGGCCATAACTCCCAAGGTGTGCAAAACATATGCCCTCATTTGTCCAAAGGTGATCCTGGACCATGAAGTGAAGCTATATGTCACTAAACACTGAAAGAAGACTGAGACTTTGTGTAAGGCCCACTCTTGCTCCAAGTGGAAAGCATGACTCATTTTCTCTCTGTAGGTCGATCCTGCTACAGTTCTTCACAATAGAGGTCATCAAAGTCAAAGAAGAAACAAAGCAGATCTCAACTCCACTCTGCCCAAAGTGAATCCGTGAGAGTGTTAAGGTACCAATCAATCTCCTCAACTGATCCCGTTGAGCCCCTTCTTCCCAGACCGTCATCCACGCCACAGCTAGTTGAGGCCTTCAAGATAGCCATGCTGCCTACTTTTGGCACACTTCTGGCTCCCTATGGCACTCCTTTGGGCTTCAAGGATCTGCGGCCACCTCCAGTTGGGTTATTACCAGCTGGTCTGCTTTCGGCGCAGTCTGAGTCACTCGAACCTGAACTCTGGTTCCACTTCAGCTCCAAGATCCGTGCCGGTTTTTTCTTCATGGACACCAGTCCCAATGTTGCTGAAGCTTGTGCTCCTGCCACCTCCGGTGTCTGAGCTTGAGCCAAGTACACTTCCATCTGACTGAGGTCACTCCTTGACTCCACTCCACGAAACCTGGTCCCAGTACACCCTGATTCAGGCAAAACTCTTCCATCTCTTCAAAGCCTTCCTCGGAGGCTTCATCACCTTTTTGGGTCAGACTCTGACCAGTCTGACAGTGGCGACGGAGAATATGGGTTGGTTTACCACCTCACTATGATGATGATAACATTTAATTAGACTTGCAAGAGTCCAGTAGGCTGGATATTTCCCTGACACAGGGTTGGTGTCACTCCACCCCTCCTCTACTGAAAAGGGTGCATCTTTTGCTGTGGTAATTACTTGTGCAGTTGAGGTCTAGTACCTACAGCTATGCTAGCTGGAAGTCAAAACCAAAGTACTGTCTGAAGTTTTTCATCCAGACCGGCTTCATCTGAGCCCTCAATCCCATTTAATGAAGCCCCGACTGTCACCCTTATGCGTACTTGGTTAATGTCCTGCTTTTGCCCACCAGTAAACAGACATGTGGCCAGAAGCCATAGATCAGCACCAGGCGGCCTGAACTTCCTTACTCAGCACCCAACTGTTGACATTTTGGTGGTCCAAGCTTCCACCAGTAAATTAACCCTAATTAATTTCTTGTGACCCCTACAGGCAGTTGAAAAGGATTGAGATGTTCGGAAAACATGTTTTTTTCTCTGCTAACTTGTTGTTTTGTTCAATCAATGCAGTCTGTCAGGTAGAATGTTATATGCATGCCCTTTAGGATATGGCCAGCAAAATCTCGCCGGCGGTTCCAGAGGAGTTATGGTCCTCTTTGGCTCAAACTATTAGGAACAACCGTGATTCAACTAACTATATTTTCCGGGCTGGCCTGGACACCACTGACTGCGTTAGGTGTGCAGTGGGCAAATGTGTGGTGCTCTGCTGCAACCGTGGATTAGATCCACTGGCTCTTCAGGGGATGTGAAAGCATCCCTAATTGATTTGCCTTTTGGTGGATACCAAGTTTTTGGTAAAAGGCTCATTATACCTTGAACTCTTTAAAGAAAGGCATAGAGAGAGTGAGAGAGAGAATGAGAGAGTGAGAATGTACCAGGCAAACACAATCTTTGTGAGGACCGGTGCGTTGCGAGGATTTAGGTACTTTTGAGCAAGTGTACCAAAAAAGCAAAAGCGCAGTTAGATTTGTCTCGGTACGCTTTTAACCTACCTTATCATCAAAACGCGTGTGGAGTTAGAATAGTAATTAAGCACTTCATTACGATCAATGGCCGGTCGTCATAATAATAGGCATGTTATGTTTAAAAAAAAAAAAATCTTTTTAGTGAATTTCAATAAAGCACACAAATCCTCATTGCCGCGCAGGGCAGTACAAACATCAAACGAACAACCAACAATATGTGATTGACTGAGCTCGTATCATTTCGTGAGATTTGGTTACACATAGTGTTCAATTACAACGGCATGTTATTACTGGGCATAAACTTATCTTAACATCACTCCACGCTGGACAGTGTACTTTCTTGTGCTTGCGAGTAAAGGTGCTGCCGCAGCGGTTCCCAGATGTCTTTGGGCTTTAGAAGATGAGGGAAGCTCCTCAGCATACAACTCCAGATTTTCTTTACAATACACAAGATCTTTGACCCAATTGTCTGCATGAGAGGCGCAAGTGCTTTCCCAGGTCAATTCCACTCGACGTTTTGCCATCAGCAGTACAATACGTACAAACCGTCCAATGATCCCTTTCAACTGAGGTACATAACCTAATAGACCTATCTGTGGCACACACTGTAATGAGACCCCCGACTTGGACTGTATGCGCCGTGCCACTTCCATCCAGGGTGAGGGATATATTGAAACTCCTCTGGCATTGTGAAACTTTCCCCCTTGGTATATATATAATGCATTGTATCAATACCCACTTCTCAAAAGGCATGTTATGTTATGGTGTGTATGTATGCATAACCTACGCTGTGGGGACTGGCTCTGTCCTCGTAGCATGGGTTAACCTTTTCAGAACTAGACAAACACTATCTTTGTGAGAACCGGTGCGTTGTGAGGACCCATCCTCATAGTGTGTTTAGTGACTTTCGAACGAGTGTACCAAAAAACCAAAAGCGCAGTTAGATTTGAATCGGTACGGTTTTTAACCTACCCTACTATCAAAGCGCGCTTGGAATTGGAATAGTCATTAAACACTTAATAACTGTCAATTGCAGATCGTCATAATAGGAGAGTCAGAGAAAGGTGGGGTGTGTGTGTGTGTCTGTGTGTGTCTGTCTATCTGTCTGTGTCATGCACTGATTCAGACATAACATCAACTTGGATCAGTCAGAGGGAGACCCAAAAGTTCACAAAAACATAGAGCATAAGCACGCTGCTGGGCTGTCGGGGGAAAAAACGGTAGTTCGAAAGGGCTCTACCAACATATATGGGAACCCAGCTACGCACTGGAAGGAGACATTCATACAATTCCACTCTGCTAGTTATATCGTCACCAGACGAGTGGAAGCTGCTCGGAACAAACGTGTCAGTGCCTCTTGCAATGACAGCTTGGTCAGATAAGATCCACTAGCCCTCTCAATAACTTCAGGCTGTACATTAAAGTAATCTTGCGTATTTAGAAAAAAACTGAGCCTTAGTAATGTAGTGTAAGATGGAAATGAAATAGCTCAATTCAACAGGAGCGAAAGCATCCTTAATATTTCAAACATGTTTTTCAACTCAAAACTGGTTTCCCTTCACAGCCCTGGGCTACCACATCACTTCAAGTTTGATCTCCATCGTCATGGCTCCTGTGTAATGTTTCTCCACTTAGATCCCAGCCAATTTGTTGTTGTTCATTTTTTCCTTGTTCCCTCACAAGCACCAAGGAGCCTTACCCAGGCACCAGTTTTGTTTTTACTAGGCTGTTGGTATGGGTGGTTAATGGAATGGTTTCTTAACTTGTTAAGGTCATTTCTTCTATTGTTTTACACATGTAGGTGGGCGGAGCCCTACTGAACATCCTTGTAAGGTTGCCTTTGAGAATGAGCAAGATAATGGTAGCCTGAACAAGCCTCAGCGCAAACGGAGCCTAATCACTTCTGAGCCCCAGCATGTCACTCTGATTATCTTCGGAATTGGTATGGTCAATCGCACCCACCTTGAAGCAGACATAGGAGGCCTCACCATGGAATCAGAGCTGAAGAAAATCCATGGAAGCTTTACGCTTAAAGAGAAAATGAAAGGTAGGAAAGTATTCTTGTAAAGGCAGTCTAAAACCACTGGATTGTAACGGCTTGCTAAATGGTAAAACTAGAGTTGTTTTTTAGTACTTGTTTTCAAACTTCATCGCTACCAGCACACAACAAACTTTTGTTATGATTATTAGTTTCTACACCAAATCATTTCATAGTTAACTCTAGGAGTGAGTTGTGGAGATTTTGTTTCAACCCCCATTGTAGATAACTGTATTTTCTGGTTTAAAAAAGTATAGAATGGCCAAGTTCCAAATATCTGAGATCAAGACATGTTTATGATAACATAATATTTGTGTGTAAAGATAAAACTCCATAGCTTTACAGGAAACATTGTATGGTTTAGTCACAAATGGTTTGTTATTTTTGCTTCCCTATATAATTTTGTAAAACTTTCTGAACATTTCCCAAAGTTGTAGGAATAGTTCTTGGAAATTCTTGTTTGCAAAAGTAGTTAAGATTATTCCTATTCTCACTAAGGTTAAAGTCTGCATGCTTGAGACTCTACTGCTGGATTTGGCCTTCCTAAAAATGTTGTTCTGGAGTGTAAGGTTAAAAAAGGTGATGTCATTTTCACATGGGCAGGCATTCAGTGGGTGTAAGACTTTGTGGGTACATTGTGGTATAGTCTCAAATGTTGCAAAGATATTGCCCAATAAGAACCAAATAAAAAATGCAAAAGAAACTATTTTTTTGAGTGTGTATTTAAAGAAAAAAACAAAGGTTTAGAATTAGTTCAAGTGCTGTAGAAAAACAACTTAAGCTACACAAACATTAGAATTACTAAGTTATAGATATACTTTTATAGTTATATCTTAATTATAATTTACGCCCCATCCTAAAATTACTATATCGCGAGCACCTCCCTACAGAGTCTTCTCAAGTGGCTAGCCACACAATATTAACTATTACTCGGCCCTCTACCATGCACACTCTTCTCTTAAATGATGTAATTTCAGATGGCATGACTGTTCTAATGAATGCTATGATTAAATGTGCTAAAGCTGAGGTTATATGAAAGGGTATAAGCAGTTCATGGGTAAGGCGTGAGTTATAGTTAATGTAGTGTGGCTACCAAGCTGACAAGACTGTTCGGAGGTTTGTGAGTTATAGTAAATTTAGGGCGGGCATAAATTATAACTTTAAATTATAACTGTAAAATTATAATCATAGACTATTCATTTCTAATATTTGTTTAGTTTAAGTTGCTTTTCTATAAAAACAATTTTACGTCTTTCTAACTATAATTAATCTTAAACTGTTGTTTTTTTCACTGTATGTTGTTTTAAAGTTGTTTTTACCCATATAATGTTCTTTATTTTTATATTAAATATACCGTTTTTTTATCCACAGTGCTTTTGTTGAACCTTTGTAAATTTTTAAAATTTTATTTACACCATATAATTATATTGACATTACAAATTTAGGGTTTCATGGCTAATTATATTTTTTAGTCGCATGTGTTAATATTGAAACTGTAGGTTCTGTTTGTGAACTATACAGTGCTTAATTATTACCGTGGGTTTCTGGTACTTGGTACCAGTACTTAGTCGTCAAAACCACATGACGGTCTCCCACATGATGGCACTGTTTCTCTTTTCTGGTGATGAGCACAACAACCGTTTATTAATTCAATGTACAGTAAAAATGACTAATACCAGTCACCCAAGCCATTCTTATAGCTTTGGGGCCTATATTAGTCTGATGTCACACTTCTAAGAGTGTGAAAGTAAATGCGTTGGTAGTGTCATTGGTATGGGCAGTGAATGGTGCATGCCACCGTGGCTGCCTGATGAGGGACCTGGCATCCTATGTTTTTTAAACACTGGATCTATACTGGTAAGGGAATAGTATCGAGATACTACTGCAGCACATTTGTTTTTGTTAAACCACATTTCTTTGGCTTGAAAATCTGTTCTTTGTAAGAAACAAGAAGTGTACTCCTCTTTGCCACATTTGAGTTGAAATCTTCAAAGGTGAAGGTTTTACTCTTTCCCGGAGGGAAAATCTTATCTTTGAGATTTTACAGAGCTGCCATGGCTGACCATCAAGAACCTGTCCTGCTTGAGAAGGAGGAAATAGAGATGTATCTATTTTATTTATTTTAATTTGTAAAGTTTTATATAGCACAAACTTGACCCTAGAAGGGTATCCGAGCGCTTTACAGATAGTTCAATAAATAGAAAAAAGATAACCAAGAAACATAAACGCTGACAATGTCCGTTGCAAATCAGGAGTGAGACAGTGTGTTATAAACCAGTACTCAGACGGCGTGCAAGCCCTGGTTGGAGAACAGCGACAGATCAGTATCCAGAGAAAGAGTTTGTGGGTTCAGGGTAGAGATTTATTCATTAAAAACCAGTTTGACTTCTTTTTTTAATGCAGTGATTGAAGGGATCAGTTTTATGTCAGGGGGCAGGGAGTTCCAGTTTCTAGGCACCAATCCGGAGAAGGCTTGATTGTAGGTTTTTTTTTTTTTCGAAATTTTTGATTGAAGGTGCTGGTGCTTCTAGATGATCTGCCAACATCAGACAGTTCCAGTTTGTTAGCTAGGTACTTTGGTGTATTGAAGTGTAGGGCTTTGTGGGGCATGCAAGCAATGTTCATCTGAATCCTTGCCTCATAAGGGAGCCAGTTTAGTGCCGTCAGATCTGGAGTGATGTGGATGTACCTTTTCAATCCAGTGATGAGCCATGCAGCAGAGCTAAGGGATGCTCTTAGTGGAGCCAAGTTGGATCTCGGCAGACCTCATAGGGTAGCACTCCCATTGTCTAATCTGTGGATAACTAGTGCTTTCACCGCTGATTTAAGGTAATCGAAGGGGAGGAAGGGTTCTATTTTTCTTAGAATGCTCATATGAAAGTTTGCTCCTCTGGTGGCTAAGCTGATGTGTTCTTGCATGTTGAGATTCTTGTCAAGTTTAATTCCTAGTGATCTTGTGGAATCTATAATATGTGGAAGGCAGTTGAAGACTGTCAAGTGTTTCATCCTGAAACCTGAGATGGAGCATATAATACAAAAGGAGGAACAGGGGAGAGAGCACAGGAAAAAATTAGGTAATTGATAGTGTTGCCGTTTTTCTCATTGCCACTTGGAGGGAAAAATGTAAATTCCAAATGAGTAACCGGCAACAAAATGATTTCCCGTGACAACATCAAACAGTACTCATTTAGTATGACAGGAATGAGGAAACACCTGCATGCGATCCATCCAACAAGGTTGGCGCCGGCTGAAAGAAAGGCGTCAAAAGGTGTTGGGAGAGGCCAAAGCAGGAACATTGGCAGTGGCCACCTGTTCGGCCACTTCTTCGCCTACTGCAACAGCTTCAACTTCTTCTGAGTTGTCAGAACCTCCGCCACCACCCGGTGCTTCTCTCCCTCCCTCAATACCTGCTCTTCGCACCGCAATGTTAGTAGATCTTGTGAGACAAAGTAGAGAAATTACCCAACCGTATGTCAATACTGCCAACATACCATCTCTTGTGCCATACTGTGATTGTTGCAGGAGAGAGATCTCTTACCATACACCAGGAGCTTGTCATGGCTCACACCAGTGTTCTCCCCAACAGCTCCTCTTGTTTTCTGTTAAAACCTTTTTGTTGGTTTGTCATGTTGACCATTGAAAAAAAAGAGAAAACCTTTAGAAAAATTGTTTAGAAAAAAATATAGTTCTCTTCAGAACTAACCAAATATCTGAACGCCTCTCGCCTGCCTAGACCACCGGCCCATCTAACCACCATCTAATCTAGTCAACCCATGTCGAATTCTCCACCTTCACCCCAGTGCCTGCTCTTTAACTGCCGATCAGCAGTCGGATATGCCACTGAGATAGCAGATACTATCCTTCAGTACAACATCAATATATGTTTTCTCACTGAAACATGGCTAAAAGACCACTCATCCCGGTATATCGACCTCCTCATCCCGCAGGGCTTCTCAATCATCTGCAGCGATTGCCAGGGTCGCGGGGTGCGGAATTGCCATTATACACAAATACAATCTTTGCCTTGCACTCTTCCACACTACCAACTACCTCTCCTTTGAATACATAGGAGTGCAGCTTTCTGTAAAAGGCCCCACCCCCAATTAAATTTCATCTAATTTATCACCCTCCAGGCTATAACCCAAGATTCATCGAAGACCTAGCTGACCTCATTTCGATAGCCTCTGTAAAAGACAGTACTGAAGTTATATTAGGAGAATTTAACCTGCACCTAAACAATGCAAAGGATCAGTCATTACAAACACTTACCACACTCTTGGAAGCAAACTATCTTACCCAGCACTGCAAGGATCAAACCCACAACAAGGGTTCTACACCCGATGCAATAATATCTAAGCACGACACACTATCCCTGCACGCCATCCTTCCATCCGACTGGACCGACCATCATCTAATACTTTTTCAAATCAGTACCTTCCATCAAGAGGCCTGTCGCAAACCCAGACGTCCAAAGCGCTGGGTGAGGAACAGCCACCAAATCTCCATGAAGAGTTAGAAATACTAGTCCACTCCCAAATCCTGCCCTTGCCTGACCTCTCCTCCACCAACAACCTCACCAACCACTACAACACAAAAATGACAGTACTCCTTGTTGTAGATAGCACAGTTGACCGCCTTCCGGCCTGCGAGGACCCCCCCACGGGGGTCTCCGCTGGCAGAATTCTTGGCTGCCGTAGGCCTGGTCGATGTCTGGCAGCGACTAAACCTGACTACCGTGCAGTTTACATTCCATTCCGGCGCCCATAACAGTCAATCACGCATTGACCACATACTTACCAACGCTCACGATATTTGCATGTTTACTGATTCCAGGTGCCTCGCGTGTGGAATCTCTGATCATTCCCCCATCCTTACGACGCTTTCATCCGACCAGCCTAAAAGTCGTGCTACCCTCACTATAAACCCCTGGGCGCTCAAAGTACCTCACATTAAGGAGGCATTGATCAAAGAAGCTGACCACTATTTCCAGGAAAACGTGGGGTCGGTTACCTCAGCCCGCATCCTATGGGGTACGTTTGGCGCAATTATATAAGGCAGAGCCCTGTCTTTGATGGTTGGCCACAAGAGAGAACTTACCAAGAGGCTATCCTAACTCGGGGAAAAAGCCCTGGCATTTACCCCTGATCCAGAGATGCAGCACTCATTCTCGATGGTGCGTCTTGACTACACTCAGCTCTTGACGGCAGAAGCCAAAGCACGCTATACCTCCACACGCCATAGAATTTATGAACACAGAGACAGGACGGGCAAACTCCTTGCTTGGTTAGAGAAAAGAGAGCAATCGTCACGATGCGTGCACTCAGTACGCGAGGCGAATGGCGATTTAATCACCGATCCTCAACAGATCGCTTCCCACTTCTCAGCGGTGTACACGCCATCTGCCACGTCCCAGTCATACACGGCTGGGGATCTTCTTTCGACCATCAAAGTCGCATGTCTATCCCCACAGAATCGGAATTCTCTGGAGGGCGCGATAACGGACGCTGAGATTCAGAAAGCAATACAAGAAGTCCGCTCAGGTAAAGCTATGGGGCCCTATGGACTTCCTATCGAATTCTTGAAGCCATTGGCGTCCAAAATCTCCCCCTACTTACTCTAAATGTACACTGAAAGTTTATGCGCTGGGGCGCTACTGGCTGATGTCCGAACGGCCTCCAATGTGGTCATCCACAAGCAGGGCAAACCACCAGATGGCTGTAGGGCATATCGTCCAATCTCACTTTTGACAGTTGAGGCTAAAATTTTGGCTAAGCTACAAGCCAACAGACTTATCCCTTGCATTACGGAGCTCGTGCACCCTGACCAATCTGGGTTCATGCCAGGGAGAAACACGGCTTTGACTCCACGCGGTCCTGGGTCGGCGTGATATGATTAGGGAGGATGTACCTCTACTATCGTTGTATGCATCCATGGCATTTGACACTATCGAGTGGGAGTTTCTCTTTTTAAATAGGATGGGTTTTGGTTCAAATTTCATAAAGTGGATCCGCCTGCTATACACCCACCCAACCGCACAGGTGACAGTCAACAACCACGTTTGTGGCAATTCCCACTGGGGAGGGGTACTAGACAAGGATGCCCTTTGTCACCCTTGTTGTTTGCCCTAGTGTTGGAACCGTTAGCGGTACGGATCAGGGGCGACACGGAGATTAGGGGGTTTAAGTGGATGGAAGATCATGAAGATCGTATCTCCCTGTACGCGGACGATATCCTCTTGTATTTGGCCTCGCCTTCACGGTCCCTTCGCCAGGTTCTCCACATCTTTCATATCTTTGGCTCCCATTTGGGTTATACTATTAACTAGGCTAAATCCCAGCTTTATGTGTTGTGGGGTGAGCCGCCGTGCTGCCCCCGTGCATACGACATACCAGTAGCTGAAAAGGGCTTTAAGTATCTTGGCATTTATGTTACTCCAGACCCGACTTTGTTTTATGAGTCCAACCTGCTTGCACTACTGACTCTCCTTCGGTCTGATGCCATATATTGGCGGTCCCTTCCCCTTACTCTGCTGGGGCGTGCAGCCCTTTTTAAGATGCTAGCACTTCCACGTTTCTTTGTGTTGCAAAACACACCGAATAAGGTTCCTGATGATTATTTAGTCTGTATCGAGGGTGTTATACGCGGACTGCTGTGGGACGAACGGGCCCCTAGGATTGCCATGACAAAATTAACGATGGGGTGGTATGATGGGGGTGTTGCAGGGATTCTGCTTTTGCACAGAACTATGCGCAGGAGACCAGGACCTCAGAGAATTGTGGTGTACCAGAAAACTCCCCCCAGAAACCCTTATCCGACTAGCTTAGTATCCCATTCGTTAACCTAGATCTAGCTAGGTGGTCCCAATGTATAGACAAACCAGAACAAGCGACTTAGATATTTCTCAGGAGTGGTGGGAATCCGAAATACCTGTTCGTACTTATTTGTTAGTCCACAACATAATAATACAGACACGGTAAAGTTTAAAGAGTTTATTTTATAAACCTTGCGTCCTAAGATGCAGTACTTTGGCTAACATTAGCAGACTAACAGTACAGATCAAAACCATTAGCATTATTACAATACCATATAAAATGAAAGGAGCAATCATACTATTAATGACAGTGGTATACGGCCACACTCCTTTCACTATAATCTAATACATTCTTATTATTAGACTATTAGAAGGTCTCTTAGGCTAACAGGGGGGACCCCATACCGTATAGATCAGCTTAGTAGAATCACATCAAAGGATCAGCTCTCACAGCATGCATCAGCTCTTCTGTTCGAAATGAATGTAAAACCAAACTGTTCTGCAATATTAAAGACGCTTGTCCTTCAGATATTGGCAGCTGTATGCATGATATGTCTAACAAGTGGTACGATCAATCTAAACACAACACTCTGTACCTTCTAGTGACCCAGACGCGTTCTTTGCATGATGTACAGACCAAGGGCACATTTCACGGTTAAGAATGTGAAACAACAGTTTGTTATCCTGTAAGGCAAAGTCGAGTCAGCATATCTAAAATGAATAACACATAACAGTGTTGTGTGCAGCGCAGCAGAAACTACAAGCTTGCTTGCTAACCATGATCTTGGTTATGCTAACTTAGTGTTGTAAATAGGGCGTGGCTTAATCCATCTCACACCCCCCCATGATCGGAGCACTAACCAATAGGGATACACTTATCAAGAACGCAGAGTTCAAGTGATTCAGAACGGAACCAAGGGCATGAACTATAAGTCCATATAAGGTAAGTGGAAAATCCGAGAAAAAAAATTAAAGAAATGCTCATTTAAAAAATGAAAAAAAAAATGATGTGTTAAAAAAATAAGCAACAGTTTCGTAGAAAATTAATAAATCCTGGATGCACCCTGGAGTGACAACGTCAATCAGTCAATCCATGAAGGTATATGCACCGTAAGTTCCAACTGCTTCCAATAGGAAATCATTGGAGCGTTCCGCAAAAGTATCTGCCATCCAATTTAGCAAGGGAAAGGAACACACGTGTTCATCAAGTATCGGAGCATCCAGCACCATGATAGGACAACTGTCAGTCTCCTCGATATAACTCCTTTCAAGGAATTCAATAGTTGCCTCTCCGATATCCTGCAGCACCCAAAGCCATAAACCCGACACCAGAACAATCAAATTCATGAGCCACTAAGGGACACATTAGTTCATCAAAATCCGGGTCAGGTAACGCCAAGTTTGACAGGCACAAGTCCAGAGCCCATTGGAAGGGACAATCTAGGCAATGAAAAACAGGTTGCACACACGTAAAAAAGGGAAACCGGAAAGAAAAGCCATACTTGACGCTTAATACCGCCAGTGGTAAGGTGCCGTAGAAATCAAGCATCCGGCTACGAAGATGGAGCAAGCGCAGTATTCTGTCTTGCAACTCCCGGTGTGCAGCCATACCGAAGTGCGCAAATCAACAAAAGGATCCCAGCCACCAAAGCGAGGAGCAAGGGGAACCCTCCGAAGACACTCGAAAAAATAGAATGTAAAAAAGCGGGGATCACACCAAAAACAGTCTGGAAAGATGTCACGAGGCCCGAGCCCACAATTTTAAAAAAATGAACAAGGCCAGTCGTAGACGAAGCATTAAAGATAGTTTGAATCAAGGTTCCAAAATGGAGGGGGAGGTCGGTATTTAAAAGAGCTTGTACCTCAGTGCGTGTGTTTGCCACATTAAGAAGAAATGTTTCACGGGACGAAGTCAACGCAACCTCTTTTTTAGACAAAAGAGCCCTTATTCTGCTCATCCTGTTGAACTCTGCGTTCAAGGTTGGAATCGCTGGCCAGATGGATATATCGAGTCGGCCTTGCGGGGGTGGGAAAAGGACGTTATTACAGCAAACTACTTTTTGCGAAACAGTGACTATGTAAGGAATACCCACTAGCATCCCACAGCAAGCTTCACTATTTAAAAGCAAATAACTACCGTTGGCAAGCAGCTTAAAAGAAGACGTTATAACTGGCATTGGAATCCCCTTTAGGACACAAGCTAAATTAGGAGCGTGTATATTACAAGCGCCATGTAATTGTATATGTCTACAAACCACAGAGGGATCAGGAGCGGAAGTGCATTCTTCACCCTTTAAGTATACCTCCTTGCCATCCCTCACGCATCAGTAAGTGAACGGAAGCGACCAAACTTCGTGCAGGAACGCATCACCAAGTTGTTCAAATCTGCCGATGGCATAATGTTTCATGCACGAACTAAACTTGAACAAACTGAACGGTAAAGTGACTAATCCGTGAATAAGCCACACGGCTGAATTTAACTCAGCTACAGAAAAAGGTAAAGGTTCTAATTTTTCAATGTGCAGCAATGCGTAAGTTGCATCTTTCATGGACATGAACTGCTGTTTTTCTGTCAAATTAAACGGAAGGAACAATGATGAAATATTCATGTAATCCCAAGGGACTTTCCCTGCCTTTAACGTTTGCAATGTCCATGCAAACTGCATAATTGAACGCAACTGATTTTGACCATGATACAACACAGATACATCATCTTGCACAATATCTACGACAGAAGAAACAATATTATCTAATGTATAAATTCTAGAAGACAACGTATTAATACTATTATCTATCACAGCTAATACTTTTTCCATATTGGCCTGATCAATAGCACGTAATCTAGAAGCAGCTTCAATTTGCTACAATTTCCAGATTTCATTGTAAATAGCATAAGCCCATCGTTTAGACCTGCCATTCGCAGGACCCTTAATAAAATCATTCAAATCTATTTTGTCATTTAAGCGTGATAAATGAAGCTTAACTGAAGTTAACGTGGAATGTTGCAGCCATGACTGACATAATTTACCTACAGAGTAGGTAGTCACCGTGTGTGAAGATGTAAAACGAGGGTCAACCCTAAGTTGTGTATACCCTGGAGCCAAATCCAGAAACCGACGTTGACAGGAATCAGAGCTTGTTTGCCATACCAACCAACCCTCAGGATCCAGTGTTGAAATATTGAAGGTGCCATTGCAAACAAGCGACTGCAACATAGTAAGGGACAGATCTGAGTGATTTTCCCAACCAGGATAAGCACCCAGATCAGGGATCGAGGGGGAAATTAATTTTTTAGATATAGCCAATCCAAAACAGGTGGTCTGAAAAATAGATGAATTTCAAAATAAAATATGGTTAGGGATGAGACAGGCACAATGCAAAGCTTCTGTTCCTTGTACCTGCCACAGTTTAGTTCCCCAAACCGATTTAAGATCGATAGTAGCTTTCCATACATCATAACCTCCAATAGCCAATTCATCCATAAATGATTTGGAATATAATAATTTTTTGTGTGTCAGTCTGACCTTAGAAGTGGGTTCTACCGCCACCTTAAAATAAAAAGAATCTGGGTTTGACACACCAAAATCCGAAAAGTATGTGAATTTTTTCAATAAAGTGGCAGAGCTGCCGGCCCTAGGGACAGGACAATGTTCCCATTGAGTGAAATTAACAAAATTTCGAAAAGTATTTGCTCTGTGTAGGAAATGTGTACCATAATGTTGAAAACAAAATTGCTCATCATAGTTTGCAGTATTTAAATGCAGATCTTCAGCATCAAATGCAGCATAATATTTTAAATCAGAAAACAGTGCTTCTATTGCTTGTACATCCCAATCATCTGAGCGGATGTTTTGTTTAACTACATCACCCATAGAAACACGAAAAACAGTTGGTACATTAATAACTTTGGTGGGACCATGAATTTGAAAGTTCACCGCATCCCAAGCAATCCCATCACGTACAGGCCAGGCGGTGATGTTCACAAACGTCTGGTCCCTTTTCATGATGTGTGATGAGGAATGGGGGGCCAAAGTTCCATCAATTAATTGAATTGTAGAACGCTCATTCAGGTAGTGTCCATTGATAAGTCTAAAAAACACTACCACAAAGCCAATTGTCATGAATAAAAAAACACAAATTAGCACTAACCAGATGTAAGTCCAAGGTGCAACCAAAAAATGTCTCTTGAACCAGGCAAAAAATATAGAAATTTTGGAAGGGACAGTGGAAGTCAATGATTCAGTTTCAAAGGAGGAATGGGACTGGGTAAGTGTCGTTGTATTTAATAAGGGCAAAGCGACTTCTGTAGGATAAGCATACTCAGGATCAGCGGGCAAACCACCAGCAGTAGGTGGCGGATCAGTAACTGCGATCATCTCAATGGAAACCTCAGGCACGATGATAGAGGGTGGCACCACAACAGAGTTTCTCAGCATCGAAGGGCAGGAAACAGAAGGTGTCATACTATGGAGAATCGGCCACCCTGTGTAGCTTGACATTTTCAATTGAAATGTACCTGTTTTCCTTGCGACCAGGAAGTGGTGGTAAAACAACCGTACGTGTAGCCAATACTCCAAGCACCGGCACTGGTGCACGATAAGAGGGGCCAAACTCCTTCTTGTTCTCCACCTTCTCATGGACCAGGTCACCAACTCGAGGCAGCCAGCCGACCACCGGAATCAGGAGCGCTTCTTCAGATGTAGAGGGCACGTGTTCCTTCGCTAGAGTTTCTCTTGCTTCTTGTAGATTCTGTAATACAGCACAGTGGTCATCGAGGTCAAAAGGCGCGGCAGCCGCCGCCATGTCTAGACCATCAAGGTCCGGAACAAACATTCTCACTCCAAAGAGCATCATGTACGGGGTCCGCCCACCCAGAGACCTTCTAGGGAGGTTATTAAGTGCATGTTGGACGTCATACAAGTGGGCAAGCCAGTTCCGGCCTGTACCTAACACCTTGGCTGTCAACGATTGCTTTAGGTCACGGTTCATCCGTTCCACAACACTATTGCCCTCAGGCCGGTATGGAGACGAAAATTTGACTTGGACCCCCAAACTTCTCATTGCTTCTTTGTACGCCTTAGAGGCGAACGCCGGGCCCTGATCAGAGTGAAGGGTACCACACGCAAAACTCCCTATAAAGACACGCAATGCTTTGATGACAGTCCTGGCATCAGCACTCCTTTGTGGCCACACCCACAGAAAACGTGTGCACGAATCCACTGCAACCAAGATGTACTTGTACGCAGTATCCGAGGTAAAAGGACCGCAGTGATCTAAATAAACACACGCTAGTGGTTGATTAGATATATGCAGCTGCGTTGGAGGTGGACGCGCAACAGAAGAAGGTTTGATCTGCTGGCAAATGTCACAATTAAGTACATAAGCCCGCGCTTGTTTATACAAACCGTACCACCAGTAACGTTGCTGCAAAAGAGACACAGTTGCTGACACTCCAGCATGCGCAGACGCAACACCTTCGTGGGCAGCTGTTATCAAATTTGGTCTGCAGTCCGCGTTGGGAATCAATCTATCACCAACGTCGTTAATCCTCACTAATGGGACGTTATCAGGACTTAAGTGATATTGGTATCGAGAAGGGAAACCTCTAGGGAAGTTTGTCCCTGTCTCAGATGCGGCAATAGCTGCTAAGATGTCAGCATCAATCTTAGATTTTGATCTTGTAACTGCTGCTACTAAATATGGAGCCACTGCTGTTTTAGCTGCCTCGTCAGCCAAACTGTTACCGACAGCATGGACACCAACTCGTTGGTGACCAAGAGTGTGAATTACATCCACAAGTGGCAGACTCCCTTTGAGTTCTGACACTCGAGCCCAAAGCGTTTTATGCTTCACTGCGCTACCTTTGGAATCACGAAATCCATTCATAATCCAAAAAAGCAAATTGTCGTTGTAAGATTGAACACAATAGTAAGAGTCACTCACTATAAGAGTAGTGACTCTGTGATCAGCAAACTCAAGTGCAAGCACCAGAGCACGAAGCTCTGCCAGTTGCGCGGTACAATCACCCAATGACTGCGTATGCACTGCATCAGATTTGAACTCTCCATTCACGAAAGTACCGACTACAATTGCGCAAGCCGCTGAATAAGCGTGCCTTGATCCAGTTGTGGGTTGCGCCGACCCGTCAGTGTATATGACACAATGGTATTCCTCGATGGGGCGCAATGACTGCGGAGCAGGATGAACGAATTCATACTCCAAACTCTCTTGAGTCTGCAACGCCGCGTCAAAGATGTATTCGACGTCAGGCGAAGCTAAGGAGGTTGCCCATTGTATCCACCTTGGATGCAAAGCCTTAGAATTTGGTACACTAGCTTTAGTGACTGCTTCGAGAGCAGGAAACGGTGTTACCACCAGCATGCGCTTTCCCTGTGATAGCGCTCGTTCTTTCAGGATCGCCATCTGAACTGCTGTCAAGACTTTCTCAACAGTGGAAAATCGCAGCTCAGCCGAAGTGTACAGATGAGATTTGTAAGCAATGGGGACTGTGTCACCCTCATTGAACGTTAAGTACGTGAAACCTTCCGCGCCTGGAACAATTCTAATGACCAGGTTGGTGTGGTTGTCAGGAGTTTTTAGATATTTAGCTGTAAGAAGATCAGTTTGCAAAGTATACAATGCCAACGAGTGCTCTGGCAGCCAGCAAGATCTGGTATAAGTTGGTTGTATCAAGGCATAAAGTGTCTTGATACGCTGGGCATAATCAGGAATGTAGGATCTACCGAAATTCAGAAAACCCAGCAAGGATTGTAGTTTTTTCAGTGTCGTAGGGATACGAAGGTTTGCGCATTTCTCAAGGAACTGCGGTGCCAAGCCTCGACCTTCATTATTCAGTTCGTACCCCAAGAACAACACTGTAAATTCAGCAATGTGTGACTTCTTAAAGTTAAACTTGCAACCGAAGTCCGCAAACATAGTCACTATGTTATCCACACGAGCAAGGTGTGGAAGCAACTCGTCGTCAGTTAGATAAATGTCATCAACATACGAGTATGCTTCCGGGTCTACCATCTCCAAGAGAGAGACCACGCGAGCGGCAAAAACTCCAGGGCTGTTTTTATAGCCCATCGGGAGCCTTTTGAACAATTTTTGTTTGCCACCCGAGGTAAAAGCTGTCCACTCATAACTAAGAGGGGCCAGGTTATGGCAATAAAAGCCATTTGATAAGTCAAGCGTAGTTTTGAAACGTTTTCTCACAAGACTATCTACGAGAGCCGAACTAGGAGTATTTTGTACCGCACACGTCCGGCAATGCAAGTTTAAATGCCGGTAATCCAAAACTAGGCGGTACGACCCGTCAGGCTTCGTTACAGTGAATAAAGGATTATTCATGGGTGACACACATGTCTCAATCACTCCTTGATATTCCAATTGTTCAAGGATGGACGCGACGTGAGGTCTTGCCTCGCGACGCATGGGATATTGGGGTTGAGGCTGGGGATCGGTTCGCAATGGAATCTCGTGATTGGGAGAACATTTATCCCAGCCAACCTGATTGCGATATAACGCAGGCGCAAGCACCTGCGCCCACTCCCCGGCCAACCTAGTAGACTCCTCGGTGGGCACTGCGTGCCCAAAGGAAGGAAGTATAACTTCCTCTCCCCTAGGGGCGTCCAAAATGAAAGCCGGAGGCCAATCTTTCTCCGCCAAAAGAATATCATATGTGGTGGTAAGATTATCCCAAAAAACCACTTTCATTTTGCGTTGTATGTCACCCTCAATATTAAGGACTATTTCAAATAATCTTTCCGGGGGGGCTACGCGAGTATCAGCAGTTTCAACTGTCACATAAATGTCAGTTGCTGTCGCCTCCAGAAATGGACGCAATGCTTCCCGCACTACTGTAACCTCCGCTGCGCTGTCTAGCAGCGTTAGTGCCCATGTCAGGTTCCGAAGCGGTGTCCTGACCATCTGAGGCATATCTCGCTGAGATAGCAGCAACTTTCTTTTTCTGAAACGGTGGACGTGGTCTGGCAGCGTCTTCCTGCTTGCCTTTACCGTCAGTCTGGCGGGGTTGGTCTCGACCTTGAGTGCCCCGTCCTCTCCCAAGCTGAAATCTATCAGGTGACTTAATACGAGTACGATCGCGCAAATCATAAGTGCGTTCACTATACGACTGAATGGGTGAGGCAGGACGAGAAACCTGTTTCTGTTGCTGCTTCTCTTGTTTTTTGGCTTGCCAACTTTGTTTAGGAAAGTTGGGCTTTTCGTCTTTTGTAGACGAACTCACCTTAGTTTGCTGCACTACATCGGGAATTTTGATGGTGGGTTTCACACCCAAGGCACTACGTCCAACCATCCTATAGGCTTTCGCAATAATTTTGGCGAACTCCTTTGGCTTATCGGCATCAGCCACAAGCTCCAGCATATTACCAACTTGGAACTGCATGGCATCTCCTTTGAGGTTGCCCATTACCATGGAACAAACCACATCGAAACTGTCGACAAGCCTTAATCCCGGCTCAATAGCTGCCTCCGCACCATGACTTTCTTGGACTTTCTTGATGACGGAGGGTAGTACAGCCATAGACGGAGTGCCGTAGCACTTCGAATATGTCGCAGCAAAGACCTTGCCCCAATTGTCACAATCAACAAGTTCAGGGACCAGGTCCTTCGGCAAAGTAATGGTGAGTATCCTGTGTTTATCCACAGGTGTAGTGTTTGGAAACACGGCTTCTAATTGATCAAATTTTTCCGCAAGCCAGTAAGGAAATTCATCCTTACTGAGGGGGCGCTTGCCGACAACAGCATTAGCCATAACAGGGCTAATCACCACCGCGTGATGGTGATCTGACCCGTGCCCAGCAACCGCAGGTGCTCCCACCTGAACTGTGCGTGACACATACTGCACTAAAGCCCTATGGACCGTAATCAGGGCTGTGTGTAGTGTTCGTAAATCACCCACTCCCACCGTCAGGTAGCGTGGGTGTGGAGTATATCCGGCCAGTACCGGCCATGTAGCCCCTGCAATTGACAACGGGCCCATTCTCGCCGATACGACCTCATGGGGGAGGGTGCCATTAAACCAAATCGTATGCTGCCAGGCAGAAATAGGAATTTCTAGAGTCCGATATGGGGCATAAGCCGCAGGTACAGCCGAGGCTGTATATTCGTGGAACAAATTATCGTCTGTATCCACCTCCGCAAAGGTCACCCATGAGTAAAACAACTCATATGGGTAGGTGGTATCAGCACTGACCACAAAGACCACGGCCATCCCGTCATCAGGTACCCCATACGCCCTCAAATGAGCACGCAGAGGAACCCTACTATGAGCGGGAACATTAACCGCCATAAGGACACCTTAAAGAGTAACAACGAAATTTACAGTAGCATTTGGGCTCAAAAATTATAACCTTTTTAATTTTCAAGCTTGATAGAACCTTTAGTCTAAACCTAGGTAGGTTAAACCGTCACTCAAGTTTTCCGGAAACGAGAGTGAGGGTAGTTGTGGACTAAAACTAGTACTACTAAAGCGTCTCAGATCTTAAGACCAAACGTTAGGTGCGCCATGTTGCAGGGATTCTGCTTTTGCACAGAACTATGGGCAGGAGACCAGGACCTCAGAGAATTGTGGTGTACCAGAAAACTCCCCTCAGAACCCAGAACCCCTTATCCGTCTAGCTTAGTATCCCATTCGTTAACCTAGATCTAGCTAGGTGGTCCCAATGTATAGACAAACCAGAACAAGCGACTTAGATATTTCTCAGGAGTGGTGGGAATCCGAAATACCTGTTCGTACTTATTTGTTAGTCCACAACATAATAATACAGACACGGTAAAGTTTAAAGAGTTTATTTTATAAACCTCGCGTCCTAAGATGCAGTACTTTGGCTAACATTAGCAGACTAACAGTACAGATGAAAACCATAAGCATTATTACAATACCATATAAAATGAAAGGAGCGATCATACTATTAATGACAGTGGTATACGGCCACACTCCTTTCACTATAATCTAATACATTCTTATTATTAGACTATTAGAAGGTCTCTTAGGCTAACAGGGGGGACCCCATACCGTATAGATCAGCTTAGTAGAATCACATCAAAGGATCAGCTCTCACAGCATGCATCAGCTCTTCTGTTCGAAATGAATGTAAAACCAAACTGTTCTGCAATATTAAAGATGCTTGTCCTTCAGATATTGGCAGCTGTATGCATGATATGTCTAACAAGTGGTACGATCAATCTAAACACAACACTCTGTACCTTCTAGTGACCCAGACGCGTTCTTTGCATGATGTACAGACCAAGGGCACATTTCACGGTTAAGAATGTGAAACAACAGTTTGTTATCCTGTAAGGCAAAGTCGAGTCAGCATATCTAAAATGAATAACACATAACAACAGTGTCGTGTGCAGCGCAGCAGAAACTACAAGCTTGCTTGCTAACCATGATCTCGGTTATGCTAACTTAGTGTTGTAAATAGGGCGTGGCTTAATCCATCTCACAGGGGTATTGCTTTACCCGCTATCAGGCTGTACTATCAGGCCTCTCAACTGGTCCCAATCAATAAATGGGCGCATGGGGAATATGACGACCCGAATTTTCACACTGACCGTTGGCTTCTGGGTCAGGGGGGCTACGCCAGGGCACTCTATACAAATCCTCACAGGATTGCCCCACAGGTCCCACAGCATGCACAGTGGAGGTTTGGCACGACATGAATAGAAAATGGGGTTGGCATGGCATGCTCACAAAGGCCACACCACTTTGGGAGCCAGACCTGTTGGGGCAGCTTAGTAAATGGCCAGGTTTTGTCAAATGGGACATGATAGGCATATCCACAGTGGGGGACATGTGCACAGGGGGATAGGTTAGCCACATTTGCAGATCTACAGAATAAATATCAACTAGCACAATCGGAGGCCTTTCGCTACCTATAAATCAGCCATGCAATCAAAGCAGCTATGCCCAAAGATGCCCCTCTCCCTGAGGCCTCTCCACCGGAAGACAGGCTTATACTTGACCCCATGCACAAAAAGGCCATATCTCTCACATACAAAAAACTAATCAACAATCGTCCAGACCTTCTTAAGTCGTCCACGACGACTTTGGGAAGCAGATTTGGGAGACCTAGAAGATTAGGACTGGTGTGATGCCCTAGCCTCTCCCAAGGAAGTGGCTATCCCTATGAGATTGCGCCTTGTTCAATAAAAAATCCTGCATTGTATATATTTGGACACTGGGATTTTAGTTAAGATAGGAAGGAGGACTGATCCCCTGTGCCTCCGGCAGTGTCACCAACCAGGAACCTTTAGTCATGTTCTCTGGGATTGCTCGGTGGGGCAACAATATTGGAACAGGGTCATGCAGCAAATGGAGAGGGCGGGTGGTAAATCCCTCAGGGCCTCCCCCCAACTGTGTCTCCTAAATATCTGGGAAGCTACTGATTTGATGCAAGTTGAGCAAACGTGGGCTTCACTTGGGTGGGCCATTGCTAAGCATAACATTGCCCAGAAGTGGGATGTGGGGACGGTTCTGGCCCTACGCGATTGGGCAGTTGACATGGACAGGGCAATGCTTGCCGAAAAGGATGTCTTCAAACATAGGGGATGCCCCAGAAAATGGGACTACAAATGGGGGAGGTGGAACAGATACAGGGGTACCATTTGCCTATCCCCCACTATAGAATTACAACGGGTAAGGGGCAGAGTGCTGGATGTCTCTGGGGTGGATGACATGCCCCCTCCTAGTACTGAATGAGGTAATCACCAGCATGTTGGGTATTCATCTTATCTGGGTGAATCTATTATGCACTGTATGGTCTACATATTGTATAGGATGGAGGGGCTTCTACTGTATCTCCCCGTTGTCAAATGTATTTGGAAAACGATACACATATGCTGTGAACTGCTATACTGTCATTTTGCTGCCTTATGTTTCTCCTTTTCTGTCATAATAAAAAACGTTTCTATAAAAAAGAAAAATGACAGTACTCATTGAAGTAGTCGCACCCCTGAAACTCAAGAAGTCAAGAAATATCCCTTCCAGATCCTGGATTAACAAAGACCTCAACAATGAAAGGCGTCAACTACATTTAACAGAAAGAACCTGGAGACAACAACCATCCGAATGCAATCTCCCGATTTTCAGTGCTGAACACCTTAAATTTAAAAAACATATCTTCAGAGAAAAATCCTCCTTTTTCCGGCAACAACTGGACCAGTCAAAGAACATGCTCAAAGAACTATTCAGCATCATCAAGCAGGAAACATCATCTTTCCCTCAACGTTCAAATAACAATTCGACAAAAAAAATTGAAGAATTTGCATCATTCTTTTCTGAAAGCGTTTCTAGTATTGAACTCCCTTGAGCCTCTCACCCATCTACCTTGCATCAAGGATGCACCCTGCGAAATAGACTCTCTGCCGAAGACTGCCTATCCCCCATCCAACAACACAGCCTCCCCCTTCCTCAATACAGCTGTGCAACCCCAATTCCCTGCAACTGCACACCAATGCACCCTGGTCTGAATTCAACCCTGTCCATGAAGAAGAAATCCTCAAAATACTCAAGAAGATGAAGCAGACATCTCAGACCCTCTCCTGGCGACTCTTGTAAAAAAAAAATAAAAAAAAAGCTCAGTCACATCATCTCCCCTATATGGACCAAAATCATCAATTCCTCCCTATCGAGCAGCTGCATGGTGCGCAGCGGAGGAAGAGGTACTTCGATCTGAAGAGGTCAAGGGGACCAGCAAGCATCCTATATCTATGCCATGGGCTATTCTACTCCACTCCTTTGTGCGGCAACTCAAGGTAGTCCCCAGATAGGATAGACGCTTGATGGGCCAAAGGCCGAGAATGGACAATACGCGTATTACCCTTCACGCAGCATTCCAGGGTCCCCCCCACCACCCTGCGCATGCACAACCGGAGACCTAGCCAAAATGTCCCCCACCAAGTTGCATAATATAGGACACAGTGTATCCCAGTTATGTCTCCACAGTTTGTTCTAGTTTACATCATAAGCTGGCACATACCACCAACTTTAGCGTAGGGCTGACAATGAGAGCAAAGCCCAACTCCCAGTACAGCTCACAGATTACCTTGCATGGACACAGAACTCACCTCACCCATCTATCCGCATCAGCATTGCCAATTCCAGAACTGTTAAAGGGGACGCAAAATACGATATAATTCTATTCCATGACAAGATGTAAAATGAATGAAAAATACATTCTAATCGATATTGATGCAATTGTACTGTAATTGTTCAAAAATGCCAATAAAAATGATTTTTTGTTTTTAAAATCAAGCAGCTGCATTCTGGCTTCCCTCAAACTCGGCCAAGTAACCCCACTCATCGAAAAAATTGACGCCTACCCAAATGACCTAAACAACTACAGACCCATAACTAACCTCCCTCTGCTCACCAAAGCCATCGAAAAATTTGCACTCACTCAACTCAACACCCACATTAAAAATACAACTTATATGCCACCTTCTAGTCAGGCTTCCGGAAAGGCTGCAGTACAGAAAGGTTATATAGCTTCAGGTGTCATGGGTTATGAGGCTGGGTCTTAGAGGACTCGCATTTGATTGGATACACGTGGGGGAGGTTTCAGCTTTATAATTCAATGGTTGACCGCTAACAAGGATGGATAACATAATCAGGAAGAGAGAGGAGTATGAAGAGGTTAGGCTGCAGACGGAGACTCGCATTAGGTATGTAAGATGAGTCTAACAATTATGGGAGATAAGCTCAGTTGCCTTAAGTGAGGGTGGATTACGAGTTGAATTGGGAGATTAAATAATGTCATTAGTTTTGAGGGTTGCACAACATGTTGGTTTAATTTTTTTGAGTAGCAAACGTTGTAGTCAGGAGAGAGAGAGGGAGGGACAGGGATGTGTTTGGTTTTGGGAGCACCTGGGTTTTAATACATTAGAGATAGAAGGTGAGGGGGAACGAGGGTAGATGGAACGACATAGGAATGTTTTGTTTGGTTTTATATTGTTTGTTAGCAGTGAATGGATAGCTGAGATGTGCCTTTTTTATTACAGAGACCCCTGATGAAGAGCCTGTGAGGCTCGAAATGCATTGGGCATAAGCAATGAGTCATCTTTGCTGCAAGATATCATCTTGATCTTTGTTTTAACGTGTTACTGTGAAATGCCTATGAGCACTCAGTGGACATATGAAAAAATGAAATAAAGAAACAGGATTGAATTTCGCGGTCTCTTCAGTGATTAATGAAGTTCGGAAGAGCAATGGAATAACGCATTGAATAATGTTTAAGTTCAAGATGGTTCTAACATGGAGAAAATTGATAATTTTACAACAAGTGTTTAACATGAGGGAAGGTTCCCACAGAGCAGTGCGACATAAGTGTGCGCCAGTTTGTCCCCTACTTTTTCTGCAGTACAGAAACTGCCATTCTTACCATCATAGATGAGCTCTACAGAGCACTTTACGATGGACAGGCATACCTCCTAGTCCTCCTGGGCCTATCATCCGCGTTCAACTTTGTCAGCCACGACATCCTCCTAAACACCCTCCGAAGAACCCTGTCTCCTGTACTATTTAACCTCTATATGGAACTTCTTGCATTGATTCTGAAGCAAACTAGAATTGCCTATCACCTCTATGCAGTTGACACCCAACTCTACATAAAACTCTCATCAGTCAGTGACATCCAACACCTAAACAACACTCTACACAAAGCTCAGTCCTGACTAGCCAGAAACCACCTCAAACTCAACCCCAACAAAACGGAACGCCTCCTTATCCAACCCAAAGAAAAACCCTTTCCAATAGCAAACTGGCTGAACAACCTCACTTCACTAAACTGCAATCTGTTCATCTCTGACTGTTAAATCCCTGGGAATCACACTTGACAGGCCCCTAAGCACTAAGGAGCATATTAACACCTCTGCTAAAAGTGTCCACTGCTCACTGGAACACCAAAAAAAAAAGTCAAACCCTTCATACTCAGTGATGGCGTAAGGACTGTGTTGTAAGCCCTCGTCCTCCCCAAATTGGACTATAGCAACGCTACGTTCACGGGCACCCCAAAAGCATACCTAGCTCCTCTGAAAGTAACACTCCACACTCCACTCCACACGGATGCCAGGCTACTTTTAGGAGCGAGGCACCAGGAACACATCACTCCCACTCTCAAACAGCTCAGGTTGATTCCAATAGAGGCAAGAGCTGTGATCAAAATTGCTTGCATAGCTCACAAGGTCCTACACACGGTTAAACCACTCTACCTCTCAAATAATCTAAAGCCGGACAAAAGAGACCACTTCAAAGTTCAAACAGCCTTCTCCTGATCGCGCCAAAATTCAAGAAAGGAAAATCGTGAGCCTGCTCCTTCTCTGGAAATGCCTCCAGAATTTGGAATGCTCTGCCTCAAGACTTACACGACAATCAATCCTTCCCCCATTTCAAGTTGAAATTGAAACTCCTTCTCCTCAACAAATATCTAAACCCACCCCCCTGAAGCTGTCCCGCTCTGTCACACACTAAGCCAGGATCTAGGTCACCTCCATTATCTCAGGGAAAACTCTTATACCCCACGCCTCCAATGGGGATCACCCCTTGCTCCCCCTAAGCTATCTCGCCCACCCGCAAGCCGGAGACCATTATTCTTATTTGGCCCTATGTACGCTCAGTGTGTGTGTGTGTGTGTGTGTGTGTGTGTACACGTGTGTGCGTGTATGTGTGTGTGTGTGTACGTGTGTGTACGTGTACGCACACTACTACCACAAAAGTTGCAGGTCAGGCGCGTTCCTCCAGACCGAGAGGGCGTGTCACTTAGCCAGCACCTGCAAGCTGGCGAAAACACAACATCCAGCCTCCCTTTTACTCAAAAAAGAGTGTGACACAGCTCCGGGGGAAAATATGATACAGCGCGTACCCCCCCCAAGCCCCCCCCCCCTCCCCCCCGGTGTGTGATTCCCACTTGGAGGCAACTGACACAAGGGGAGAGAGGAGGCAAATTGCGTTTGCCTGAGAAGGGGGACAAAGAACGGACTTACCTGCAATCCGGCTACTGCGGCGTGGGACTATTTAATTTATTTTATTTGAGAGTTTTATAGAGCGCGGACAAGACCCTTGCGGGTATCAGAGCGCTTAACAGAAGTAAAGTTATTATACATAAACAAAAGACGAGTTGAAGCATCAATACACAAAACATGTTACACAAGCAAGGTGATTAGGTACAACAGCACGCTATCCTCATGCGATAAGCAACAGGAATATGGAATGTCCAGATTGCTTAGCCGATTCCTTGTCCTAGTCAGGGAAATGGCCGCGCTGTGGTAGTTCGTCACAAAACATTGGGCCTTATTCAGGTGAATTTGGCCATGAGGATTGATTTTACTTCCTTTTTGAATGAGACAGTAGAGGGGTTAAGTCTGGTTTCAGCTGGTAAAGCATTCCAGATTCTTGGGGCCATTCCTGAGAAGGTTCGGTTGTATGTTTTTTTCTTGTTGAATCGCTGTGGTTTTAGTAATAGTTTTTCCGCGCTTCTGGAGGATCTGAGCCCACCAGAGATAGTCAGCTTCTGTGTTAGATATCTAGGTGCGTTGTGGTGCATGGCTTTGTGCGTCATACACGCTATCTTCAAGTGAATTCTGGCTTCCAGGGGGAGCCAGTTCAGTGATTTGAGGTCTGGTGAGATGTGTACATTTCTTTTCGAACCGGTGATAAGTCTCGCTGCGGCATTGATTGAGGCTCTTAGTGGTGCCGTAGTTGCTTTGGGAAGGCCGCAGAGAGAGACGCTTCCGTTATCCACTCTGGGGATAACTAGTGCTTGTACTGCTTGCTTGAAGTCCTTGCTTGGTAGGAAAGGTTTCAGCTTCCTCAGTGTGTTGATCTGGTAGTTAGCTCCCTTTGTAGCATTGCTGATATGTTTTTGCATATTGAGGCTACTGTCAAGAGTTATTCCCAATGATTTAGCTGAGTCAACGATGGTAGGTTGAACATTGAGTGCCGTCAGGTGTTTTATCCACTCTTGCATTACAGGGACTTGGGTGGGTGGAGCTATAAGCAGGAATTCGGTTTTTTGGGCATTTAATTTTAGATGGTTTTTTGCCAGCCATATCTGAGAGTCCCCAAGCGTTGTGTTGAGCAGTTTGATGTCTTCTAAAGTGTTGATCTTGAGGTATAGTTGCGTGTCATCCGCGTACATGTGGTAGTGCACGTTAGATGCTTGAAGAAGTTCGGTGAGGGGTTCCATGAATGGGTTAAACAAGGTCGGGGATAAAGAGGACCCTTGCGGTACTCCTAGTGTAACTGGTACGGGTTTTGACATGGTGTTGTTGGCCTTGAATTGTTGTGTTCGATTTTGGAGAAATGAGGTAAACCAGTTTAACACTGCACCTGATAAACCCATTCTATGCTTCAGGAGATCCAGCAGGTTCTCGTGCTTGACCGTATCAAAAGCTGATGATAAGTCTTAGCAGGATGAGTAGGCAGACTCCGTTTTGATCCAGGATTTGTAGCGCGTCATCAATTATGTGTGTCGTGGCTGATTCAGTACTGTAACCTACTCGGAATCCTGATTGGAATTTATTCAGCAAGTCAAAGTGGTCAATATGCCTTGTCAGTTGGAAGTGTACACATTTTTCCAAGAGTTTGGCTAGTGTAGGGATGTTGGAGATAGGGCGATAGTTGTTTAGGTCTGTCGGGTCCGCCGTGGGTTTCTTTAGAATGGGTGAGACCTGCCCCATCTTGAGGGTGTCCGGGATGCAGCCTTGTTGAAGTGAACTGTTTATGATCTTAGTCCAAAGGGGCAGAAGTAATGGTGTTAGGTCTTTAACGGCGTTTGCGGGTAGAGGATCGGCAAAGTGATTGGCAGGGTTCATGTCCCCAAGTATTTTACTTATGGCTTCTTCGGAGTATGTCGCAAAGGATGACCAGTTGGCGTCGTTTTTAGGGTTAGGCTGTGATGGGAAGTGGTACAGTGCAATTGGTAATTCAGTGGAGGACTTTGTGTGCGATCCCCTGTGTAGGGTTAGATCATTGATGAGGTCCATCTTGATCTTATCTGTCTTCAGAGTGAAGAAGGCAGAGAAATCTTCGCAGTTGGGTTGCCGGCAGTCTAAGTGTTGTGGACGTTGAGGGGTGTCCTTACATTGGGTTTTAATTAGTTCGAAGAGTTTTTTGGGACGATTTCTCGCCTGGTCTAGTTGGTGGCTGAAGAATTCTGCTTTAGTGCGCTTGATCTTTCTGAAGTATGCGTTTCTCTTTTGCCTTAGTGTATTTAGGTGGCTGGCTGAGGGAGATGACCTCCAGGTGCGCACCGAGGCTCGGAGGGAGCGTCTGTCATTGTTGAGCGTGCCATTGAACCACGGTTTGGAGTCCTTTATGGAGGCTCTCTTAAGTTGCAGGGGGGCTACCTCATTTATTATCCTGGTCATGGTATTCAGGTAGTGGTTGGTAAGGTCATGGACTTCCGACGATCCAGTGGGTGGCAGGAGTAGGTTGTAACTGGACGATGGGAAGGTGTTAGGGTTTATTTTTTTAGTATTTCTTTTCCAGACTTTAGGTCTTGTGGGTTGCGTCGGGTTCAAGTTCACTACTTCCTTGATAAAGAAGGTGACGATATGATGATCTGACCAGTCGCAAGGTTGGATCGAGTCTAGCTGAGTGCAATCTCTTTTTGAGATTATTATATCCAGTATTGAGCCTTTGTCGTGTGTGGGGCTGTTGCATATTTGAGTAAGGTCTAGGTCCTCTAAGAAGTTTTTGAGGCTGTTCACCATTACATCCTTGGAGTCGTTCCAATGGAGATTGAAGTCACCTAAGAATATTTGTGTATTTTGGCGCCCGGTGTTTGTTGATATCATGTCCATGACGTGTTCAATGAAGGCCAGGTTGTTACCTGGAGGATGATATATCGTGTGTAAGAAGCAGAGTGGTTTGTCATTACTAGTGATGTTGAGGCATATGTATTCGCAGGAAGGGAATACCGGGGTAAGTGATCTGTTTACTGATATACTACTCCTGTGTATACAGGCGATGCCCCTGCCTGTTTTGTCAGCTCTATCCAATCTGATGATGTCATAGTTAGGAGGTACTAGTATGTCAATGATAGGAGAAGAGGATTCATTTAGCCAAGTTTCAGTAAGCAGTATCAAGTCGAGATCTTGTGCGAGAATGAGGTCGGCTATATCTGCTGCGTGTCTAGCAGCCGATCTACAATTTAAGAGGATGCATTTAATGCGGGGCGTGATGAGGGATGAAGTGGGTTCTTGGGTGAGGGGGACTCTTTTTAGGTTGTTGGCCATGATGCCTCTAGTGTTATGTTTGATGGGCCTGTGTAGGTTGAGGGGGATCGTTGGAATGGTCATTGTCAAGGGCGTGATAGGGTTTGTAAGGGCAGGGGCGTATGAGTGCAATAGAGATAGTAGATCCAACTCTGAGAGCGAAGTGGTGCTTCGGCGTGGGCGGGTTGGATTATTAATGGCGGGAACAGAATTCCAGCCGGGTAAGAACGGGATAGGGGTGTTTGTTGGGTGCATCAAGGGCCCGCTAGCATTGGGCTGTCTTGTAGTTCTAGAGAGCCATGGTTGTTTAGAAAGCAACTTCTTAAATGCTTGGAGTTCTTCTTTGATTTGATGTAGTGCACTCATGATCTCATCGAGTCTAGGGTCTGGGGTGTTGAAGAGTGGTGTTGTGGTCTGTAGTGAGGATGTGACTAGGTGCGTTGGGGTTTGGTCAGGTTTGTGGGCTAGAGCAGGTTTGGGTGGTGTGGGAGGAGGTGTAGCAGGCGCGAGAGGATGATGAGGGGATGTGGCAGGTTGAGCTGTAGATGTGGAAGGTTGGGAAGAGGGTGTAGGAGGTGTACTTGGGGACAGAAGGTGCTCGGGTGGTGGTATATCCTCAACGTGGGGATGGAAAGTATTATTATGTTCTGGCACTTGAAGCGGGTGTGTTGGGCTGGACTGAGGGCTATCTGTGCCAGGAGTCCCGGAGGGTAAAGGCGATTGGGTAGCTGGAGTGTTGGTTATGGGGGTGAGTATGTTGACAAGTGGGACAATTATGCTCGAGCATAAGGGGGATTGGTTATATGTGATTTGTGCGTGTGCTTCCGCGGTAGTGCTAGGTTGGCATACCGGATCAAGGTTGGGAGGAGTACCGTCCAACAACGTTTGGAGGCATCACTTGCTGCTTTGGTAACCCTCTCACTGTAGAGGTTCCAACGGGAGGACTCAGTTGCCCAGCATGCATTGGTGTTGCAGGCAGCGCAAGGTGTCTTACACCTGTGAGGCAAAGGAGGGGCAAGTGACCACGTGAGTAGGAGTGGCCACAGTCTTCTACATCGACATAAGGGACCCCCAGGAACAGCGAGGCAGCTGAAACGGGCACTGATGAGGCCATCAAAGGCTGAAACGCGTCTGCCCAGCGTATCAGGGACATTGCATTACCAGCGCAGAAAATCAATAAAGCCGCTGTTTTTCCCCCGGAGCTGTGTCACACTCTTTTTTGAGTAAAAGGGAGGCTGGACGTTATATATATATATATATATTCCTCTACATTGGTAGCTCACTAAGAAACGCACTCAAGCCTTCACGCGGTTACCAGCCTTTATTTGCAATCAGGTATGGACTTGTTACGCAAGCAGGTAAGTAATGCAGCTTCCCCCAGTTCCGACGCGTTTCGAGTTTCCTCTTCTTCATGGGTCATAGAGGAAGTTTGTGCATGCTGTGGGCCAACTCTCTTAATAATCGCAAAGTCCCTCCCTCAATAAGGCTTTGCTGGGGCTTGTGGGAGTTGAAGTGCCAACTCAGTGGTGGGCACCCCACATGGGGATTATCAATATTTTGGACTGCTTGCCCCACAATGCACTTTGTGATTTTTCCGAACTTGTGACAGACTTCCTGTGCAATAATAATAAAAGAAGGCTTTCATGCAGTTTCTCGCCTGCCGCTCTGTTGTGTGAAACGGTTCATGAGGAGTGTAGTTGTTCCCGAAACGCGTCGGACCAGCTGGAGGGGGTGGCTGCAACGAGCACTATAGCCTGACAAGGGCCTTGATCCTAACTGCCCAGAGTGCCGGCCACAAAGGTGATTTTATATATATATCATGTGATCAAGGCCTCCTGTAGGCCGAAACGCGTCATGGCGGCTGTGTAAAGTTTTTGTCCGATTAAAGAAATTTTCAGCACTTATCTTGGGTCCGTGTTCGTCTTTGCGCATTGAAGCTGCGTAACCTACAAGGCGATTCCTGGTGGCATATATATATATATATATATATTACCTACTGGCGGTCGCCAGTAGGTAGTTATAGTTAGGACCACGTTTCCATAGGAAATCCGCAACATTCTATTTTGAATAACTTTGGCGCCGTCGACGAATCCTCGCGAATTTTTCAAAATATGTGGGGCGCTACGCTCCGCTCCTACCCTGAAAGTCTCGGGGGGATTCGTCAAGCGGGGGCTGAGATAAAAGGGGGGTCCCAAAACGCGTTTTTCCCATGCATTTTTCCATAGGACCTTTAGACAGGGCTACAGCCCGAACGGCTGAACAGAATTTAATGAAATTTGGCAGAGAGGTAGTCCCCAGGTCAAGGAAGTGCCTTTTGTAGGTTTGGTGTAAATCTGTTCAGTAGATTCTGAGAAAATAGCCTTTAAATCAATATATATATCTGTGGCAGCTTACGGTGCGCTTACCGTGCGCTTACCGTAAGCTTACCGTACGCGTACGGTGGCGTGCGCGAGCGCGATTCTGATTGGCTCTTAGATCTTAGTAAACATTCGAGTCGGTCGAAACCAGGAAGCGGCGGCCGCCATTTTCTCTCTCGCTTCCTGAGTTGGGCAGCAAAAACGTACCCCAAATATATGTAAAGAGGCAGTTTCATGAGATCCTAACCACCCAGCATTGATACAGGGGTCCCCAAACCACCCCCAAGCCCAAAAAAAAAAAATTTCTTTTTTCGGAAAATCGCCGATTACGCTTACCGTACGCGCACGCTAAAAAATTATAAAAAAAAAAAAAACTATCCACATTCTCCCCACCCCGTGTGCAAATGGTGCCCGAAGAATACATTTCACAAAGATGCGCAAAATATGTCCCCCATGTGCGCACGGTGCGCGAAGCGCATTGTGCGTACATGGCCCATCCCGTACATGGCCCATCCCGCTTAACGTGGGCACGCGGTGCGCGCAGCGCACCGCGTTACCACTGTGCGTGCACGGCACTAACTGCGTAAAGTGGGCGCGCGGTGCGCGAAGCGCACCGCGTGCTCACTGTGCGCGCACGGTGCGCAAAGCGCACCGTGCGCGCACGGAACGAACTGCGTTAACTGGGCACGCACGCCACGAATGGCGTAAAGTAACTTAGCATTTAAAAAACCTTGCAAATTCACTGAAAAAACCATAGGTTTCACACATGTTATAGTTAGCTGGACATTTTACTGATAAAAAACCAATGAAATTCCCCCGTTATAGTTACTGCAGGCAACTATAACTCACGCGACCGCAATCTTCTGCTGATGACATATGTGTCTTTATGAAAAAAAAATATTTGTAATATATGTAAAGCTAAAATTTAATGGAAGAAGACATGGGCAAATAAGTGTCTAAATACAGTATTAGCATCAGCAGAGGATTGCGGTCGCGTGAGTTATAGTTGCCTGCAGTAACTATAACGGGGGAATTTCATTGGTTTTTTATCAGTAAAATGTCCAGCTAACTATAACATGTGTGAAACCTATGGTTTTTTCAGTGAATTATATATATACACACACATATATATATATTCACTGAAAAAACCATAGGTTTCACACACGTTATAGTTAGGAATTAGCATTTAAAAAACCTTGCAAATTCACTGAAAAAACTATAGGTTTCACACATGTTATAGTTAGCTGTACATTTCACTCGTAAAAAACCAATGAAAATCCCCCGTTATAGTTAGTGCAGGCAACTATAACTCACGCGACCGCAATCCTCTGCTGATGCTAATACTGTATTTATACACTTATTTGCCCATGTCTTCTTCCATTAAATTTTAGCTATACAGATATTACAAATATTTTTTTTTCATAAAGACACATATGTCATCAGCAGAAGATTGCGGTCGCGTGAGTTATAGTTGCCTGCACTAACTATAACGGGGGAATTTCATTGGTTTTTTACGAGTGAAATGTACAGCTAACTATAACATGTGTGAAACCTATGGTTTTTTCAGTGAATTTGCAAGGTTTTTTAAATGCTAATTCCTAACTATAACGTGTGTGAAACCTATGGTTTTTTCAGTGAATTTGTACGGTTTTTTAAATGCTAAGTTACTTTACGCCATTCGTGGCGTGCGCGCCCAGTTAACGCAGTTCGTTCCGTGCGCGCACGGTGCGCTTCGCGCACCGTGCGCGCACAGTGAGCACGCGGTGCGCTTCGCGCACCGCGCGCCCACTTTACGCAGTTAGTGCCGTGCACGCACGGTGGTCACGCGTCGTGCCCACGTTATGCGGGATGGGCCATGTACGCACGATGCGCTTCGCGCACCGTGCGCACATGGGGGACATATTATGCGCATCTTTGTGAAATGTATTCTTTGTTCTTTTCTTACCTGTGATATTCCATACACAAATGGTAACCTACGGGCACCATTTGCACACGGGGTGGGGAGGGTGTAGATAATTTTTTTTTAAAAAAAAATTTTACCGTACGCGTACGGTAAGCGTAATCGGCGATTTTCCGAAAAAAAAAAAATTTTTGGGGGGGGCTTGGGGGTTGTTTGGGGACCCCTATATCAATGCTGGGTGGTTAGGATCTCAAGAAACTGCCTCTTTAGACATTTTTTGGCTTCGTTTTTGCTGCCCAACTCAGAGAGCGAGAGAGAAAATGGCGGCCGCCGCTTCCTGGTTTCGACCGATTCGAATGTTTACTAAGATCTAAGAGCCAATCAAAATCACGCTCGCGCACGCCACCGTACGCGTACGGTAAGCTTACGGTAAGCGCACCGTAAGCGCACCGTAAGCTGCCACAGATATATATATTGATTTAAAGGCTATTTTCTCAGAATCTACTGAACGGATTTACACCAAACCTACAAAAGGCACTTCCTTGACCTGAGGACTACCTCTCTGCCAAATTTTAAGTAATTCTGTTCAGCCGTTCGGGCTGTAGCTGTGTCTAAAGGTCCTATGGAAAAATGCATGGGAAAAACGTGTTTTGGGACCCCCCTTTTATCTCAGCCCCCGCTTGACGAATCCCCCCGAGACTTTCAGGGTAGGAGCGGAGCGTAGCGCCCCACCTATTTTGAAAAATTCGCGAGGATTCGTCGACCGGCGCCAAAGTTATTCCAAATAGAATGTTGCGGATTTCCTATGGAAACGTGGTCCTAACTATAACTACCTACTGGCGACCGCCAGTAGGTAATATATATATATATATCGCTGTTGATCCAAATGCCTTCTTATGCTTCGCCTGCACTCATTGTCGGTGTGCCCGCCCCAATAATTTCTGCTAATATGTGTTGTCAAAACAATATGTATATCTGTAGGCTGGGTCTACCTCTAGAATGTATCCTTCCATTCGACGACACACCGCAGCCCATTGTTATTTGGCCCTATATTGGTCTACTTATTCTCCGTGCAACCCCTTACCAATATAACTATGCACTGCTAAACAGGATTTATATATATGTGCTGTATCGACCTCAAAAATGTATCAGCTACTGATCATCATGCCTTCTTATGTTTTGCTCACGTACCGCCAATGTTTGGTCTCTGTCTATCTCAATCTGTAAACCCATAACTAGTGCTAATACCTTTTGTGAAACGCTCTGATGCCTTCGGATCAAGCTTGCGCAGTATAAAACTCTACAAATAAATATGTAAAACAAATAAACAGCTTGTACCAACATTAACCACATTTTTTTCAGGTATCAGCAAATACAGCATTGCTATTAATATGGAGATAAAGGAAAGTGTAAGGTAATTTAAATGGTAAACAACGTTTACCACAAAACGTTTTCCCCGCAGGGAATTACAACGCGGTCGTTAGAACGTAACCACGTATACCATTACTCCGCAAGTCGTTGTTGCGATTTAAAATCCAACCCCTTCCCTACTGTCCGCACAGACTGGAGTTGGAATAGTAGATTATATTATTCCAACATCCAGCGCCCCCCCACCGCAAGTCGTTGTTACGACTTGCAGGGTAGTGGTATGCGTGGTTACAACGCGGTCATTGTAACAACCGCATTGTAATTCCCTGGGGGGAAAAATAATACGTAAAAAAGAGGTATATTCAATTTAAATATGTGACTTATGGTGGCTTCTTATTAAATGGTAAGTTTATAATAGACTTCTCAGTGATATGTGATTGTATTTACAGTGGAGTACACTGTCAGAGTGGAGTGGACTGGAGTGCCGTAGGCTGAAGTGTCGTACAGTAGAGTGGCGTAATGTGTGCAGTAGAGTATAGTGGATTGGCATAGAGTACAGTATAGTGTTGTGGAGTGGCGTATAGTGGAGTAGAGTGGAGTGGTGTACAATGTAGTGGCACAGAGTGAAGTAGTAGAGTGGAGTAGTGCGTCATAGAGTGGAGTTGTGTAGAGGGAGTTGCATAGAGTGGAGTAGACTATCTTAAAGCTGTATGGAGTACCGTAGAGTGGAGTGGCAAATCGTAGACTTGAGTGGAGTGGTTTAGAGTGCTGTGGTGTGTGTAGGAAAGTGCCCCTTTTTGACATGGTCAACACCCACGTTTTGCCCTAGTACTGATACCCACTGACTATGTTGTAAGGACCTACTGACTGTTGTAACTTCAGAGCCAAGACTCGCCACTGTGTGTATGGTTGTGATTGATTGAATCGGAAGTGCAAGCATGGAGTGCAAAGTGCGGCTCGATGAGTCGTGAGAGGAGGGTCAGAGCAGGTGCCGGAGCCAGAGTGCTGTCGGAGGAGGTGCACAGCAAACTGGGCCAGAAGAGAGATGAGTGGGGAGCGGGCATCCAAGGGTGCTGGAGCTGAACAGTTCTCCCGCCCACGACAGGGACATGGCGGCTCTGGCCCTGGTAGCAGCATATTTGACCTCTCTCTCCGTGCAGGAAGGAACTCTTGCAGTAGGGAGGGAGAGCCCGCCATCATCACTCTCAGCTGAAGTAAGGGAGGCAGCCAAAGAACAGCCTCCTGGAAAGGTATGCACTGTGACCCGGGGCTCCACAGCTCTATAAGAGCACATTAAGTGCTTAACCGCAAAAAAGGCAGCAAAGCGACTGGGGTGGGCTCTTGTGAACAAGGGCACTTGGATTCTGAAGGAGCGACTAATAAAGTCAATCGGCAGTAACAAGAAACAAAAAGAAGGCTCAAGAGGTCCACACTTGCCAAGATAGTCGTAGCCCTCCCACATAAACATCAGCTCTAAACCTGTGCAGCCCACCCAAGGACCCTCTCGCCCCAGGATGATGGTGCCTAAAAAGAGATCCGTTCCTCACCCAGAAGCAAACCCCGATGATGAAACTGCCTTACCGTTAACATCCAAAAGGGTCACACGGGGTAACGTCGAGCCACACTCACCAACAAAACTTTCTTTGAAATCCCCCCCAACCAAGTCTCATCACGCAAGTCTTCCAAATATGTGCAAGCTCAAGACCTATCTTGGAATTTTCAGTGGCAGGGGAAACAGATGGGGCTGAGCTAAGTCCTCTAAGGGAAGGTACAAGCCTGTGCAAGACTAATATTTCCCCCCCTTCCCCCAAGGACGCTTATCCTGAAGCCCTGGAGAAAGGGGCGTAACAGAACCAGACACAACTAAGGCCCACTAAGGCCCACACTAATGATTTTATCATTTCTTTGCCCACTTTGGAAGCAAGGAAGGCCACAACGTCAATCATAAAGAAGTCCTACATCGTAGCAAGTGCTAAGGAGGTTTTAAACAAAGGATGCAGTCCCCAAGTTACTTCCGTGCAAATTCATTCTCATAGTGGATCTGGTACAGGAGATTCAAGGCAGGAAACTCCAGGGACTCCTCCACCAGCAATAGGCCAGACAACAGAATCCATTGAAGCAGGTGATCTCTGAGCCTATTTCTTCCAAAATTTGGAGTTAAAAATAGAAAGAAGTCTAGAACTTACTCCAAATGTGTTTAGGACGAAGGAGGAGGCAAGGGAATCCCCTCCAAGATGCAATTTTCACTCAGCAAGGAAGAAATGTACTCGACAACACACCATAGCAAGTGCCCTACTTTGGCAGTCTACAAAAATGGAGGTACAAATAGACCATCTACAATCGATAGCGCAGCGCCTGGTGAACTTAAGCTCCAGGATGGAGGTAATGGAAGATAAAATTCTCAGTGATCTCGTCCCTAAGTCCTACTCCTGTTCATGTGCAGAAATTATTGAGAAGTGGACCACCCTCCCGGAGATACTTGGGGACATTGTAGCGCTATCTAGGAGAGGGAAGGCACCCCGACAACCACCAGATTAACAGCTCTGGACAATCTCTCCCAGGCCCAAACAGGGGCAGGCACGGCCTCACCGAACCTAAAGTTAGAAGGTCGATATTGCCATCCACTTGGAACATACTCATTCCAGGAGATCATGCTAAAGAAAAGCCTCTCTACCCAATCTTTACTACTAAACAGAGGGCTAAACTAGGGGCAGCATAAGCTGGAGGGTCTCCAGGTATAAACAGTTAGCTTCATTCAAGCAATGCGCAGGACCCTCGGGTCCCTGAGAGGGCAAATTCATTTCCAGGGGCCCAAAGAAGCACCAATGATAACTCTCAAGAAGACGGGCACCAGCACTCCGGTCTTGAGAGCTAGTACCCTGAGAAGGGAGATACCAGTTCGACCGCAAGGATCTCCCACATTAATACAGCAAATACCTAGGATGTCAGGGAGGACATCTAGCCATCGAACCAGTAATATTCCAAGGTCTCTAATCTGCCCTGGCTCCCCACTCAATAATCAAAGCCGAGGCCCAGGAACACTATAAGTAGATGTCTTCCACGAAAATTCCTGCATCTTTTAGATTGCGCTCATGCCTAGATATCAAATCAAGGACCCCCATGATATATTAAATGGGAGTAATATTCTTCGTTTATTCAAACATGTGCCCTCTCTCTCACAAATTGACTCTGTAGACCTGGAGTGGGTAAGATTCTTGAACTTAACCGGGGTTCCAATGGGGACTCGACCCTGGTGGGATAATGCCAACAACAACTTCAACAGGTTGTATTAGAGGAAACAGAGCAGCTAGCTGTTTGGGGCATAGATGTCAAATCCCCTTGGCCAGAGAAATAACCTCATGTCCTCAATCCCATCTATGTGGTGAAGGAGGCCCTCTTAGTTATGCGGGGCACCATTGGTAGCTTCAAAGGAAGTAGCATTAACCAAACTTGTCCCGCGTTCCTATTGACATCAGAATAAGCTTTAGCAATGACCACTAAGCCGTACACTTGTACCCACTTTCGCCTGCTACGACAGTTGATCAAAGAACACAGAGGCAGTACTACTTACATCTGGGACAGTCAGTTGACTAGTATAGGGGATATGGGGAAATCCTCTGGCCAACAACAATTCTCCAATATTGAATATTTGCAGAAAAACTCATTTAAGTAACTTTTCAGCCTCATTTTAAAACATCCAAACTTCAGCCAATCACAGCTGAGACCTCAGAGTTACCTTCCCCACCGAGCCACCGTACCTCAGATTTTTTACCGTACGTCGAGTGATAGGGAGTCTTTCTGAGCTCTGCTCAGTTACAGTATTTCTTCACAACATTTTTTTTTCAAAACAGATTTTATTCATTTTCCAAGGTACAGGATGGGCAATGCCCAAGGCAATCATTGCACATACAGGTCGGTGTAGAAATTACGATATTTTTGAAAACCTCAGCACACTGGCCTGCCATACAGCTGGTCTAACAACTGAAATGTAGCACAGATCATCACAAAAGTCCCTCAGACGAAAATGGCTAGGTGTATGTGAATTGATGCCAGAGTTACTTGTCCAAAACATAGTGGTGAGTGTGGCATAGTACCTGGTGAATTTATGAAGGGTCGGTTTGTGGCAGCTTCTTCTCAACTTTTGACCTCCAGTCTCAGCTTTAGCTACTCTCAAGGTATTTCTTGGACTTTATACTCTTGACCTTCCTGCTTTTGAGATGCCAGAGCCTAAAAAGGGCTGTTTAGGCCCTGTAAGACCTGTAGGAAGTGTAGGTATGTTGTTCTCTGAAGACCCCCACAAACAGTGCCTATATTGCCTCTACCCTGACCACAAACCTAGTAAATGCAAGTATTGCCGTACCTTTTCAACTAAAACCCTCAAAGATAGGGAGGGTAAGCTGTTACTCTGGCTACAAAAGAGAAAGGCTGCTTCAGATTAGGAGTCTGAACCCAAAGTAAAGGCCCATTCTTCCTCAAGGACAAGAAAGGAGGGCAGTCCCTCCTCACATCATGGGGACTTTAAGAGATCTAAGTCCCAGGACAAATCTGAGCCTACACACCACAAGAAACCTCAATCAGAGGCGTCAAAGCCCTCTTCAGCTCCTGCGTCTGCTTCTCTGACTCCTCTCCGAATCCAATCTTCTCGACCGTCGATGGCGTTGCCGTTGATGATTCCACTCTCCCCAAGAAAACCTGAGGTTCCTGCACTGTTGTAGGCTTTGTCGGCGACGACGACGGGCAAGACATTGACGGCAGCAGCGGCAGTGGAAGCTTCGACGACAGTAACAGCATCTTCTCGACCGTTGACGGTGTTGCCGTTGATAATTCCACTCTCCTCAAGAAAACCTGAGGTTCCTGCACCGTCGTAGGCTTTGTCGGCGACGACGGGCAAGACATTGACAGGAGCAGTGGAAGCTTTGACGACTGTAACAGCATCGTTGACGAGGCCTTCACCGCAGACGAGAATTTCACTGTAGACCACAGGTCCGTCGACGATTCCAGCGACGACGTCCATGTACCGCCGACGGTACCACAGACGATCGCGTCGGCGGCTGCACCGTCATCGAGCCCGTCGACTGGACCGTTGACGGAGGGAAAAATCAGTCTCCTTCAGCCCAGGCAGATTCAGGATTGCTCCAAAATATCTCTTTTACCTCCTGCTCGCCTTTTGGACTTCCAAGAGTCAGAGGATGAAGGTATGTTTGGCCCTGCATACAGTCCATCGCAGTTAAGGGTCATGTGCCAAGATTCTGATGATGAGGACATTGAGGACAATGATCCATCTTCTTACCTGGCAGGGGAATTTACTTTTGCTTAAAGAGACCCGACCGTCATGCAGAGGCAGGATTCCTTCCAGGAACATTATCATTACGATGACAGAGGAGGCGCGTCATCATTTTAGGGACCCATCAATGAACGTTCCAGTGTCTCTCGTTTCTGATCTCCGTCACATGCTTAATGACTCTTACAGACGTTTTCCGGACGTAACTGCTCCTCAGAGGCCTTTAACTCTCCAAGAGGTACCCACTATTCTTCCGGTGCCAGAGTACTCCCAAATCCACAAGGGAGAAGACCCTTCCTCCTCTTATAGTCATCACGGAACATACTCAGGATGCGCAGACAGAAGAAGGGGAAATACAAACGAACACGATGAATGGGATGACTACATAGCCCCAATGCAACCATCTCCTAACCCTCCTGCTGCGGATTCCCCTCCGGCGGGTATTGGGGGTTTCATTATCTTCTAGAGCGTACCTCCAAACGTTTTGATTTGCCAATGCCAACTAAACAAACTGAGTGTTTTCTATCTGATTTTAAACCAGGCACTCAATGTTCAGTGAGGGCAATTCCTATCGTTGACTTTCTATGGCAAGAAGGCCTAACGTTAATGAAAACACCAGCCTCTGCTCCAGCTGTTATTCCAAAACTGGACAAAAAATACAAAGCTCCTGATGACTCGCCTGCATGCCTGATTGGTCATCCGAGGCTGGACTCTGTGATCATGCAAGCAGCACAGAGAAGAGCCAAAAATTCTGTATCTCCCTGCACTGCCCCACTGGACAAGGAGGGCCGTAGCCTCGACAATATTGGAAAGAGGTTCTCAGCTCTGGCAGCTACCTCCATTAGAGCCTCTAATGCCATGGCCATTTTGGGGAGATCTGACCAGCAGATGTGTCGGACATCTCTACTCTTTTGGAGTATCGCCCAGGAAAATTTTTATGTCATTTTTTAAAAATGTGCAGTGAGGGTTTGGCTAAAATCACTGGAGTATTGCCCTCTTATGTCCTGCTAGTGGACGTTGGATCCATTATTCTACAACCAGGGCTTCCATTGAAGTGCATGGGAGACTGTTTTTGTCAGGTCTATGGGGTGTCTCCACCACCAGCTATCCTCAGGAGCGAAGATAAGATCCCACCTCTCCCCTAGGGTACAGTCAGCCCCTACTCATAGAGCAACAGGAAGGCTTACGCGTACCCCTAGGGAGCGGAGAGACAACTCAGAACCTCCAGGGGAAAGACACAACGTTGTACTGCCTCAGGAAGGGGACTCAGGTGTAGAGACTGCAGGGTAGAAAGGAGAGAAACAGAAAGTGAATAATAAGATACTACTCCAGCAATGCAATGTGTCAAAACTAATCATTAAACTCTCATGTATCTCTGATTGTGTGTGGTCTCACACTCACCTTAAACTGGGAAGGGGTTCGCCTACATGAGAAGTCACCGTCCAAAAGTAAGAGGAAGCAAACACCCTTGCTGGAGACTCTGTCTCTGTCTCAGTATGATTGAAAAGTACAAAAATAAACAGCAGCAGCTTTCGTAAATGATTTTCTCTTTCAGCACATCCAGATGATAATCATTTCTTTCTGGCTGACTCAGAGTATCCCACAACAAACAGGGAAGTCTCCTTATTTCTCTACATAAGGAATTATGTCAGTTAGTTAGCGCTTCCTAGCGCAAACGAAAGAAAAGTAAATGAAGGCTTTTCTGAAGGTCAGGCGTCTTCATGCACGGAGCGAGGTTAATTGAAACCAGCAGGGAGGCAAATATTTCCGGGAGGCAGAAGCTTTTAGCACCTCCAGGAGAGCGCGCGCATCGACAAAGGACAATTCGTTTTCTCTCCGCAACAGGCTGGCGCGTTCTCCGGCAGAGAAGGAAATCAACGTTCCAAACAAAAGTTCAATAGCCGCTCAATAGAGGCTTGTCAAGTCGGCGCTTCCTAGCGCACGGAAGGCGGTATGCAAAACGATGAATAAATCCCAACGAGCGTACTGCTCGGCACAGGCGATCAGGAGGCCAGAGGGGCACGAGGATTCAGGGCAGGCAGGTTCCAACGGTAGTAAGAAGCTAAGCAATTAGTGTTAGGGGCGGGTCTCATTTAAACACAGGGTCAGCTGACACCTCCTCAGGCAGCGTGGGATCACACACAATCTGCTCACCCACCCAGATGCATTGTGGTACTCGTAGTGTAGGGGGCTGTGAGACTAATACTAGATGCAAGAAACTAGGCGTGTAACAGTTTTACATCGGAAAAATACATTCGATCATTGCATCCTTTGTCATATTTGATACTTTTTTCAAACACGCATTTTAATTGCATTCGTTCTGCTACAAAGTAATATTTGATTGGCACAGGCACCCAACTATGGTCCAACAACTCTACTCAAGAAAGTGACCTGTTGTGCTGGAGAGGATGGAGACACCTAGGTGACTTTCCGTAAAATTGTTGTGATCGCCAGACAATTAAAATCTATTGGTCGGAGATCGTAGCAGCAATGTAGACTGTTCAAAGCTACTCTTGACCAAGACACGTGAGCTAAATATTATTAGACATGCGCTCCCAAATACTAAAACCTCAGACAAAATCAGATTGTGCCCTAAAGATTTATGTGCACCTCTGTGAGCATTTTTGCTGTTGAATTAATCTTTCAGAAATACTAATTCCAGTTCAACATAATCTATGGAAAGAATAAAAGTTACTTAAGTCAAAAAGAAGACAACCACAAACTTTTTTACCCTCAGACCTCTCCCTGAGAAAATCGGATGCAGGGGCTGCGACGGCAGGTCTGTCATCCGGCAACCTGGAGGGTGTTAATCTGAACATTGTTTCGTCTTGAGTGTTTTACAATAAAATAATTATAGTACCATACTATATGGTAGCGGTACTCGCAATCTATCATAGGGAGCCCCCATAGTATCGTAAGCCGCTATTAGTGAGTATTTGTATTTTATCTTATCAACTTGTTAACCTGTTAACCCGTAAAGTGGTTATCTGACAACCCCACAGAGCAAGTCTCTGCCAGTCAATTCAATGAACAACATATCTAAGTAATGGTACAGTGCCTACCATGAAGAAACATAAAGCAGTACAGCCACTAATTGTGCCTACTTAACTGCCTTACTGTAGTGAACAATTATGATTGAGACTATACAAATGTATTGTGCGAACATCAGAGCATCAGAACATCAGAGCATGTAGAAGAGTGACCATAACAAAAACACTATTATATAAAGGATATCAAGTCTGCCGTTTGTTAGAGACCCCTGCAAAATGGTCCATCTCTTGTACTGGATCTGCTTCTAAGTGTTGCGCCAGTTCTTTGGGGTTTGTAAAGAAGTGCTACAGTGCAGTGTTTGAGGGCAAGGGCACATTCTATCTCTACAGGCTGACTCCTCTACATAGCGACTTATAGTTCTACAGATGGCTCAGGTTAAAGTCATTGCAGAGGACCTAAATATAGTCTCGCTGAATGTAAAATGGCTAAATCACCCAGGCAAGTGCAAAAACATCTTTGATTATCTGGCCAAGTCCAAGGGCGACATCATTCTTCTTCAGGAAACGAAACTCTCAGAGGCGGATGTAGACTTTATTAAACACAACTGGATCTCCCATATCTTCTGCTCACCTGCAGTCCATAAGAAAAAAGGAGTCTTTACTCTTACAGCCAGAAAATCCAATGTTTCCACTGTTTCACACACACATGATGAAGGGAGGATATTAGTCACACACCTGAAAAGGGGTGACGACTCCATTCATGTCCTCAATATTTATGGCCCTAACTCCGATGAGCCCAGCTTCTGGGAAAAGATTTTGGATACAATCGAGAGCTTCCCCCAAGATGATCTCCGTGTAGGGGGACTTCAATTTGCCTTTAGATCCACTCATTGACCGTCAATCCAAATGTAGTTATCAACCAACACGCTCACACGTAGTTCTCAACAAAATCTGCTCGAAGTTTAATCTTAGAGACTCATGGCGCCTCCAACACCCCGACACAAGGGATTATACGTTTTATTTCGCCCCGCATAATTCCTATACTAGGATTGATTAAATTTTAATTTCAGGTGCATATACACATCTTATAGACCAAACGGACATAGCCCCTATACTAGTATCAGACCACTCTTGCATTAACACCAAACTAGCTGGTACTCATTCCATTCTCCCTCTTAAAAGGTGGCGTTTCAACGAGGAAGTACTCACTAACCCACCTGACAAAGAAAAGATCGACTCGGCTATTCACAAATACATTAAATATAATGATCTCCCAACACAGCTGCATTCACATTGTGGGACGCTCTAAAAGCGACCATCAGAGGGGTCATCATTGGAATTAAAGCACGAATCAATAAAAAATTATCAGAATTAGAGTCATTGGAGAAAGAAATCAAACTCCTAGAAGCCTCCCACGCCAGGACATTAGACAACAAAGATACCCTAGACCAACTTGTTAAGAAAAAATATGAATATAATAAAATCGTGAGTAAGCGAGTGGCAGTGTGGATCAACAAATTCAAGGCACTCAAGCTCTGCGAATTAAACAGGGCGGGCAAACTATTAGCCTCATACCTTAAACACAAACAGAGACAGTTCACGATTTCCTCGATCAAAGACTCTAATAATAACATTCAAACAAAACATAACGAGATCGTACAAGCCTTCCACTCCTTCTACGAAGATCTATATAAAAGTAAACTAACAATAAACTCGGAAGTATGTACTAGTTATTTAGACTCCCTAAACCTACCGAGATTGACAGAATCAGAGAATGCTGAACTAGGGAAACCCATATCTGAAAAAGAATTAACCTACTCGATCAGATCTCTCAAAAGCAACAAAGCCCTGGGCCCCGATGGCTTCTCAGCTTATTTCTACAAGACATTTGGTGGCTCCCTTCAGCCAAACTTATTAAAAGTATTCAATACCATTACCAGAGAGGGTCGCACATCGACTTCATTGAAAGAAGCTTATATCATCGTTCAATCGAAGGAAGGGAAAGACCCTCTTTTACCCAAAAACTACAGGACTGTAAATTATATGCAAAAATCCTAGCGGTGAGATTGAATGAGGTTCTCCTTAAACTAATCAGCAACTCTCAGGTTGGCTTCCTCAAATACCGAATGTCAAATGACAACACTAGACTCTTATGTCACTTACTTGAGAAGGCAGGGTTGTAGTCTGTCCCCTCTATCGCCATCACTCTGGACGCTGAAAAAGCGTTTGACAGAGTGTCGTGGTCATTCTTGAGACACTGTATGACATCTTTTAACCTAGGTAGTCCTTACATAGACATGGTCATGGCTATGTATTCAGATCCCACTGCCCGCATAGCGATTAATGGTACTCTTTTGGACACCTTTACATTAGAACAAGGTACCAGGCAGGGTTGCCCTCTTTCCCCCTCCCTATTCCTGTTAGCATTAGAACCACTAATCCAAGAAGTCAAGCGCAATAATGATATAAAAGGAGTAACTTTTGGACATTCTCAAGTGAAACTTGCCGCGTATGCGGATGATATCCTTACAGTCACAGAAGACCCGTGCTCGTCCATTAAGGCCCTGATTCATTCCATAGATATTTACTCAAGCCATTCCGGTTACAAGTTAAACCGGGACAAATCCGAAGTTAAACCCTTAAATGTCCACTGCACCCGGGAGGTACTAGGAGATTCGGGACTTACTTGGCAGCCGGGATATATCAAATACCTGGGAATAGAATTTGGTAGTACTATCTTAGAGTCACTCCAACATAATGAAACCAACACCCTGGGAAAAATCAGAACCCTCCTCGAGGCATGGTCCCCTAGATTCATCACATGGTGGGGGAGGATTGAGACCATCAAGATGATTACGCCCCTAGTGAACTATTTAATTACCATGCTTCCCCTTATATTGTTGGACGAATTCCACCACAAGTTGGACGCCCTGCTCTCAAACTTTTTATGGAATAGGAAAAGGGCCAGAATTGGTATGAAGAAACTCAGACTAGAGAAATCCAAGGCGGGGGAAAACCTAGCGGACTTCAAACTTTACTAAACAGCATTTCTAGCAAAACAAGGTTCGGACTGGCTTGTCCCACCGGAAGAATATACCCCAGTCTGGCTAGAAATAGAAAAATCTTTTCTCAAAAATCTCACCCCAGCAGCCCTTCTAACCTCAAACTTCACCGTCGTCACTTGTTCAAAATCAATTTTTAAAAACACTAAGGCTGCGCTATTGAAATTGGACAAATATTTAGATACCAGCATTTGTAGCTCTAATCTCGAGCCCCTCTGGGATAACCTCAAAAGCTTATACAAAGGGAAAACACTGCACATTGAAACCTGGATTGATAGTGGAATATTATTTCCATATCAGCTGTTCGATTCAGCTTACCCCTTAACATTCAAAGACATTCAGACTAGATACAACCTAGACCCCTTAGAGTTCTATAACTTTTTTTAAAATAAAAGCAGCACTGACGAAAGCTAATCTTTTGCCCTCACCACCCTCCCTGCCACAATACATAGCGAGAATAAACAAACTAGGACATCAAGTCTCTTGGATCTACAAATTAATCCGCCCACAACACTCCACCATCAACAATAAGATTAAATCCTTCTGGGAATCACACTCCTCTTCCCCGCTGTCTGAGGCCGAATGGAACCAAAACCTGGAACTCTGACTCGAGGAATAACATTTCACCAGCTCTTTCCCAGACTAAATTCTGGCCTACTGGACACCGGCCCGCTTACATACACACAAAATCTGTGACAATCCTACACGCTGGAACTGTAATGAAGAGATAGGAGACTTAACCCATCTATTACTATTTTGCAGATATGTGATACCCTTTTGGGACAGTATTTTTGACTTCATCTCCAATCTCTTTTCATGCTCCCTCAAAAGAGAACTTTCCACGCTGACATTTGACTTCCTCAGAGTAGAAGCCCTAAATGACAACGATAGGGCGCATCTAGGCCTACTCCTGACAGCAGTGACTAAGGTTATCCTAAATAATTGGAAAGATGTGCGGAAAGCATCTTTCAAGTGCTGGCTGAACTGGGTCTCCAACTTAAGGGGGGCTGACAATGTGGCCCTACAAAATTCTCCATGGAAATCCCAAATCAGACACATGTGGGACAGCCTAGATCGATACTTCACATCTCATAAACCGCCATGATTTGGGAGTCATGAAGGTCAGGCCATATGACCATTTCATTGCCCTCACATTAGCTCACTGTACCTTAAAAGCACATATCCTGTATGCACATACCTTAACCTAGTAGTAATCTATAGTTAGCGATATTTCTTTTGCTTCCTAGTTTTTCTATTTTTCTAGTATTCTATTTTACATAACATTGAATTTTGTTTATGTATATTATATTATATTATTGTGGATCGGAGGTTATATGAGGTGACAGCTACCGTCGTCCATTCATCTCGACTTGTTGCTGACAATTTATCCCGCACATTGTTTTTACATTGCCATCGTGTCACCTTCAATCCAATCTTTATTGTATTATGTCAATTTCTCTTTGCATATATACATTTGTTTTTCCGTATGTGCTATATTATTTGTTCAAATCTGTTCAAAAACAACCAATAAACTATTGAAATCTTAAAAAAAAAAAAAGAAATACGAATTCCAGAATTCCATTGTAGATTATGCATTATGCTAGTGAGGGAGAAGAAATGTTGCAGCCCTGTTAGTAAATCTATATGCATTTGGTATGGTAAATCCCATTGGGTTGTGTGCTCCTTGCTCATCATCATTGGTTACCTTCAATGTAAACACTGGTATTTGTTGTTGACTTCTAATGTGGAGTATTTTATTATTGATTAACTTGGTTTGCTATGTGACTTTGTAAATTATACGGTGACCTATTAATTCATTCTATTATAACGTGACTATTCAGTTTTTGAAAACCAATAACTAAAGTTGTGAAAAAATTACTTTGTAGTGTGCGTCCCTCCCCTGTATGCAAGAGATGTACTAACTAAAACTTGCTAGTGTTGACTCCATGAAGCTTCAGTGAGCTCTGTTTCTAGCTGAATGTTATAGATATTTAAATGGTTCCCATCATGACTGCTCCAGAGGCTATCCATTTCTCGAAAGGCGTGCAATCTTGATTGTGCTAGCTTCTCTGAGGGGTGTTTTACCCAGTGGCTCTGGTTTCCTATAATGGAATCTTTCTTCCTCAACGAGTTTGAATTCATCATTCAAATTATCAGATTTATTCTGAACATATCCATAATCATGGTGCAGTACAGCCCCCCGACCTACTTCCGCATCCCTAAAATGTACCTGTATCACCAATTCTATATGTCATATAGGTATTCTATGCAGAAAACAAACTGTTTTGGTACTATTTCCCCAGCACTGGCAAAGCAGTATGGCTGTCTGTTAATGTACTAAAAAGTATTTGTGTGTGCACCATATCAAAGCAGCCTTTGTGGATGCCCATGTTTGGAGGTTTTGGCACATTAAAGACAGACCTATTGGCTTTGCCGATGCTCATCGTGCCTGTCTCCCTCTCATGCTCCAAGAGGACCGCCTTCAACCAGGCTAAGTCAAGCTGGATAATAACAGGATAAATAACACTGCTGGGCTAATGAACAATACTGCTCAGACCTGAATCTGGCCAATTAGATCCACTTGTCTCTGTTATTGTTTCTCAAGATGCAGTTTCCGCCATCTTGTGTATTATATCAATACATTTTGCATGCCTTCTTTGCTTGCTTATACACACTTTCAGTGTTGGCACTGGAAGAAAATGACTTGTGCTCTGAACCGGACGGCTGTTCAACTTTAAAACACATGCCTTTACCACAATACCTTTACAGTGCAATGCCTTTACCACTCAATGCGTTTACAACACATGGGTTTACCATGTAAGATAAGTAAATGTAAGGTGAATCAAACCCACACCTGTAGAGAAATATATAAATATAGCCTCCCCCAACCTTTCAAAATAAAAAAAGAAATGTTCTTTTTTCTTTTTAGGGGAGAGATTCCTCAAACCTTCCCCTTTTTTTTATTACCCATACCACCCAATACCCTTAGTACCCTATACCCTTACCCACACCGAAGCCCTAAAAATGCCCTTACCACCCTATAACCAACCCTAAAAATACCCTCACCACCCTATACCCTTACACACCCCTAAACCCTAAAAATGCCCATATCACTTTATTGTTATGTGTTGAAAAGGCATTGCATGGGAAAGGCTTGCATGGTAAAGGCTGTTTCCCAAACCGGACACAGTGTCACCTTAAGGACCTATTTAAGGGGCTCTTGTATGGAACAATTTTTGAATTTGTCACCTTTTTCCTACTAAATCAATCCTTTTATGATGCCAAACAGTACTAGATCACACAAAACACAAAACTAAAAAAAAGTACTAGGCCACACAAAAACAGTTGAAATATGTCTTACCCAGGGCCCCAAAAATCCTTAAGAACATACGGGATAGAGAGACTGTCAGTGGTAGAGGTAGGCAGGGAGGTTTAGGAAGAGAAATAAAATGGGCAGAGGTCAAAAGATTAAAAAGTTCACTTTCTGAAAAGGCCCCTTGGAAGGCCGTGGGCAATTGCCCTAAGACTTCTCTGACCGGAAACACAACAAGGAGTATGCTCACTGGTCTTTCTCAAACAGAGCCATAGGCTTTGCAGCAAGTTTCCTCAATGGCTTCTCAGCGTGACTGTAGTGGGGAGGCAGTAAATGGTCGGAGGCTACGTCTATTTAAACAGGGCTTTATTCTTCGAAACACGTTTTTGACATAAGCTAGTCTGTTCGGGAGAATAGGGGCCGGTTTACGCCTTGCGGCCAGTGTGTCGGGTTCTTCCGAGGTGGGTCGGCTCCTCCTCCCGGGACCCCGCTCTTCGGCGAGTTGCACTCTCCTTGGTGGTTGTGGCGTGAGAGGAAAAACAAAGGGAGAAGTAGTATAATTGCTCTGCTAGTGAATGCTATTTCGGGGAGGGGTAGCGAGGGGCACCACAAAACCGTAACACGCTATCAAAGAAAAAACAAGTGATTGTGTACGGGATAGGGTGCAAGCGGGAACACGAGTGATATTCAGCGCTTTAGGAGTTAACGTTATCCCTCCTCCCGATCCACCCTGTGAATCGTTCCCGTACCTGTGAAAGCCACGCTCCTCCTGGAGCGTGGCCCGGCGAAGCGTGGTGTCATTGGCCTCCTGGCGCACCTCGGGCTGCCCGGTCCTTCCTCGTCTTCCGTATAGCACTGCTCTCTCTCTCGGTTCTCCTTCCTCATCACTGGTGTCGACGCACACCCATTGCCACGAGTCTTAGTCTCTTATTGGAGTGGTTGTGGTGACGTCGTCGGGGGGGGTTGAAAAGGCGTCGCCAGAGAATCCCCAGTTAAAGGGACCGTCACCCGTATCCTCCGTATCGCTCAGTAAGGGGCGGGTTGGGGCACTCCAGGCGTCCTGCTGCTGTGAAAGAAGAGGGGGAGAGAGAGATGTTGCAGTCCACCTTGTCATCACTGTCCACTCCTGAGGATCCCACAACGCTACACACCCCCTCCCTTGGATTCTCCCGATCGGGGAGAGGAAATACTCGGGACAGGTAATCGGCACTCCCATTTTCTTTCCCCTTTGTGTGTCGGACCTTAAAGGAAAAGGGTTGCAGCATTAAAAACCAGCGGAGAACCCTAGGGTTCTGGGACTTGGTTTTACACATCCACTGCAGAGGAGCATGATCAGTGTACAGAGTGAAGGGTCGGCCCTCTAGGTAGTACCTTAGCTTATCTACCGCCCACTTCACCGCCAGGCATTCTTTTTCTATGGTCGGATACTTAGTCTCCCTTGGGAACAGTTTGGGACTAATATACAAAACAGGGTGTTCTATCTCATCCTCTGCTATCTGTGATAGTACAGCTCCCAACCCATAGTTAGATGCATCTGTGTTTAGGATGACGGGACTGTTAAAATTCGGAGAGGACAGTACTGGGCCGGTGGTGAGGGTTTTCTTTAACCTATGAAATACTTCCTTCATGTCCTTGGTGGGGTGTAGCAGTAGCTTAGGACTGCTGTCTTTACGAAGGAGATCTGTCAGGGGGGAAGCTACCTCCGAAAACTGAGGGATAACTCGTCTGTAGTATCCCAACAGTCCTAGGAAGGCTCGGAGTTCCCTCTTGGTGGTGGGAAAAGGAGTCATTGTCTGGCCCGTACCTTCTCCTCCTGGGGGGCTATCATACCATGTGCCAGAACATACACCAGGTACTTCACTTTTTTGTAGGCCACTCGGGATTTTCGTGAGTTTATGTGGAGGCCTGCCCGTTCCAATGCTTGAAGGATGATTCGTAGGTGTTATAGATGTTCTTGTCACGTTGTGTTGAAAACCACGATGTCGTCCAAATAGGCTGAACAAAAGATAGGATAGTCCTGGAGCACTGTGTTCATGAGCCTCTGGAAGGTGGCAGGTGCCCCGTGTAAACCAAAGGGGAGGACGTTAAACTCATACAGGCCTTACGATGTCGCGAACGTAGTCTTTCTTCGGTCCTCTTCTCGCAGGGGCACCTGCCAATACCCTTTGGTCAAATCGAACGTGGTAATATATTTGGCATCCCCCAATTTTTCGATGAGTTCCTCGACCCTCGGTATTGGGTAGGCAACAAATGTAGAGATCGAATTCAAGACTCGGAAGTCCATGCAAAAGCGCGTTGACCCATCCAGCTTGGGTACCATCACTGTTGGTGATGACCAGTCACTGAGGGGCGTATGACACCTAATCGTAGCATGTCTTGCACTTCTTTCTTGACTGCGGCTCTCCTTGCGGCTGGGATCCTATAGGGTTTTTGTTTTACGGTTTTCCCCGTTTTGGTCTTGATCTGATGTTCGGCCAGCGTAGTCCTTCCAGGGGTATCGGTAAAGAGGGCCGAGAATGGGATCAGTGTTTCGAGGAGGCCAGCTTTTTCTTCCACGGTCAATTCCTCGTTCACGACGAGCTGGTTGATGGTGCTGTCTCCCGTCGGGGATGTTGGTATGGTTAGATGGCCTGTCTTAGGGAGGGGGCCCAACCACTTCTTTAACAAATTGATGTGATATGTCTTCTTTCGGTTTGGCGTGATCTGCACCCTGTATGTTGTATTGCCGATGATCCCGATCACTCTATATAGACCTAGCCATTCGGACTGGAATTTCTCAGTTGAAGGAAGCAGCAAAACGAGCACCCAGTCTCCTCCACTTCTTTCCTTTGTCGTAACAGGCCCTCTGGTTTTCTCAGCTTCTGTCAAGGTTGGAATATGCCAGATCTCTCATTTTCCCGATCTTGGCCTTTAGCTGTTGCATGTATTCCAGAAGGTTTTTCTTCTCCTCTTCTCCCATGCGTCTTTGGTCATTTCTAATAGGGACCTGGGTTGCTCCTCGTTCGAGATGTTATAAGGAAGGCTGCTCTGGACCTGGGCTCGGAGTATGTATAGGGCCAGTGGCAGGAGACAATCCCATTCCCTGCCCTCCACAGCCAGCATTTTCTTTAGGGTGGCCTTCAAGGTGCGGTTGTACCTCTCGACAAGTCAGTCGGTTTGGGGGTGGTACACGGACGGACGTAAATGGTGGAGGTCGAGGGAGCGGCACACTTGCTTCATCAGATGGGACATAAACGGGGTTCCTTGATCCGTTAGGATTTCTCGTGGGAATCCTACCCTTGAGAAGAGCTCCAGGAGTCGGTCTGCCATATTCTTGGTGGTAGGTGCAATGAGGGGAAACGCTTCCGGAAACCTGGTCTCATAGTCAACGATGACTAACGCGTACTGTTTTATTTTCTGAGTTTTGGGTAGCGGTCCAATCAAATCCATTCCAACCCTCTCAAATGGCTTTCCGAGCACTGGTAGAGGTTGCAGGGGGACTGCTGGCGGCCGTTGCAGGTTCTTCTTCTGACACACCTCACACTGTTGGCAATGGGTCTTTATGTCCTTGTACAATCCTGGCCAAAAGAAATGGCGTAGGACGTTTTGGGTCGTCCTTTCTGTGCCCGTATGACCAGCGGTCAGGTGTGTATGGGATTAAAAGAGTATCTGTTTCCTGAAGGATTTAGGAACCAGGAGCTGTGCTGGATCATACATATTTCCTTTTCGGTATAGCAGGCCTTCTTTGATTAGGAAGTGGGGGTATGGGGGAGATGAATCGTTTTGTGTAACGTGGGCTGTCTCCCATGCATTGAATAGGGTTGTGTCATTGGCCTACGTGAACCTGAAGCTCCATTCTAGCAACCAGGGTTCGGTGTGATGAGGGCAGGTTGTGTTAGACAAGGGTCCTTCACGTTTCCTGTTCTAGGTTCCCTTTTCTCCATAGTGTTTAAGAACAGAAACAGGAAATCGGGGTTATCTGTCCCCTGAATAAGCTCTTCGGGTAGCTTTTCTTATACTCCTACTCTTACAGTGCAAGGAGTACCCGGTATCGGAGTGATGGTGATGGATGCTAGGGCTTCACATCCCCGTCTACGCACCGTATGTGTACTAAGGTGTCGGGTACGTACTGGGAGGGCCTAATGAGATGTTTTTGCACCATGGACTGCCTGCAGCCAGAGTGTAACAGGGCTTTTACCACCCTTCGGTTCACCTGTACACTTACATAAAAGGAGTTCCCCATCTCTGCAGTGAATAACACTGATTTAGGGATGTAGCCCACTTCCATGGGCTCATCAGCTGGTTTCCGTTTGGGGCACAGTCGGGCTATGTGGCCCCAGTCGCCACACTCAAAGCATTGAGGACCTCTGAACGTTGGTGTTTCGGTTCTGGCAGGTCGAGTTTTTGGGCAGTCAACCACAGGTTTTTGCTTCTTCTCTACTTTTAAGGGTGTCGAGCGGCCGGGTTTCTCGTTTTCCCATATCGGTGTCCTTGGTTGAGCCCGCGAGTAGGTAGTGGCCATTTCAACTGCCTGTTTGGGGGTAAGGTGGGGGTGTTGCTTAAGTCACCGTTGTGTGCCATAGGGGAGGGCTTCAAGGAAGTGTTCAATATAGATGCGGTTCATTATATCCTCTTTGGTGCTGGTAGTCGGTCTCAGCCACTTGTCGGCGGCTGTTTTAAGGCAGAAGAACAATGTTTTGGGGTTTTTCCCTCACACACCTCTTTCTTTTCTGAACCGTACTCGATACGCTGCGGCATCCAGGCCGAGGTGGCCCAGAATTGTGTCTTTTATCTCTTGGTAGGGGCTGTCCCTAATGGCGTTAGCCACCTGGTACGCAGATTGGGCTTCCTCAGTTAGTAAAGGGGCCAAAAAAACGGCCACGTCTCTTTGGGCCAGCCGCAAGCTTTGGCTGCCCGCTCAAAGTTCAGTAGAAATGCGTCTGGGTCCTCCCCCGCCGCGTATTTCTGCAGGGAGACACTAGAGGGTCCGTGCGCTGTGCCCGGATGCTCTCTTGCCGGTACCCCTCCTGGTTCTTGAGCCATCTTGTGTCGGCCATCCATCTGGGCCGGGATAGTGTTCCTAAATACTTCCCTGTTGGCCTGGGCCAACGACATTTGCCACTCTATTGCCCATTCCAACTTCTCTTGTCCCTTTATCAGATGTTGGATGACTGCGTCCATCACGGGGTTACTGATGGATTGGGATGGAAATCCCACTTCTGACACCAGTTGTAGTGGGAGGCAGTAAATGGTCGAAAGCTACGTCTATTTAAACAGGGTTTTGACATAAGTTAGTCCGTTTGGGAGAATAGGGGCCAGCTTCCGCCTTGCGGCCCGTGTATCGGGTTCTTCCGAGGTGGGTCGGCTCCTCCTCCCGGGACCCCACTCTTCGGCGAGTTGCACTCTCCTTGGTAGTGGTGGCGTGAGAGGAAAAACAAAGGGAGAAGCAGTATAAATGCTCTGCTAGTGAATGCTATTTCGGGGAGGGTTAGTGAGGGGCGCCACAAACGTGCCACGCTATCAAAGTAAAAACGAGTGATTGTGTACGGGATAGGGTGCAAGCGGGAACACGAGTGATAATCAGCGCGTTAGGAGTTGGCGTTATCCCTCATCCCGAACCACCCTGTGAATCGTTCCTGTACCTGTGAAAGCCACGCTCCTCCTGGAGCGTGGCCCGGCGAAGCGTGGTGTCATTGACCTCCTGGCGCACCCTGGGCTTCCGATGGTACCTCTGCCTGGTCCTTCCTCGTCTCCTCCGATCTCTTCCTCATCTCCTCTGATCTTCTACTTCCGTATAGCACTGCTCTCTCTCGGGTCTCCTTCCTAATCACCGGTGTCGACGCACACCCATTGCCGCGAGTCTTCGTCTCTTATTGCAGTGGTTGTGGTGACGTCGTCGGGGGGTGGAGACGCATCGCCAAAGAATCTCCAGTTAAAGGGACCGTGTCCCGTATCCTCCTTATCACTCAGTAAGGGGCGGGTTGGGGCACTCCAGGCGTCCTGCTGCTGTGAAACAAGAGGGGGAGAGAGAGATGTTGCAGTCCACCAGTCTATCTCGTCATCACTGTCCACTCCTGAGAACCCCACCACGCTACAGTGACGTGATACATTTCAGTTTTGGGGAGACCTGTGGGGGCACAATGCTGCATTGTTTATAGCAAAAATGTGAAGTTGCAACAGCTCGCATGTCACTAGAAGCAACATAAGACAAGAGAACTTTGCACTACCATAGAGAGGGGCATGTGGTATTGTTTAACTGAGAGAAGGTTTCATTTAATGTTCTGTTGCCACTGCATACTATGCATACTATGCAGTGTTTTTTTGTGAAACTGTGTGCAAAAGCATACACTCATGCAAGGTAGTGTCTTTAAGATGGCGTCCTCCTTATTTGGGGCCTTGGAGTGGATGCAGTGACTAAACTTACTTTTATTAGCAGATTAGTCAGTTCCCTTAACATGTCAAATACAACTAACATGCCTTTGGTATTTTCCGCAGAAGCTTCTGTGCACATTACTATGAAATCTGTGAAAGTCTGAATGTTTTTTCCAATTTTGTTTTTCAGATTTGTTGCACCAGAAGATGACAGAGACATGTGCCACTGCTCATATAGGTGGAGTAAATATTGTTCTGCTGGAGGGCATTACACCAAACATACAGTGAGTTGTGACATTATTCTTTGAACCTCCGTTTAAACTGTATTGTTTCAAAGCATTGAAGCTGTCAAATGTTGCTGGAAAGCAGATACAATAAAATGAGCTGTACTGTGCTGAAAGTCAGGCTGAACATAGAAGTGCTAATTTCTGCTACCTGGTTGTGGTTTCACCTGGACCTGTTTCTTTATCTTCAGGTTAGAAGCAGCACCTTCTGATTAGAAAACATTATTTTGAAGAGTTTTGGATAGAGACATTCTTAGGTAAAGTGCAGGGGGTTGTCATTATGCTACAGTCCATGCCAACAATAACTCTTTTTTTACTGCATCAGGAGGTAGGCTGCCCTATAAAACGAATCGGGTGAATTTCACAACTGGCCAAACCTCTGAAAGCCGATAGGGCTGGAGCAGAATCAGATGCCAGTCAGGCATCTCTTGATATGGGACTGACTCTGCCCTAGCCCTACGAGCATTTTACAGTGTGCACACAGTTGTGGAATCCTCCCTATTCCATTACTGGCTAGTCCGCCTTTGGCTAGTCACACCAAAAGTTTTCGAGAATTTGAAAAATCACTCTGAAAGAGTGCTGCTTCACAAACAACAGTACGAGGAATAGGGAAATACTTGTGCCATTGTAACCAAAGTATGCAATGTAATGTTAATTTGTGTTTGTTTAGTAGTGATTTCTGGCGGGGTTGCCATTTGGTTTAAATGACTTAACTGAGATTAGTAATAGGAATACAAGACTAACGCCCAATTCTATGATGGGGGTCTGTCCTTCTTCCTCCTGATGTGAGTGTGCGGTGGCCAACTTAAAGTACCTCCTTCATCAATCTAACTAGTTAAAAAAAGATAAAACTTAGTTCGTGATTACTACTTGTAACATCTTTCCATATGAAGATTTTGAAAACATGAAAGGGCAGAGAACTACCACAAATCTTCACCCCAAGTGTCTATCCACCTACTCACACTGCAGGCAACTGTAGCCTTTATCCCTAGCACTGGATGAGGTAATGATGGTTACAAACATGGTTATTCTAGAACCATTCTCAGCAGCAGCATGGAACAAGAAATTCGTTGGCTTCCAACTTCACTGATCCCTCCAAGACGTTAATCCTCCTGGGCATTGTACTGCATTCTGGGAGCCTATATTCACACCTCTAATGATAAAGCATACTGCAAGAGCCTTTGAGTGTAGCGAAGTCCCATCCCATCTTATTGCATTTCAAAGGAAGCCTAGAGAGAGAGACAGGATATGCGTAGGCTCCAGGCAACATCAAACCTTACTGCATGACAGTCAGTCAGAATTGCGATCTAGAAGATTAACGGAAGAGTTATTAGCAAACATGAGGGTGGCTTTACCTAGATGAAGATCACAGGGCAGTAGGAATAGGTCTTTCTACAGTGTATGATATTGTAATCCACAATGTATTGATAAAGGAATGCCACAGTAGATGTCAATGTTTAACATTATTAAATGTATCTAAACTGTGTTTATATGTTGAGGATTCTCAATGCCACTTGGCTGCTTCAGAGCACTTCATACATAGAGAAAAAAGGGAGGGGATGGGATTGGACCGATTTCAAATGAAAACATTTGTAGGGGAGGACTGGAAAGTGCTAAAATAAACGTTGTGTGGCACATAGAAGACTTGATAGCTTTATGATGGTTGAATAAAATAGATTTTTCGGATCATAAGCATGTTAAAGTATAGATATCCCAGAATAGCACTTTTGTGCGTCCTGCAAAGCAATCTGAATCTGTTTCCTTCATCAGAAAAACGTTCAGACAGTTGAATGCTGTTGAGGCGTGGTCCCAACATTTAAGGCCAAAAGAGGCAGCCAATGTGGTTTTGTGTCTCTTCCAATTTCTTCAGAGGAGAATAGACCTACGAGAGTAGATTTCTTTACAAAGGTCAAGTAGTGGTATGAATGAGGATTCCACCTCACATTGGAGTCCACGCAGAAGGGAGTACAGACATTCCATCAAATCTTCTCCAATACATCACAATTGGGTCCTCGGAATGTATCTGCTGTGTCCATCAAGGATCATGCCTACCATCCCTGCCTTTTAGTGTTTAAGTACACGTCCCATCACTACCTTTTATAAATGGAAATCACCCTGGTCGACTTGATCTGAATGGTAACTTAACTAGGGCAAGTGTGACTTTCCATCTTTGACTTTCCTGCAGAAGTGTCAAGCAGCTCAGCCTCAAGACTTTCACTAAAGTCTTGAGGCTCAGCTTCTCTGAATCTTGGTTCGATGGTTAGGTAGCTGGGACCGGTGCCTTGTGTTTGGCACCATCATGGCTGGGGGTTGCCAGCCTGAGAGGCTGGCAACCCCCAGCCCTGTGATATGAAATGGGAGCCAGGGATGTGGACATTTAGGGCCTCTGAAAAAGATTGTTGGAACAGAGACATCTGATGCCAGGAACACCTTGCAGTAGATGGGAAGATGCAGGATATTTTATTTCTTGCACAAAAATGGCAACATACGGGGGCACTAGGTGGTGTACATCCACAATGGCCACACACCTGTGAGGCTCGGGAAGCCTGATGACATTATCCATTAATTATCCTTATTTTGTGCCAGTAAGAATGTGCTGAGCCACTGCCTACAAGCTCTTTATTGCCTCCGGAACAACTGAGGGAAAAATCGCTTCTCCCCTGGCCTCGGGGATCGTTCTCCTCACCTGCCAGAGCGTAGCCGCGCTGCGGGTACGTGGCGCCGGAGGAGCTGAACGGCTGCCCACACCACTCGGGCCCCGGGGATCCCACGTGGTTGGGGGGCCCGTCTGCACTGAGCTCGCTCCCCGTTTGATCCTGCACGGCACCTTCGGATCCCTACTGTGCTGTGCTGCATCGAAACGACAATTGCGCCCAGCGAGTGCACTACGCTACAGAAGGGGAGCTTCACCTGGAAACTATGAGCCTGGTGAGAACGTGCCTTTCTTTGCCCCGCTCCGGCCGTATCCTACACTGACTCCAGCGTTGCGTGGGCGCTCGCCTGCTGTGCCTCTGGTGGCTCTATTTGGGCGGGCGCGCCTCCCTTGCCCCAGTCCCCACTGCACCTGACCACCGTGGCGTCTGGAGGCAGTGGAGGTGGGTCCGTGCTCGGCTGACACCGGCATTGCGGACCGAGATTCCTACGCGGTCCGGGTGTACGGGTCGCAATACACACCTACCACTATCAGCAAGGATTCCTCCATGTTATTCCAATTTTACCAGGAGGAGCTGCAGGGTGAGTGAATTCTTCGGGGCAGAGGGTGCGGAGGAGCGTGGGGGGTTGACTGTGGCCTGGGACCACTACAGTGTGTATAGCGCCATTGTTGACGAACTGGTTGGTCGCAGCCTAGCTGCGTTGCTCTAGTTGAGTTGTTATTCCTGCGGCCTGGAGTACACCCCCCCGCGCCATCGACATTGGGCACCACGAACTGCCCACTTGCAGACTCGAGAAGCCCACAGGACCAACACTCGCTGACAGACAATATATAGGCTCACGCAACCACGGTGTCACGTTACCCTCCTGGAATTGCGGCCCACACCCGCGCGGAGAGCGCACACTCCTAGACTGTACTGTTACACCCCCAATTGAGCATACATTATTGTTGGTCCACCTCCCTACACGCAATACTGCGGCAGCTACGCCAACTGCGAGGGTGGAAAGCAGACAAACAAAAATGGGAAAGCCCGAAGGGAGACAACCCCGGCTCACATTTGAAACAAAAAAAACCACTACCAGATCCACGTCTGTAGATCCAGACTGGAACGGACCAGGCCTCGGCCTCCTCCTCATCATCCTCCAAAGACGACGTGAAGACTCTACTCTTGGCAGTTCAACATAGCCTCACTGACCTTTCAGGAAAAATGGACACAATGAACAATCGCCTAGATTTCCTCGTTCAAACAGTCAAACATGATGGGCAACTAAAGGAAGCAGAGCGTTGCATATCTGAAATCGAAGATGTCACTGCGCAGATGCAGTAACAGATATCACAAATGGATAAACTCCTCAAGGTAATCGCGGCAAAAAACGAAGACATTGAAGCGAGATGTCGCCGCAACAATATTCGCATTATTGGAATTCCCAAAAGTACCAATACGGGGCACATGGAGGACAATGTGGAGCGTCTCCTAACAAATTCCTTTGGTGCTGAATCCTTTGCGCCGCAACTTGTGGTGGAGCGAGCACACCGGTCCCTCGGTACTCGTCCGCCACCAGGATGCAGCACTGAAGAACGCCCATGAACAGAAACCGCTGAAATTTGAAAGCGTTACCTTCAGCATCTATCCAGATTTCACTGTGGCAGTTCAGGAGGCACTCCGGAAATTCCTTCCTGTCTAGCAGAAATTGCGCAAAGCTTAAATAGAATATGCCCTCATGTATCCTGCACGTCTTCGGATTTCGAGTCACGGCAAACACATTTTCTGCACAACTCCGCAACAGGTTGAGGACTTTTTGAAAGCCACCCAGCAACGTTCACCGAGACACGACAATACCTCCCGCTCCCCTACCCCGCCTCCATGATGACCCAGGGACTCCATGATACTGCTCTGAGAAGGCCTGGGGTTTGCCGGCTCGCTCTTATAAGGTTCGTTAGAGTGGTGCCCTGTGACGATGAAGGACATAACATTAACCTCAGTTTCGACTGTGCCCATGCCACTCCTCAGCTGAGACTCCCCGCACATGAGATGGTTACAGACAGTTAAGTGCCCGGCTGGGCCTTTTGACATTGATAGTGGCTATACATTTGATTTTGGATGTTTCCGTTTATTCCTCAGGTAGATATATACCCTATGTCGCCAGGCACCCTTCCACCCCCCCACTGCGTTCCCCCACCTGTCACATTGTGGCACTTGGGGGCTATATAGCAAGTAGAGGTTTGGGACCTGGAAGGGTTATGACCCACTGGCGCCCTCCCCCACTATGGGAGATCCCCCGAAATGGTTGATTTCTATGTTGCTTATGGTTTCTCTTTTAATACTGCTCCACTGGGCCCTTTGATCATACAGGAAGGGTTACAAAGTTCGTTGGGATTGGGTGGGCGACTGTATGCTGGCACGTTTGGGGTGCTGTTGTGGGGGGGTGGTATGGGAGTTAATTAGCTATTGTGCAGCTGGCACTGTTAGGCTACTGTTGGGGAAAGGTACTGAGATGAAAATGTTAAACCTTTGTAATATGTTTACTGCACAGAACCTCACTATCGCACCAATACCAATAGACACAACCACACAGAATACACACATGGTTTTTCCTAGTTCAATGGCACAACGTGAATGTAATGGCAGATCACATTGCTACTCATTAAGATGCTGACATGGAACATCCGGGGATTAAGTGACCCTCGTAAACGGAGGCAAATACTAGCATACGTCGATCACCACCAAATACAGATAGCAATGCTGCAAGAAACACACACGATACCCGCCGCCCTAACTGTTTTGGAAGCAAATGGGCGTCCACCCGTGTGCAGTCTTCATACTCGTCATATTCCCGAGGTACGCTCATATTACTAAAAAATAACACACCCTTCATTCAAGGTGGCACGTACAGTGATCCCACTGGTAGGTGCTGCCTACTCTGGGATACGCTGGGCACACAGTCAGTCACCTTAGCTTGTTGCTATGGTCCTAACACGGACGACCCACACTTCTTTAACACACTTTGGGGACAAATACTAAAGGTTGGGTCTATGCATGTAATTTGGGGCGGCGATTTCAACACAGCCCTGCGCCCCGCTATGGATCGCTCCTATCCTCTCCCGCACTACTACACTAACACCCAAGATACTCTCTCTGGACTATTCCTTGATCATGGGTTGGTGGACACGTGGAGATATGTACACCCACACAACAAAGAAGGCACCTTCTACACAGCCGGTCACATAACATGGTCGAGACTTGATTATTGGATCTGCTCCCGCGGAGTTGCCCCGTGGATCCTTTCGGTAGAACATTTGGCCTGCACATACTCAGACCACGCGCCAGTGTGCCTCGAGTTGGCCCCCGCCCCAATCTAATTGCTGCCCCACGTTGCTGGAGACTAGTACCGGAAGCACTACTGGTTAGTGCTTTTCAAGACGAAATAGGAGAATAAATTACTGACTTCTTTGCTAGGAATAAAGGTACGGTCACTCATGTAGGCACCATATGGGAAGCTTTCAAAGCCACTATACATGGCTCCTGTATGGCGAAAAGCTTTGGGGTACTCAAAGACATCCGTAGAAACCTGCATCACCTAGAAACTGAGATAAAGCAACTTGAGAGTGCTATGGGGGGTGGGGGGACCGGAGTGCAGAAGGCTACGCTGTGGGAAAAAATCACAGACTACACCAACACTGCAAATAATGAATTCAAATTTAAAGACAAATATTTCACTGCTCGTCGCTATGGTGACGGCGAACGCCCTGGCCGAGCACTGGCAAACTACATTAGACAGCCTCGCTGCTCCAGCTATGTTATGGATGTGGTGGACAAAAATGGGGTGAGACACAGAGACAGCCTTGAAATTTTAAACACTTTAACCACATTCTATACGGATCTATATAGCACCCGCCGCACCGCCCCACCCGACTTCTCCCCTACCTCCAGGATATAGCATTGGGATGGCTGTTCGACCATCATCGTAAATTTCTGTCGACACCGTTCGAGGATGACGAATTCCGCAAAGCCATCATGCAAATGTAATTGGGTAAAGCACCGGGGTTGGACGGCCTTCCCATAGATTTTTACAAAACTTATGTTGATCAACTCATACCGGTGCTAAGAGAAGTATTACTCAAGGCTCATGAAGTACAGATCCTGCCGGCCACTATGAGAGAGGCACTGATCACATCGCTGCTTAAACCTGGTAAACCCGTGAATCCTATAGGCCCCTCTCTCTTACAAACACTGATACAAAAATTCTCGCCAAAACTCGTAGCGAATCGTCTTGCCTTGCTGATGGATAAACTGGTTCTACCAGATCAAGCGGGCTTTATTCCGGGAAGGGCGACCTCCCACAACCTCCGGACACTGTTCTTGATCCTTCAGGCCGTTGACCCGAACTTACCCTTGGCAGCGGTTTTCCCTCGATGCCACAAAGGCTTTCGATTCGGTCTTTTTTATCAACAAAAGCAAAGTCCTGAGGATGGTCTACTGGACAAAGACAATATTAGACCGAAACATCGACTTTAACACCTATTCCTTATTTTATTGAACTACAGGCAATTTTTGTATTGTTTAAACTCTTCAGATTGCCTGTAAATACTTTGTGAAAAGATGTTCACAATTGTAACTATGAAGACTATTTAACCCTATGTATTGTTTTACTTCTGGCTACATTGTGTTGATTTCTTGATTTTGTACCCTTTATAACTAATGATTTTTTATCAATATAAAACTCAGTTTCAGAATACCTACACCCGTGTTGTTCTCATCTCTGTATTTCTATAATAATGTTTGATTCATTGAAAAATTAACAGATTGTTTTCGGAGTAATCCAACTGGAAGAGACTTTACCAGAGTTTACCTGATTGTAATTTCTCAATTGCTATAAATATATATGTGAACTAATCCCTTATAGGCAAAGCTACCTGCTCATATAATTGCCCAAGGGTCTATTGGGTTTCCCATTTTTTGAGATATGGTTCTAATGTCTGACACTGAACCAACTTCAGGCCGATCACACATGATGTGCTACAAAATTACTAAAGCGCAACTGGTTGCCATATAGCCTTACTCCAATTCTATGGCTGTCCTAGGAGGGACGCACCGTCAGAGGCTTCATTTTGTTTTTTGGCTAGGATTCTGACCAAAGGTTACAACCTCCCAGAAATTATGATGATGGTGGGTGTGAGTTGCCTCCTCATTATAACACTTTTTACATGGATTTACAATAGGCCAGTTGGCTTGATACTTCCCTGATGCAGGATTGAACTCGCTATTTGCGCACCCGCATAAGAGAGTGCATCATTTGCAGTGTTAATCTGATGAGCAGCTGAGGTATTGGACCTACAACTGCCTTCTGTTGCTTTTTAATACAAATGCCCTTATATAAATCTTACATCCTTGTACAGCCACATCTGAGCATTTACTCCTGATCAATTAAGTTCTCAGTAACACATTAAGAGGGACATGGTCTAAGCCGTGTTCGTGCCTGATGATGAATAGGCAAGTGGCTAGGCGTCACAAACTTGTGCCTGGTGACCCTGATTTTCTTCCAAAACTTCCTACTCTAGAGAACCTGATTGTTCAGGTTTCAACCAGCAAGATGAAGCCTAATTCTTTTCTCACTACTCCTGGATAGGGAGTCTAACATAATTGAGGTGTTTTGAAAATAAATGTTCCCTTTGACTATCCTGGCATTATGAGCTGTCAAGGCACTTTGCTTACCGGGCCGATGTACTTAAGCCCTCTCAGACATGGCTAGTGCGATCTTTCTGGCGGTTCTAGAAAACCTTTGGGCCTCACTAGCTCAAACCATTCAGAATGGTCAAGATGCAGTGATTCGTGCTGACATTGATGCTACTGATTGTCTGGGAAGGGTGGTTAGCGACCAGCGTGGGGCTCTGCTGCCACTGATGTGCTCCATAGGATTTTCTGGAGACTTGTACACCTCTCTCATGGATATGCCCTTCAATGGTTCACATCTAATCCATGAAAAAGTTGATTCTACCTTGAATATTTTTATTAAATCAGAGCCTTGCTAGCTGCTTGGTCCTTTTTGACGCAAACCAAACGGTGTTCTTACTAGTTTAGTAAATTCTAAAGTTATTCTAGAAGGCTGGCATATATGCACCGGCAGTCTCCTTAGACACTTCTGCAAATTCCCAGGTCCTTTTTTAGGCCTGGGATGTAGATCTGTGTGGCAACGTGTAGCCCTAAAAGGACACCAGTACTCCTAGTCCCCCTCCCCTAAGACATGGGCACAGATCCTCTTTAGCTTGCTATTAGTGGCACACAGCCGCCCTGTACGAGACCAGATCCTCCCTTTCTACCTGGGTTGATCATCCATGATATCCGACAGATAGTCCCTTAAATCATTTACCATGGCTTTGCCCTACCCTTTCTTTCTAATCTACCAATTCTCACCCCATCCCCCAATTAAAGTGAATCTTAGGGGAACGCCTGTCTTTTCTGTTGCAATAGTGCAAGGTTTACTTTCCAAAGGAGCTAGAAGCTATCAAGAGAGTTCCTGACTGGGAAATAGTGGAGGGTTGTTACTGTCACTGCTTTCTTGTGCCAAAAATGGATGGAGGCCTTGAGCATCTCTTGGACTTTCTGCATCTAAATGCATTCTTGTTGAAGTAGAAAAATGCAAAATGCTTAGGCTGGCACAGATGATGTCTGCCCTTGACCTAAGTGACTGGAAGGTGTCCTTGGGACTGCAGCACATGTATGTTCATATACCAATCCTGCATCCCATAGACATTATGGGAGGTTGAAGATAGGCCAGATACATTTTCGGTTTGCCGAGTTCCCCTTGGCCGTTCTCCCCTTTGGCCTTAACAGTGCCTCTCGGGTCTTCACAAAAGTGTTATTAATGGCCGCTGACCATTTTCAGAGGTCAGGGATACCAGTCTTTCCCGTCCTCAAAAACTGGCTGTTAAGGACTGGCTCGCCAGAGTCAGTCACAGGCCACCTCCAGATGGGAGACAGCCTTTGCAGCAAAGTTGTTACCATGCAACCTTTTGCAGGTAATTATAAGTGCCTTTACCAAGTAGGTAAGTACTTTTGTAATAACATTGTTATGTTATTTATAAAAAAAAGTTTCAGGTTTGGTTAGCAAAGGGAGGTAATTGTATTTTTAGGGTTTAGTGGTGTGCAGTGGTAAAGGGAGGTCTGGGTAATTCTAGAATCTGAAAGAGACAATTAGTTATGGATTCCTCACCTTACAATTACCCCCAGGCGTCAGACTGGATCCAGAGAATTATTTCCTCAGCAGTACCCCTGCGTGTCGATAGGTGGCGTCAGTTGACTCCGCGTTCGTTGTTGGCGTTGTGGTCGGCAGAATGACGTCGCGGTATCTACTTAGAAGCCGCGCTCGCGTGCTGACGTCAGTACTTTCTTTTTCCGCGCCAGCCAGCGCAGATCCGGAGAGAGCGGTACCTCGAGTCACTTTTTCCGACATCTTTTTGAGCCGTTCGACTCCTGGTGCACGAAGGGATGTCACGTTGGACCAGCTTCAAGGCTTGCGACTCCTGTCGCAAATTGATGTCGGTCTTGGACCCACACCTAGTTTGCCTTTGGTGACCCGTATTCGTGCTCCGACAGCAGGGCCATGAACGCAAAGTATTTGCGGGAGCGGTCCCGAAAGTTTCTGGAGGCCTGGCAGTCTGTTTCGCGCCGTTCGAGGTCCCAGTCGAGAGGGAGGTCGCGGGACGAGTCGCGGAGCCACCACCACAGCTCGTCATCGAAGTCTTCGTCTTCGGGTAAGTCAAAGCACAAGAAGAAGGCGAAGAAGCATTGTTGCTCTTCGTGTTCTCCCCGTGGGTCGTCTGACACGATGCGGAAAGTGAAAGGTAGTCGCCCGTGGAGCCTGTTGGGTCGACTCCGGCATTCCCTCCCTTTCTAGGAGCAACCCCTGCCCAGCTTTGCCACTTTTACGAAGCCTTGCATTCCTTCTTTGGGCAGCCCGACTCCCCCGGCGCGCCCTTGGCCCCGCGGACTTGGTTGGGGGCTACAGACCTTCGAAGCCGGTGGCTTCGGCGCCACAGGGCCCCCAAGGATCCGGCGCCGAATCCAGTGACAACACCGGTTCTGTCCTCAGCCGGTGTCAACCCCAGCCTCCCCCTCAATGAGGACACGGAGCCGGACCGACGTTGTCCGACGTTGGGACTTGCGCCAACTGGTACTTTTGTACACCTGTTCTCCCCTGATGTTTCTTACCGCCCTGAGTGGCTACCAGTAGAGGATGAGGAGGACTGGCAAGGGCCTGTGGACCCTCTTGTAGACCAGTTAGAGGAACTGGACTGGAGAAAGGAGTTGGGTGATGCCAGTGATCTGGACACCTCCCCAGACCTTGGCATGCTTTCTCCTCCTACTACGGAGGAGGGTGCATCTTACGCAGTGGTGTTGCGTAGGGCGGCCGAGGCCTTAAATCTCAAGCTTTCTATAGTGGCGGTCAGGACTAACCTCCTGACCGAGGTGCTTCAGCTGGCAACGGCGTCTTCAGAGCCCCTGCTGCCGTTCAATGAGGCCCTCACGGATATCCTTTTTGGCACTTGGTCCAAGCCCAACACAGGGGCTCCTATAGATAGGATGATTGTCTGACGCCACTCCCCGGCTCCGGGCGGCCCCATTTTCCTCACTCGCCACCCCACTCCTGAGAGCTTGGTAGTCCAAGCCTCGACTTCCAAGGGCGCATTTTCTAACGCACCAAGTAATAGGGAATCCAAGAAGCTGGACCACATTGGAAAGAAGGATGTTTTCTTCCTCCAGCTTGGGACTGTGGTTGGTGAACACTGGATGTCTCTTGGGCCGTTTCTCCCACTGAGTGTGGGACATGGTTGCGCAGGTGCTGCCACAGTGCCCAGAGGAGGCCCGGGCCGTTTTCTCCCGTGCAGTTGCCGAAGGGAGAGACGCAGAGAAGTTAGCCATCCGATGTGGGCTGGATACCGCTGACTCACTTGGTAGGACAATTTCCACGTCAGTAGCCCTTAGCCTGGTTGAGGTCTACTGGCTTTTCGGGTGATGTCCAAGCTACGCTTTTGGACATGCTCTTTGATGGCCGTCACTTGTTTGGCGACAAGGGGGACAATGCACTTCAGCATTTTAAGGACTCCAGGGCTACGGCCATGTCCTTGGGCCTCGCATCCACCTCCCGCCCAGCGCAGTCTGTCTTTCGCCCCTTTCTTGGCTACGGAAGGGGTGCCCCGCCACTTTCCATCCAGAGCCACAGGCTTGCGCAAGCTGTTCAGCCTCTGCGCGGCCGGGGGACTCTCCGTCGTGGGTCTGGGGGCCAGCGGGCGGGCCAGTCCACCAGCACCCCCTCTGCAACAGCCTCCAAGCCCTCCTAGTCTGACCTTTCAGGGCCACCTTTTGCCAGTGGGCGGCAGGATTCGCCATCACCTCCCCCACTGGCTCAACATCACGTCGGACAGGTGGGGTTTGCAGATAGTGCGAAGGGGTTACTCCCTCCCCTTCAAGACTACCCCTCCATCCATGCCACCTCAGACCCATCGCATGTCAGAGGGTCACTTGGCCCTTCTCCAACAGAAAGTTTTGTCTCTCTTGCCCAAGGGAGACATTCGAGACCGTTCCTGCCCCCGTAAGTAGGTCGTGGTTGTTATTCCCACTACTTTCTTGTGCCCAAGAAGGACAAGGGCCTGCATCGTATCTTGGATCTTCGAAACGTCATCCGCTTCCTCTGGAAGGAGAAGTTCAAAATGTTGACACTGGCTCAGGTCCTGTCTGCTCTCGACCCTGGAGACTGGATGGTAGCGTTGGACTTGCAGGTTGCCTTTTTTTCACTTCCCCGTCCTGCCGGGCCATCGGCGTTACCTACAGTTCACGGTAGGCCACGAGCACTTTCAGTTTACCGTGCTCCCCTTCGGCCTTACCAATGCTCCTCGGGTGTTCACGAAAGTCATGGTGGTCGTCGCAGCTCATCCCCTATCTCATCCCCTATCTCGATGACTGGCTGTTGAAGGCGGGCTCGCCCCAGGCTGTCATCTCCCACCTCCAGACTACGACGACCTCTTGCATTCCCAAGGTTCACCATCAATGTGCCGAAGTCACACCTGATTCCCTCTCAGAAGCTCCTTTTCATCGGAGCAGTTCTGAACACAGCGCAGTTTCGGGCTTATCCTGCCGAGCAGCGAGTCCGGGTTTCGGTCAGAATGACCCTGAGGCTACTGGGCCTCATGGCCTCCTGCATCCTGCTGGTGGACTGTACTAGGTGGCATATGCGGGCTCTGCAGTGGGACTTGAAGTTCCAGTGGGCACAGCATCAGGGGAATCTTTCCGATTGCGTCTTGCTCTTGGAGGGCTCTGCACGTCAATTGCAGTGTTGGCTAACGAACTGGGATTGGGTCAACGGCAGATCCCTCTCCCTTCCTCAACCAGAGTTCACAGTGTTGACTCATGCAGCACTGCTGGGGTGGGGCGCCCACATGGGAGAGGCGGATATCAGAGTCCTCTGGTCTCCGGCAGAATCTGGACTCCATTTCAACCTGGAGCTTCGGGCGATTCGTCTTGCACGAAAGGCATTCCTTCCCTCAGTCAGGAGAAGAGTAGTGCAGGTGTTCACGGACAACAGCACCGCCATGTAGTACTGCAACAAACAGGGCGGGTGGGGTCATGGACCATATGCCAAGAGGCTCTCCGCCTTTGGACATGGCTGGAACATCAGGGCATATCTCTTGTGGTTCAACACCTGGCAGGTTTTCTGAATGCCAGGGCAGAGGAGCTCAGCCGCAGTTGCATGATGGATCACGAATGGCATCTTCACTCGGAGGTGGTGCAAGGCCTCTTTCAGCAGTGGGGAGAGCCTTGGTTAGATCTATTCGCCACAGAAGAGAATATGCAATGTCAGTAATTCTGTGCGTTTGAATTTCCAAGGCGGTACTGGCTAGGCGATGCTTTTCGTTGTGTGTGGAGTTGCGGTCTTCTATACGCCTTTCCACCTATACCACTTCTCCCCAGAGTGCTGAAGAAGATTAAGCGCGACCGAGCTCAAGTCATTCTTGTTCCACCGGATGGGCACGAAGAGTCTGGTATCCCGAGCTATCACACATGGCAATCGATCCTCTGATCAGACTGCCTCTTCGGGAGGATCTTCTGTCTCAGCAGCAGGGGACAGTCCTCCACCCGAACCTGCCCAGCCTCCACCCTACTTACTTGGAGATTGAGCGGGGACAGTTGACTGCTTTCGACCTTCCTCCTGAAGTCTGTAATGTTATCTTGGCAGTCAGGCGTCCCTCAACCAAAACGGTATATGCCTGTAGATGAAACAAGTTTGTGACATGGTGCGCAGCAAAGGCTGTGGATCCACTTTCTGCCCCCCTTTCAGAGGTTCTCCTCTTCATTCTTTCTTTGGCCCAGCATGGGCACTCTCAAAGGCTATCGTTCGGACATTTCGGCCTTCCTTCGGCTTCCTGATCAGCCTTCTCTTTTCAAATCCCCTATTGTAAATCGCTTCCTTAAGGGCATTACTCACTTGTTTCCTCCAACTCCTTTCATGATGCCCCAGTGAGACTTGAACCTGGTTCTTACTTATCTTATGTGTGCTTCTTTTGAGCCGCTACATAACCGTCCTCTCAGACTCCTGACCCTTAAAACAGCCTTTCTGTTTGCCATCACCTCTGCTTGCAGGGTGAGCGAGCTACAAGCCCTTTCTTCTAAGCCTCCTTTCCTGGCTGTTCATCCGGACAAAGTTGTCCTCTGCACTAGGCCTTCTTTCCTTCCCAAAGCGGTTACCTCTTTCCATATAGGACAGACCATCACTTTGCCCACCTTCTTTCCGCCTCCTTCTAAAGAGGAAGAGAGGCTCCACCGTCTGGATCCAAAACGTATGCTTTCGTTCTATCTGGATCGCACAAAACCAATTCCTGGAGGATGACCAGCTCTTTGTTGGTTATATGGGCGCCAAGAAAGGTAGGGCCGTGCAAAAAAACAATCCATCTTCCGATGGTCGTTCTTTGCATCAAAATCTGCTATTCCTTAGCGAAAAAGGAACCTACAGTGGAGTTGCATGCCCATTCCACCAGGGCGACGGCAGCCACTACTGCTTTGGGACGTGGAGTCCCCCTTCTTGACATCTGCCAGGCAGCTACGTAGGCTTTACTGCACACATTTACCAAACACTACTGCCTGGACAGCCAAGTCCGGAGAGACAGCTTCTTCGGCCGTTCAGTTCTCGAGGACTTTCTGGTGTGAACTTGGTTCGCAGACCCACCACCGGGGTTGGTATTGCTGGATTATCTATTCTAAGGTGAGAAATCCATAACTAATTGTCTCTTTCAGTTACTTACCTTTGGTAACGATATATCTGTAAGAGACTTAGATTAGTTATGGATTCCTCACTGCCCCACTCAACCTCCCCGTTCTTCGAACTGACTTCTATGGTAAGGGACTCCATTTCAGGGCCCTAGTTTTGTTCACCAGTGGTCAGTGTCTTGTATGGCTCTGCGCTTCTGGTGTGAAATGCTGTGTAAAGAACTGACGTCGGCGCGTGAGGGCGGCGTCTAAGTAGATACCGCAACATCATTCCGGCAACCACGATGCCAACGACGAACGCGGAGTTGACCGACGCCACCTATCGAAGTGCATGGGGTACTGCAGAGTTAAAAATTCTCCGGATCCAGTTTGACGCCTGGGGTTAATTCTAAGGTGAGGAATCCATAACTAATCTATGTCTCTTACAGATCTATTGTTACCGAAGGTAAGTAACTTGTTCGTTTAGGGTTAATCAGCATAGGGAGGTAATGGTAGTTTTAGGGTGTAGGATGGGTAGTGCTACAGGGAGGTAAAGGTACTTTTAGGATTATGATGTGGGTGGTGGTAAAGGTAATTTAAGGGACATGGGAGGGTAGTGGTAAAAGAGAGGTTAGCAGTAAATTAACAATGAGGGCTTTGGGGATACCCTCAAAAAATGAAATAAACTGCTTAAATATTACAATTAAAAATATATACATGTGTGTGTGTATGCATATTAATGAGTTTTACTTGCCATATGCTTACCATGCATGGAAAACGCATCTGTGTGGTAACGGCAGCATGGAAAAGCGATGTGTGGTAAAGGCATATGTTGTAATGTCATACATTCCCTCTAGAAGACAACAAACCTCCTGGCATCATTAGGGTTCATAAATCACTCAGCCAAAGTCCTCCTAGACTGTTTCGCAAAGACTTACTTTCATTCGGTTGCCTGGATATGGTAAAGTTTAGGACCTTTCCTCTGTTGCAACAAGTTTAGGACATGCGTAATATGATACTGATATTCCATCCTCAATCCTTAGTGAGAGCATCTCCGAGGTTTGCCTTTTAGCCTTCTGCATCCTCCTGGTCGACTAGCAAGGTGGCAAATATGGGCTGTGCAGCAGAATCTGAAGTTCCAGTTGGCCCAACACCAAGGAAACCTGTCATATGCCATTCAGGTCTTGATGGAGACGTCACACGATCTGCAATGGTGGCTACATAACTGCAATTGGACCACTGGAAGGAGTTTCTTCTTCTCGCCACCCATTGTGGGCGACGATGATGATGAGCATGTGTCTACTGGGTTCAGGTCATTATTTGTGAAGGTGGAGATCAGAGTACTCTAGTTTCCAATGAAAGTTTGACTCCAAATCAGCGTGCTAGAATTATGAACAATTCTCTAGGCCTTGAAAGCAATTTTACCGTCCTTCCAAAGGGAGGCTGGTGCAAGTGTGCATGGACAAACTACTACCATGTTGCATTGTAACAAGCAGTGTATAGTGTGGTGTAGCTCCTCTAGAGTTGGTTGGAGTGTTAGAGCAGCTTTCAAATCTCAACTACCTGGCAGGGTCTTTAAATGGTAGAGTGGGCATCTCAGCTGATGGTGTCTGGCTGGCCACAAATGGTGACTACATCCATAGTTGGGGCAGTGCATTTTCCGTCAGTGGGGCTAGATTTACTTGCCACTGCCAAGAACACAGAGTATTAAATGTTTTGCACATTAGAGCTTTCGCAAGAAAATTTACTAGGTGAAGTCTTCCAGCTGTAATGGAACTCTGGAGTCCTTCACACCTTTCTGCTCCTGTCTCTCCTGCCAAAGTTCTGAGGACGATCAGGAACGAGCAGACCTACATCACTGTAGTGGCTCCTGATTGGGCATGAATGTGTGGTACCCAGCCTTTTAAGGCATGAGTACCTGTCCTCCCATCAGGCTGCCACTTTGAAAGGAACATGCCTCAGCAACAGGGCAGGTCCTTCACCCAAATCTATTCAAAATATTCATCCATGCGTGAAGACTGAGCGGCAGCATTTGACTGCCTTTTATCTGCCACCTCAAATAGTGGATATCATCCTCACCGCAAGACGCATTTCCACTAAGTCCTTTTATACAGAACAATGAGGCAAGTTTGTGGCTTGGTGTAGTGACCGCAAGACTTATCCTTTATAATCCAACTGTCGGGGGTTCTTTAGTTTCTCTTCCTTTCTCACAAGGCCTAGCAGTAGGCAATATTTCACCATTTTTATTTTTGCTTGACCAATCGTTCTTGTTTAACCCACCTGTGGTGATGAGTTTTATAAAATGCCTGACACTGGTTTTCTCTTAAACTGTTTGTAAGGCCACATTGGGACCTCAATTTGGTTGTAATGTTTGTAATGTGCACGCCCTTAATGCTGATGAATAGCTGCTCATTGTGTCTCTTGGAGGACTATATTTGTCATTGTGATGACTTCAGCTCTTTCCAATGAGTAATCTTCAGGCACTATTGGTGCATCTGGCCTATACTACCCTTTCATTTTTATACAGATAAACTGTGTTTTAGAACCCATGTGGCCTTGTTGCCTAAAGTTGTGACTCTTTTCCATGTTTCCATGTTGAGGAATATATTTCCCTGCCTACATTCTTTTTTTTTTTTTTTTTTTTTTTAAATTTTATTGTGCAGAGAAAAAGGGTACAAGCACGGGCCTACAACCTCCTGGGCCGGCCGCTAGTATTCAGAAATGATCAAGCAGTTCAAAAAAACAATGACTGGCCCACAGGGGCTCCGCTAAAGTACAGGAGATCAGACTGCACATAAGGGACGTCAGGATATACCCTTTTTACATAAATATCAACAAAAGTAAAGAAAAACAAAAAGCAAGGCGAAAAACATTGAAAGGGCGTCTAACCACAGTTGAGGAACTCCACACCCAACCACCCTAGGGTGGTCAATAACTCCTGCCTACATTCTTTACCCCGCCTCAGTCACCCAAAGTGGCTTAATTTCCTGGACCCCAAAGGACTTGCAGCTTTTATATTAATCGTACCAGAGAACACCGTGTTAACGATCAGCTTTTTGTGGCGTTCTCTAGGGCATAGAAAAGGGATGTCTGTGCAGAAGAGAACTCTGTTGAGGTGGATTGTCCTCTGCATTAAGACCTGCTATGCACTAGCTAAGAAGCAGCCACCTGACAGTCTGAAAGCCCACTCCAACAGAGCTAAGTTTGCTACCACTTCATTGGCATTCGGTGTTCCTTTCCTTCACATCTTCCTGGCTGCAATGTGATTGTCTGTGTATACTTTCACGAATCACAGTGAATTGATCCTTTGGGAAGGACTTTTCACCTGCTCAGTTCTGCAAGGCTTTTTGGTTGGGTGGATGAAACTAGTGGAATCTCTCTCTCTGGAAAAAACAAAGATTTCGGTGAGTCTCGCCAACGGCGGAAAAAATGCATGTTGCACTGTTCGTGTTGCGATTTAGCGCCTGTAGTACGTTCCACGATTAAAAATCAGTGCGAACGGTAAGAAACGGTACGCGATCATTCAAGTTGATATTGCTGCTGCTCGAGTCGAAAAACTACCGAAGAAGCAGCCTCTGACCCTGACCGCGACCGCTCCTGCCACCGCTCACGGAAGAAAATCACGCTCTAAGATTTCCTAGTGACTGGAAATTGCTCTAGGGGACACCACGTCTTACTCACGCTCACCAGCCCGCTTGCTGGAGCCTCACGTTGGTCCAGTTGTCATTCCGTAGCTCGATCAAGAGAAAAATATTCTGCCACATGGTGGCAATTGCTGGAATTTGGCTGGAACTTTGTGCTAAACGAGTAACATGGAGTGGCTAAATTCTCGAATTCTGCAAGCCGAATTAAAAGATCCGCTTAGGTCAACTTTTTAGTCCCCTTAGCAGACCCTCCACATTAGGAGGCACTGCTGTGGAATCTATTCAGAGGTGAGGATTCTGCAGGTAAAAATATCCATCAGAAGGGCAATTTACTTACCATAGGTAATGCTTTTTCTTGTAAATACTTTATCTTACCATAGATTCCTCACTGCCTTCTACTTCCCATTTCTGTGTAGTGACCTCTTTTTAACATCTAGAAAGGTCCCAAGTTAGGAATATGCAAAGTGATACCAATAGTTAATCATGCTCTGTGTCCAGTGGTGTGGACAGAGACAGGAAGAAAGCTGATGTCAGCATGCCAGGTGGGGCTTATCGCAGTTCTGCTCCATCACCTCTGGTGTAGAACAGAGTCAATACAGAGGTGCATTGCGCTACCTAGCTGCCCGCAGGAACATTACTGATTGAACTTTTCAGATCCTTTCTGGCACCTGGGAAGAATTCGAAGGTGAAGAATCTGCAGATGGAAAGAGTCTCTACCAAAGAGCGTTAACAAAGGTGAGTAACTTTTTCTTGTTGCTAGGTCTGAAAGGGATCCCCAAGCAAAAATGACTGTTGGGTTTGCCCAGGCAAAGAAGAATGAAAAATGTAAAACAAAACAGAAAACATTTATTTTTCCAATTAGTTTTTCATATCCTTACATATAATGACATATACATAAAATGTTTTTTTACATGTATTGTTATTTCCTAATGCTGGAGCTATGTTTTTGCATACTATACAATTTGTAGCACATGCCATATAACAGACCTAGTCAAATGGTCTTGCTTTAGCTTTTTGCTCTCCCATACACTAAAACAGAGTAATATAAATGACATATGTAATTATTTTTTTTGCTGCGTTACCTGAACACAAAAGAGAAGAAATTGTTGAAACTCTGGGATCTTATCCAGTGTTTCAATGCTACATGTAGAAGGTTCCAGCTAACTTTGTTATACTGACGTTCTATTTGCAGAATGTCAAAGGTCCTGATTCACAAACCCTGCCTTTTAGCTTAGTACAACTTAAAAATTAAAATGCGTGAGCATAGGTCCCAGCTTTTCACACCAGTACATTAAGCATCCAACTGCAGAAGAGATGCACCAAAAGTAAATTATCTAAAAATATATATTTAGGGCTAATGTAGGAATTGGGGTACACCAAGGAAAGGGGTCTGGAGCAGCCATGAGGAAAACAGTGAACTAATGTGCAGTTCTGTAGGAAGCCGCAAACCTTTCAGTTGTTTTTTATTTCAAATTTATGCACCTACATTTAGTGCTTAAAAAAGCAGCTTAACCGTGCAAATTGCATGTTGACAACATTGCAAGAACCACAAATGTCATGTGGGGTAATGGTTTAGCCACCTCGATAAAAAATGAAGGTACATTTTTACCTTGAACCTAAACATATCAATTTAGTGTTTGGCATAGACATGAAAATCTTCAGTTGCTTTAGCTTCCTGAGCATAGATTGTGGGATATTTTCCAAGTCCCTTGAAAAGTGTCACTTTTTGAAAACTAGAGGTGTATACCTATGAGTGGTAAAGTTGCTTTGAGACCTTTAAAAAAAAAAAGAAAAGAGTAAGTGCAAATGTTTTAACTCTTTGCTGCTGTTTACAATGCAAGCATATACTCTGAGCATGTAAATTACACAATACAATGACTGGTGCAGGATCTTAAATGCACCATCCTTGTTCTTGTCTAATCACCACTAAGTGGTCTGTATTTTAACCTGTGTATTTCTGGTCATAATACCAAGCATGTGTATTTATAAGCTATTAGTAGTTCCATTCATTCATATCTGCCAGTGGATACTTTCAAATATATACAAAAAATGCTTTTGCACTGTTGGCCATAGAGTCATTTTACAAGTTGTAGGCATTGAGTTGTTTTTATTTCTATATGACATGTTGTATGTGGAAACAAATTATGAGCTCTCCAATAAGTAATTAAGTATGACTTTGGAAGGTTTCAGAAGCAAAGGGTTCCTGAATAATGAGATTGAGTTAATGGACATCCAATATGTTGTACATTACAATGTTTAACTAACTCAGCTCTTAATTTACTTTCTTTTTCCTTTCTTCCTTTCTCTTCAATCTTCACCTATAGACTGGAGGATATTCCTACATCTCCTACGAGCACAGCCAAACAAGAGTTTCTGTATGTTATGTCAATGTTTATTGGGCTTGCTGATTTTACCATTGCATTGGATAGTGACACATCAACCCTTTTGTTAGTGTTTATTGTACTCCCCTGCATAGCTCATATGGCAATATAATCCTCAAATTTCCAACTAATAAGGAGAAATCAAGCATGTGTCTAATTAACATTTTCCTTACGGCATATCATTTTACAAAACTCTGAATGCTGTTTTGTATGTTACGTAACACTCTTATGCTCATTAATACGTTTAGTTCTTGAATGGATTACATTTCCCATTAATATTTTAGTTTGGACATAAAATGGGGCAAGTTATTTTGCTTAGACTAAGCCCAAATTGGTATTCATGTTAAAAATGTCAAACATAATTTACATTGAGGAGTTTGTGCCTGGATAGCCTAAAGTTGGTTATATTTGCACCAGAGATAGGTTCTTATGCTAAACCATACTAACCATGTTGATAAAAACATTTCCTATTGCCTTGCATTTTAAGTAGCATAGTTCTCATTGAGCCAGTTTTCTCATGGATTCCTAGAGCACTTTCTAAGTCTCAGTTGGCCTCCAGTCGACAGGTTGATTTATTCAGTTAATATGTATAGTCAATACCATGGGCACAATTCACTTGTATATTCACTGTGACTTACACTTATAGTTCTTCCGTCTTACTCCTGATATGCAGGAATAAGCCAGAAATGTTATAAGAGTAGGTCATAGCAAAATCTCTGTGAATCAGGCCTAATGTCTCTAAGTTGGCTGAAATTATTCTGCCATTTGAATCAGGGGTTTTGGTCACTGAAGTAGTTAAATATTTTCTTGCATGATAACATTGCCTACTATGACTATCAACTCTTTCTAATGTGGGGATCAACTCACTTTAGTCTCTAAAAACTTACGTAAGAGATTACTTGTGATAAATCAAGTAGTTTCTTTATTCTGTAAGAATTTCATCACATTTTGTGCATCTCTAGAAACCCCAGGTGCTGTAAATCTGGATTTAAAAAAAAAAATTTCAGGCCTTTCTCAAGATTTCTCTTGCAACATCTAAAAAACTATCTTTGAAAAAATATGTACAAAAATCACTCGGGTGAAATTTTTTAGAAAATATGTGAAAGCCAGATACACCCTCCTACTCCCATTAAGGCACTTATTTATGAAGGCATCTTCATATTTTATAATATATTGTATGTTGAGTGCTGAGCCATCTCCGCTTATCATTTTATTTTAACTTGAGCAGTAGGGTTTGATCCAGAGGACTATAATCTAGCACCCCATAAATTTATATTGTCCCAAGAAACATGGAGAAGTTGCTTTTCTTCCTATACACAGTCAGGACACTGCAAGTATTTTATAATTATTTTTTGATGTTTTCAAAATCCCCACTTAAGCTCATTCTCAAAATCTCTTTTATTTTAAATGTCCCTTGTGCTAAAGTTGTTAGTGAAATGTATGCATTCTCTACTTAACGAATCTACACTGTAGATAAGAGGTCATTAGCACTACCCCTAATCCTTTTAATAGGGGCTTTCATTTTTCATTCTGTTCAGTCTGTACTGTCCTTTTTATTCTTCCTGTGATATTAGGTGAGATAAAGTCTGCAAGCACTCCTTTGTGATTTTGGTCTTAATGTTGTCATTGAAATACAGTCCAGATGTGCAATGTCTTTTGATAGAAAAAATAAATATTGCTAAGTTTCAGGTATTGGCAGATGGTGCAAAAAAACCTTATCACATAAACCTTTAATAAGTATCAACTGTAGAAAATATATACATGAGACACACAAATTATATGCATGCCAGAAAACCATGCGTTTTACATTAACAGTTGCAGCTCCCATCTTCCCATGCATGTGTTCTGAATAATAGCCGGTAAATGTGAGTTTTGTCCTACATCTTAATAATATGTTACTTGTGTTACTTAAGTAGCATGTATCGTTTTGGTAAATTGTAATATAGGACATGCTTGTAGTGAAAATGCTATCTAAATGTGTGTGTGTGTAGATATATGATAAGGCAGCTTGAATTTTACTGATTATGATATATTTCGAAAATCTTTGAGGTCTCTTGAAGATATAGTGAGGAGAAATGCTGACTATTGGTTCATTAATTTTCAGAACGGTTGTAAAATGCAGCATTGCCAAATCACAGGCTCTCTACAGTGCTCAGAGAGGACTGAAAACAAATAATGCTGCAGTGTTAAAAGTGGGAGCAATTAGTATCAATATACCTCAACACCCAGCCACTCTGCACAGCATGATGGTGAGGAGTTCTCATCAACTTTCTAAACAGATCTCCGACCTCATCAGACAGCCAACCACTGCGTAAGTAACCTGTTTCACTCCTTCCTATCTAAAGAGGGATTCTTATAAATCTATAATTGACGGGGAGGCTAATGATAGATTCTACATAACCTCAGTGCAGAATGGAATGGTGCCTTACTATGTGATATGTATTGTGTGCCGATCTCTTATTCCCCAACGGTGGTATTATACCAAGGGTTTATTTTGGGTTTAGACATGTAGCTAGTGATATGGATTAAAGGACTTCTACAGAGTTTGGTATCAAGACATTGTTGTAACCAGGTAAACTCAAATTTATGCAGGGACTCCAATTATTTGATTTATCACTGATGGATATTCTGACCGCAGATTCCTCACCTTTAAATTATCCCCAGATGCCAGACTGGATCTGAAGAACTATTCAGCAGTGCTCCTGTGCATTGGCAGGCGGCACCTTATGGCTCCACAGTGACTCTGTACTGCTGCAGTGACCTGAAGTTCCAAGGTCTGACTGCATTCTTAAGTAGGCCCTGAATCCATCTTAGGTAATGGAAGCCGCCATCTTCTCAATTTTAGGTAATGGGAGTTTATGCTGTGTAGGAGAGTAGGGTCTGCTTTCTATGGTCACCCCCACTTTTTGCTTTTGCTTCACTGGTTTTCGACTTAGATGTGGCTGTGGGTCTGCTAATCAGACCCACAGCCCAGCTGTTCTCTCTCTAAATTCATACTATGTACTTTAGGTACATAACCCAATTGGTAAGGATCACCCTCTAGGGCCCTGTACAGTGTACCTTAGGTACCCAGGGCATGGGTGTACCCTAGGCCTACCAGGGGCTGCAGCATGTATTATGCCACCCCTGGCTGGCCTTCCATCATGACACAACTGGCTGATCACTCAGCTGGGGCAAGGTCGTGTAATCACCCCTTGCTTAGGTATAGTATCCCTATACCTGCCTTATATATAGACACATGGGTACCTTTCAGTCACTCCTATGGCAGGCCTTAACAATCCTGAAGGCAGAGTGCTTGGTAACATGTGAGATGGTGCTCTAGCATGAGCTGAGCCTGTCTGCAGCTTTCGGAACCATGTCCTTATAGCTGTTCTGTGATATCGCCTACCATATACTCTTAAAGTGCCTTATAATCCTCGTGGTTATGGTAACTATGGTTTGGCTTTATCAAAACATGTCGTGTAAGGTGTCTAACACTTTGGAATACTACCCCCACACCATTTCTGGCGATGAGGATAGTATTCCCCCTTCCTAGAGGGAGAAGACATGTTGAAGACCTACTACCCGGTTAAAGTTAACCAGAGCCCCAGCATCACAAAATGGATGCTGCTGCCACAGACACAAGTCTGACCTCCTGCTGCTGGGAGTCCTTCCAGCGAGGGAGGCTTGGACAATAGGTTTCCTGCCTTGGGAGGTGCTAGCACCACCCTAGACAGGACTTAGTGTATTGGGGCAGGGAGGGATGAAAGAAACGAGACACTGCCTGGGGCACACAAGGTGTCCCATGCATAGTCCGGTTCAAACCGGTGCTGGGGCACTCCAGCCCCAGTCCTGGTGCGAAACTGAACAAAGGGAAGGGGGTGTAACCACCCCCCCTCCCTGGTCCCACCCATAGGAGGGACCTAGCAGGTAACCCAGCCACCCAGATTAGTATAAGAGTGGGAGCTGAGTCCCTAGGACTTCGGATTATCCTGAAAAACTGCAACTTAAACAGAAACTCTGGAACTTCGACATTCGACTACGGAAGAAGACTGAAGAATCTCCCTTGTGGCCAAGGAGTGGCCACCCTGTGCAAACAGGCACCATCAATCGACCTGCCATTTGCTTTGCCTAAGCTCTACGAGGAACCGACTGCAGAGCCCGACCAGCGCCTTGACTTCCAGACTTTTCCGACCCTGATCCACATCCACAGCAAAGCTGAGATCCGTGGAGGCGACAAGAGACGTGGGACCGGCTACCTGGGAAAATTGGCTACTTGCTTCCAGCGCAGCTTCTGAGGCATCCTCGAAGTTGTGCTCTGGGGATTGAGAAGCCCCAACCCTGAGCACCATCTGCACCGAAGATCAGCCCTCCACACTCCACGAGTTCTGCGTGGGGCCCTTCTGCATTTTCCTGCTCGACGTGTCTGTCCGGTTGCTTGCCCGTTGGCTAGTAGCCTTTGTGACGACGAACCCTTAACTTTTCACCGCTGGTTTGGCTCCTCCAGACTGACCCCTGCTTCCCTGTGAAAGAGAAGCACCTCAGGCCTTCCTGGTCTGCAACAGAAGCGAATCCTTCATCCTGCGTGGGTTGCGCTGGCCAAGGCTTGTTGGGTCCGAACTCGACATCGACGCCACCAACAGCAAGAGCCCTCGTGGGACAGCTCGCCTCCTGGTTCTGGTCGTCCTCAACGCCTCCTGGTACCCGTGGCTGCTGCGACAAGCTTCACCTCTTCACCTGCATCTTCATGACATCGCCTGGTTCCTTCCCGGCTCCTGGCTGGTGACCTAGACTCTGTCCCCTCTGCTTGCAGGTACCCTCCTTCTTGATTCCAATCTTGGGATCCACCGGACACTCTTCACTGACTACCTGTCAGCATCTTTTCTTCAGGCATCCATAGGAGTCGACGACGAAACCCGACGCAAGTTCACACCAATGCACCCGCAGCCCGTGGGCTAGGTAAACTGAGTACTCCGGTGCTCACAAGGGTATTGACTATCCTAGGGTCTAGTTTCCAAGTCTCTAACTCCTAGCTCCTTCCGAAGTGTCCTAAAGCTCTTTATTTCTAAACATTACTATTTCTAACGACTTTAACGCATTACGCGTGAGTGTTTCCACTCTGCACCTGAATCCCGTGGGCCTCCCACTGCCTAGTAACTGGTAGTATAGTGTAGCCCCAGCGATTGCCTAGGCCTAACCTGTGTTCGTGACAGTGGTCCTTATACCACTTACTTAGTATATGGTTTGCGTGGCCCCTAGGGCCTAACTGTATTACTTACCTGTGTAACTTATGTATGCTTAAATAGGACTGTGTTGTACTTACCTCGAATCTCATAAAGAGTGCTGAGGGTATGTCAGGTCCCCAACTAAAAGGTCTCACATCAGGAAAGGTATCCTGTATAAGAAGAAAGGAATGATGGTTGCCGTGTTGTCCAAACTGTGTAAACAGCATTGGGTGAAAGGTCGATTGCAACATGGCGGCTGTGTGTTCCATAATGGGAAACGGGTCAGCGCTCTAGTCAGATTGGCAGATTGGAGAGTTACCGGTGAGGCGTGCGGAGAGCTGCGCACTTCACCTGAACTGTAGGAGGAGTAGGAGGTGTCTTCAACGCGTCGCGCTAGTTTAGGGAAAAGAAGCTACGCGTCACGAGAATCCTGAGGAAATATTTGAGTTCGTGTACAGCCAGCTATCCTAAGTAAGACAATTCCAATTTTACCTGAGAAGAGGTCCGTTAAACTGGTAACAGTGCATGCTTGCCAGAAGCTCCGCTTCCTTAAGGCGAGTGCGCAGTTTCTTCTGAAGAAGTTTTCAGGTGCGAGTCTAGAGTCAGCACAAGTCTTGAACAAAAATAGTACTAGGTTATTCGACGTGAGTTCTGAGAGGCGACGGCATTTTCGTTTGAAGCTAATGCCGTTTCCTAACAGTTTTTCACACAACTTAGAGAGTGGAAATACGCATGAGGTAGAATCAATATGACTACGAAAAGTGAGAGAATATAATACCACAGCGAAGCAGCAGAGGTTACATAATAAGATATACATACACATAGGTGAAGAAGAAGAGAATACTTAACAAGGCTTCAGTTCTCTGTCCTGTAAGTGAGCACCAGTGAAGAGAAATTCGAGGTTAGAGATAAGAGAAAGAATAACCAATAACACAAGCCCATTATATTACAGTGAATAATACTAAGAACAGAAGAACAAGTAGCCTAAGAAGAGAAGCAAAGGCACACAGCTCCTGGGTAGGTTTTCAAGCGAATGAGGAGAATAAGGTTAGAAGGAGAAGAGGAGTCAGAGAGTGATTTACATGTAATTTATTTTTCAGCATACAAGAACAGTAGAGCAGAAGAAAAAAATAGACAACATAAGAAGAAGAAGAAAGGAAGACTACACGTGTGTGCATTCTCTTCTCTGTCCAATTCCCCTTTCCCCCTTGGGGCTTTTCTGGCTACGCATTTAAGATTGTGCGTGGCTGGGGAGTTCGGAGGAGGAATTGGGAGCTTACGTCGTTCAGCTCCTGTGTCACCCACCAGCGAAAGAGAAGAGCTGGTTCTGACAGAGTGAAGTGCCCACGAGGTATAGGCACCTGAGCAGAATGGCGGAAGGTTTGGATTTAAAGAAGTTGGGGAACATTTTGGATGAGATACAAAGAGAATTAATTACAGTTAGAGAAGAAAATAGAGAACTCAAAAAAGATACCACAGAATTGGCACAAAGAATAGGGAGTTTAGTTTCGGAAGATGGGTTTAAGATATCTTCCCCAGTTTTGGGTTCATTTGGGGAATCGGCTTCATCCCAGTCAAAAGTAAACACACAAGTAATACATTCACTATCTCCGGTGATTCCCCTAGCACCCCCAGAACGCTTTAGTGGAGACCCCCAGAAGGCTCAAGTCTTTTTAACACAATGTTCCTTGCACTTTATGTGCAGACCTGCCCTGTTTCCTGATGCGCAGTCTCGTGTGGCATTTTTCCTATCTTACCTAAGTGGGGATGCCGCAGCTTGGTCAATGCCCTTGGTCACCAGAAACGACCCTGTGCTATTTAAGTTAGATGCCTTCAAGAAAGAGTTCATGCGAATTTTTGATTGTCGAAAGGTGTCTCAAGCTACAGATAATGAACTTTTGGAGATCCGACAAGGAAACAGAGAGTTAGTGGCATACTTGGCACAATTCAACAAGTTGGTGTTTGAGACGGAATGGCCAGAGAACAAACGAGTAGCAGTATTTTATCGGGGGCTAAAGGATGAATTAAAGGATGCCTTAGCGCAAGTTCACAATCGTCCTACTGACATCTCCGCTTTGGTGGATCTAGTATTGGAGATTGATTTTCGACAGAGCGAGAGAAGGGGCGAGAAGAAACGAGATTATCGACCCTGTGTTCCGCGTTTTGATAGAGCCAGATATGAACCTCACAAGGAACATGATTCAAATAGCGGAATCGAGCCCATGCAAATAGGAACTATTCGTGGACCTCTTACAAAGGAGGAGAAGGAAAAGAGGCGGAACAATAAATTGTGTCTCTATTGTGGAGGAAGCAGGCATTTTGTTCGGGATTGCCCCAAAAAGCCCAAGACAGTCGGCGGAAAACGCCACGCGACACCAGTAGATGGAGTTGGACTGGTGGTTGCCGAAACAAATTCAGCTCCAAAGAATCATGCTTTGGCGATTACTTTGCAAGCAGCCGCTCCTCATTTGGTGATATCTGTAACTCAGAGCTATCGAGAAAATAGAGGGAAACAGGTTGCTGTGATGATAGACTCTGGAGCAACGGGTAATTTCTGTGGTTTACGATTTGCAGAGAGAATTGGATTACAAGCAATCTGGAAAGAGAAGAGTGAGCCAGTCAGACCTGTAGACGGTACCAATCGGTCATCAGGCCCCATCGTGAGCCACACAGAACCAGTGCAACTAGAAACTACTGAAGGTCATCGCAAAATTTTACAATTCAATTTAATTGACGCCCCACAGTTTCAAATGATCTTAGGGTTACCTTGGCTCACCGAGCATTACCCCACCATAGATTGGGCAGCCAGAACGATAACCTTGAACTCAAACTACTGCAAGGAAAATTGTCTCAAAGACTGTAAAATCAGAACAGATAAACCTCCTGCCTATCATTTAAGTTAAAATGAAAATTCGGTCTGTCTGATAGACACAGTAACCTTACCTGAAAAGTATCAAGAATACCAGAATGTCTTTAATGAAGTCGAAGCAAAGAAATTACCTCCTCACAGGGAGTATGATTGTAAAATAGATTTGGAACCTGGAGAGAATTTACCCTGCAGTAGAATCTATGCTTTGACCGAACAAGAAGATAAACATTTAAAGGATTATCTGGCAGAATATCTAGAGAATGGTTTCATTCGGCCTTCGCAGTCTCTAGTTTATTCCCCCTTGTGTTTTATTCCAAAGAAAAGTGGAGAATTACGCACGTGCATAGACTACAGGGCAATAAACCGGGTAACAATCGAGAACCGTTATCCTTAACCTCTGATTTCCACTCTTCTGGACCAGGTGAAAGAAGCTAAAATCTATACAAAACTTGATTTGCGAGGAGCATACCACCTGGTCCGAATCAGAGAAGGAGATGAGTGGAAGACGGCATTTAGAACTAAGCAAGGTTTATTTGAATACCAGGTGATGCCGTATGGGCTATGCAATGCACCAGCAGCATTTCAACATTTTATAAATGATGTGTTGAAGGATTGCATAGATCAGATAGCGATTGTATATATTGATGATATACTGATTTACTCGACTGAAGTAGAGACACATGAAGAACATGTCAAAAAAGTACTACAAAGACTTCGTGAGAATGGGTTATTTGTCAAATTGGACAAATGCGCCTTTGATGTAACCTCAGTCGAGTTTTTGGGATTTGTACTTGCTCCTGGAGGAATCACCACGGATGAACACAAGATAAAGGCGGTGATTGAGTGGAAATCCCCTACATCAGTTAAGGAAATCCAAAGTTTCATAGGATTTGCCAACTTCTATAGGAGATTTTTCCAAGACTTCTCAAAAAAGTTAATCCCAATCACACGTTTATTGAAGAAGGGAGTTCCTTTCCAGTGGAATGCGGAAGCTGAGGCAGCATTTGTGCGATTAAAAAAAGATTTCACCACAGCGCCTATTCTGTTGCATCCAGATCCTGCGGAACCATTCTTTGTTGAAACGGATGCATCGAATCTGGCCTTGGGAGGAGTGTTATCACAGAGGCACAAAACTACGGGCCAACTCCATCCAGTGGCCTTCCGCTCCCGAAAATTAACACCCCCAGAAATTAATTATACTATCACAGAAAAAGAATTACTGGCCATTAAGGATGCTTTCAAGGAATGGAGGCATTATCTGATGGGAGCTCGGCACGTAGTAACAGTGTATACTGATCACCGAAATTTGAAATTTTTAAAATCAGCCAGAACTTTAACTCCCAGACAGCTACGCTGGTCCTTGTATTTCTCTGAATATGATTTTGTAATTACTTATCGACCCGGAACCCAGAATGGAAAGGCGGATGCCCTATCCAGATTAGAGACGGAAGGAGTTACGGAAAAGGTTCTAGAGCAGGCAATTATTCCAGCAGAAAAGGTAATCAACGCCGTATTACAAGAAACAGTTGAGAATCGAGAGAAAACTGATACTCTGAGTTGTGTAGAAATGAGGAGTTGGTTAAAGGAAGATTCCAGGAGAGAAATTCGAGAAGGTCTACCCTATCACAATGGAGCATTATACTTGCCCACTCCAGAGATGCAATTAAAGGCTTTAAAAGAATGTCATGATAGTATCCTAGCAGGACACAAAGGCATAAACAAGACTAAGGAATTGGTGCGCAGACGATTCTGGTGGCCAAACATGATCAAGGACATACATCAGTATGTGGCAACTTGTGAGACTTGCGCAAGGGGAAAATCAGAAAGAAGACGTCCACAAGGCCTGTTACAGCCTTTACCCACCCCTCCTTTTCCATGGCACACTGTAACCTTAGATCTCGTAGTAGATTTACCCTCTAGCCATGGTTATGATACCATTTTAGTTTGTGTGGACTCCTTTACAAAGATGGCGCATTTTGTGCCTTTAAAGGGGGTGCCATCTGCCAAGATTTTAGCAGATGCTTTCAGCCAGCATGTAGTTCGCGCACATGGCATACCTAAGGTTTTGGTGTCAGATAGGGGCTCTCAGTTTCTGTCACATTTCTGGAAGGCATTCACTAAGCGTTTGAACATAGAGAACAGATACACCACTAGTTTCCACCCAGAGTCTGATGGACAAACAGAACGCACCAATCAGGAACTGGAACAGTATCTAAGAATGTGTCTATTAGAACAGGAAGTAGACTGGCCAGATTATCTATGGGCAGCAGAATTTGCACATAATAACACTACAAATGCTTCTACTGGTTACACTCCGTTCTTCCTGAATGCTGGTAGACACCCTCAACATTCATTAAACTTTCAAGAAGTTGATGTTCCCGCAGTATCTGATTTGGTAGAACAACTGACACAGGTACATAGTAGAGCTATCCAAAATTTAACTGTAGCAAAGGCAAATTACAAACACTATGCAGACAAAAAGAGAAGAAAAGAACCTGAGTTGGTAGTGGGAGACCAGGTTTGGTTAAATACAGAAAATCTCAGACTAAAAGGGGTTAGAAAGTTTCAACCACTATTTATTGGACCTTATCCAATAGAGAAAATGTTAAGCACATTAAATTATCAGTTAAAATTACCCAAGAGGTTACGTATACACCCAGTCTTTCATGTTTCCTTACTAAAAAAGGCAGTAACAGAAGTTAGACTAAGTAAGACCCCAAAGCCAATTCAAACTGAGAAAGGAGAGGAGTTTGAAATTTAACAGATCTTAGACTCTAAGCTACAAAAAGGAAAGTTATATTACTTACTAGACTGGAAAGGTTATGGTCCTGAGGAGAGATCTTGGGAGCCAGATTCTGAAGTAAATGCTCCACGACTAATAGCCGACTTTCATAGAAGATTTCCAAACAAGATCCAGAAGGAAGGAAGGTCTTTGAGGGAGGGTACTGTCAGGTCCCCAACTAAAAGGTCTCACATCAGGAAAGGTATCCTGTATAAGAAGAAAGGAATGATGGTTGCTGTGTTGTCCAAACTGTGTATACAGCATTGGGTGCAAGGTCGATTGCAACATGGCGGCTGTGTGTTCCATAATAGGAAACGGGTCAGCGCTCTAGTCAGATTGGCAGATTGGAGAGTTACCGGTGAGGCGCGCGGAGAGCTGCGCACTTCACCTGAACTGTAGGAGGGGTAGGAGGTGTCTTCAACGCATCGCGCTAGTTTAGGGAAAAGAAGCTACGCGTTGCGAGAATCCTGAGGAAATATTTGAGTTCGTGTACATCCAGCTATCCTAAGTAAGACAATTCCAATTTTACCTTAGAAGCGGTCCGTTAAACTGGTAACAGCGCATGCTTGCCAGAAGCTCCGCTTCCTTAAGGCGAGTGCGCAGTTTCTGAAGAAGTTTTCAAATGCGAGTCTAGAGTCAGCACAAGTCTTGAACAAAAACAGTACTAGGTTATTCGACGTGAGTTCTGAGAGGCGACGGCATTTTCGTTTGAAGCTAATGCCGTTTCCTAACAGTTTTTCACACAACTTAGAGAGTGGAAACACGCATGAGGTAGAATCCATATGACTACGAAAAGTGAGAGAATATAATACCACAGCGAAGCAGCAGAGGTTACATAATAAGATGTACATACACATAGGTGAAGAAGAAAGAGAATACTTAACAAGGCTTCAGTTCTCTGTCCTGTAAGTGAGCACCAGTGAAGAGAAATTACAGGTTAGAGATAAGAGAAAGAATAACCAATAACACAAGCCCATTATATTACAGTGAATAATACTAAGAACAGAAGAACAAGTAGCCCAAGAAGAGAAGCAAAGGCACACAGCTCCTGGGTAGGTTTTCAAGCGAATGAGGAGAATAAGGTTAGAAGGAGAAGAGGAGTCAGAGAGTGATTTACATGTAATTTATTTTTCAGCATACAAGAACAGTAGAGCAGAAGAAAAAAATAGACAACATAAGAAGAAGAAGAAAAGAAGACTACACGTGTGTGCATTCTCTTCTCTGTCTAATTCCCCTTTCCCCCTTGGGGCTTTTCTGGCTACGCGTTTAAGATTGTGCGTGGCTGGGGAGTTCGGAGGAGGAATTGGGAGCTTACGTCGTTCAGCTCCTGTGTCACCCACCAGCGAAAGAGAAGAGCTGGTTCTGACAGGGTATTTTTGACTAGAATAAATACATTCTATTTTTATATATCTGTTGTGGTGTCCTTTCATTTGGTATTCAAGGGATTGCAAATGGTATAACAGCTGGCTTCACATGCCATACAGAGTTTAGCCTAAGACTGCTCTTGTCCATGCTACCACTAGGATAGCTGGTTTATAAGGTTGACTTTACAACCAATCACCATAAGGGTTGTTTGGACTGATACAAGGTGTACACTAGAACTAGTGACATCATATATCAGGCCAACTTCTCACATTGGTGGCAGCGGTGGGATTTGAGCTTGCTGCTGTAATACCATTGCAATCTTGAGATATCAAATTGAAAGATCACAAGAATATTTGTCAGGTACATATAACATAGCTTATAAATACTTAAGTTCTACTGAACTTAGTTGTTGTAGGTTGAAGGGCCTAGCACACCCTGACTACAACTACTAGAGAGGTTTTAGTAGATACAACTAGTGTAGGTAGGTGCACACACCACACCCTCACTAGATCATGTCTGAGAGGAGATCAAGATGATTCTCTCCCAGGAGGGGGATATCCTAAAAAGATACCCTCTAGATATGATACCCTAACTTTTCAGGAGATGAGACAATTGTGTACCTCCAGAAAGTTAAAACAGGGTTCAATCCCTACCCTCATTTATCTAGTGGAGATCTTAGAAGAGTATGATGCTCAGAGAGCCTCCCAGGATGGTACCTTAGGTACCAATGAGGGTCTACCCTCCACAGAAGACTCCCCTCACAATACTGATCTAGATGAGTCAGCAGGGACTTCAGAAGATGAGGTAGACAGCCAGGTCCAAGTTAGGAGACTTAGCCAGGCTAACTTAAGCCTACATGGGAGTCAGAATGGGGTCCCCCCATTCAGACCCTCAAGTGGACTTAACCAGAGAAGCAGGAGAGGAAGATCCCCTTCCAGGGAATCTATCCACTCCGATGTCTCTAATAGCTCCAATGCCTCTTCTCACAGGGGAATGACTGCTCCACAGAGAAAAGAGCATCAGGCCAGAATGAGGGAAGTCAATCTGAGGTTTGAAAGGGAAGAACTTGCCCTTGCCAAAGAGAGACTTGCTCTGGCCAGAGAGCAAACGTTAAGTGCGTTGGGACCCACTGGTGGCAGCACTATCCCTAAAGATAGAGACAGGTCCTATGACAATAGAAACCTGAGCAAGATTGTCCCTCCCTACAAGTGTGGGGATGACATCCACAAATGGATAACTGCTTTGGAGAGGGCTTGCAAACTACAGCAGGTACCCCAAAGTCAGTGGGCAGCTATCTTGTGGCTCTCCTTCTCTGAGAAAGGTAGAGACAAGCTCCTCACAGTTAGTGATGAGGATGCTGACAATTACACTGTCCTGAAGAGTGCTCTGATTGATGGGTTTGGCCTAACCGCTGAACAATACAAGTTGTTGTTCAGGGATACCCAGAAGACACAGACTCAGGACTGGACTGACTTTGTAGATTGTGCCACTAAGGCTTTGGAAGGCTGGTTATTGGGTAGTAAGGTTAAGGACTATACAGGATTGTATAATTTGATCATGAGAGAACAAATCCTTAATAACTGTCAAAACCAGTTACTGCATCAACACTTGATTGACTCTGACCTAACTTCTCCCCAGGAATTGGGAAAGAAGGCAGATAGGTGGGTCAGGACTAGAGTTAAGCAGAGAAACCAGAACCAGGGCGGTGATCAGAAAAGGGCAGACCAGAAGGGTAATGAGCAGAAATCAAAAGACCAGAAGTCTTCACCAGGCCCCCAAAAGGCTCAGGGGAAGGAGGGTGGTCCCAAAAAGGATAAAAAGAAAGATGGCCAAAAGAAACCTTGGTGTAACTATTGTAAGTCCAATTCCCATTGGTTTAGTGAATGCACCAAAAAGGACAAGCCCCCAGCCACCATTGCCCCTAAGGCAACTGTACCCCCTAGGCCAGCTGTAAGTGGTGGTTCCCAGCAAAAGGGTGTAATAGGGTTAACCCTGGGAACTGAAGTGGATTCTGGCCTAGGCAGGATACCCACTCAGGCTGTTCTGATCTGTGATGGGGACATAGCTTTGTCCTCCATTGTGGGTCCCAGTAACCTGGGCAAGTACAGACAGACTCCTTTAATCAAACAAAGAATGGCTCAGGCCTACAGGGGGACAGGTGCTAGTGTCACAATGGTGACACCTGCCTTTGTGGACCCTGGACAGATCATGCTAGGTGAGAATTACCTAGTGACCAACGCTAGCAAAGCCACTACCTCCCATAGTGTGGCAATTGTTAACTTCTCCTGGGGATGGGTAACTGGCCTCAAGAAAGTTGTTGCGAGTTCAGACCTTCCTGTAGAGTGTCTGTTGGGAAATGACCTTAAAACTTCAGTGTGGGATGAAGTGGAGTATAGGACCCATGCAGAAATGCTGGGAATAGATGCACATGTCCTTGCTGTGACTAGGTCACAGGCCAAAAAGTGCAACACTGAACAAGTGCTGGATCCTGGGACAATGGACCAGACACAACCCCAGAGAAAGAGCAGTAGGGTTAAGGCTGTACCTTCCCCCCTGCCTCAGGTAGAGAGTCAGCCCTCACAGGAGGATGATTCTGAGAGCCCTGAAGGAACTATCCTAGAAGAACTGGAACCTGACCAGATTGAGTTTCTTGGGACAGGGGGACCTTCAAAGGCAGATCTGAGGCAGGCACAATTAGACTGTCCTTCTCTTGAACCCCTCAGACAGCAGGCTGCTGCTGAGGCTGCAGGGAATGCTCAAGGTACCCATAGAGTGTATTGGGATGAAGGGCTGCTGTACTCAGAGGCTAGAGACCCCAAGCCTGGTGCGTCCAGGAGGTTGGTCATACCATTGAGTTTCAGAGGCTTCCTTCTTACCTTGGCCCATGATATTCCTCTTGCAGGACACTTAGGCCAGAATAAGACTTGGGACAGACTTGTCCCTCACTTTCACTGGCCTCATATGTCAGAAGATACCAAGGAGTTTTGTCGCTCCTGTGTCACCTGCCAAGCCAGTGGCAAATCAGATGGCACCACAAAGGCCCCCCTTATACCACTACCTGTGGTGGGGGTCCCCTTTGAGAGAGTGGGGATAGACATTGTTGGACCAATGGACCCCAAAACAGCATCTGGGCACAGATTCATACTTGTGATAGTGGACCATGCCACCAGGTACCCAGAAGCTATACCCCTGAGGACCACAACAGCTCCTATTGTGGCAAGGGCCCTACTTGGAGTATTCTCCAGAGTGGGTTTTCCAAAGGAGGTTGTCTCTGACAGAGGTGCCAACTTCATGTCAGGATATTTAACTGCAATGTGAAAGGAGTGTGGTGTGAACTACAAATTCACTACACCCTATCACCCACAATGCAATGGGCTTGTGGAAAGGTTCAACAAGACCCTAAAAGGGATGATAAAAGGGTTACCAGATAAGCTTAGGCGAAGATGGGACATCCTTTTACCCTGCCTTCTGTTTGCTTACAGAGAGGTCCCACAAAAGGGGGTTGGCTACAGCCCTTTTGAGCTTTTGTTTGGGCATCCTGTAAGGGGACCCCTGTGTCTAGTAAGGGAAGGATGGGAGAGACCTCTCAGACAACCCAAACTGGACATAGTGGATTATGTACTTGGCCTCCGCTCCAGGATGGCAGAGTATATGAAGAAGGCTTCTAAAAACCTTGAGGCAAGCCAAGAACTCCAAAAAGCTTGGCATGACCAAAAGGCTGTGCTGACTGTGTACCAGCCAGGACAGAAAGTGTGGGTGTTGGAGCCAGTGGCCCCAGCAGCACTCCAGGACAAATGGTCTGGACCCCACACTATTGTTGAACAGAAGGGTGAAGTCACCTACTTGGTGAACCTTGGGACTCCCAGAAGCCCCCACAGGGGGCTTCATGTCAACAGGTTAAAGGCATATGTTGACAGGGCAGACATGCGCTTAATCATGACTACAGATGAGGGGCAGGAGGAAGAGAGTGACCCTCTCCCAGACCTGCTGACTCAGAACCCTGATGATGGTTCAGTTGATGGTGTGGTATTTTCTGACAGCCTCACTGATCATCAGCAACAGGACTGCAGACAAGTTCTACAGGCCTATAGACATATGTTCTCTCTGACCCCAAGTCAGACAAACTGGTGCACCCATGAGGTGGACACTGGTGACAGTCTGCCTGTGAAGAGTAAAATCTACAGGCAACCTGACCATGTCAGGGACTGCATAAAGATTGAGGTACAAAAGATGTTGGAGCTGGGAGTCATTGAACCTTCAGAGAGCCCTTGGGCTAGTCCTGTAGTTCTTGTGCCAAAATCTCACACCCAAGATGGTAAGAGAGAGATTAGGTTTTGCGTGGATTACAGAGGTCTCAATGCTGTCACTAGGACAGATGCCCACCCAATACCTAGGGCAGATGAGCTCATTGACAGATTGGCAGCTGCCAAGTTTTTGAGTACATTTGACCTGACAGCAGTCTACTGGCAAATCAGACTAGCTGAGAGTGCAAAGGCCAAAACTGCTTTCTCAGCCCCAGGAGGACATTATCAATTTGTGGTAATGTCCTTTGGCTTGAAGAATGCACCTGACACTTTCCAAAGGTTGGTGAATCAAGTCCTTACAGGCCTGGATGACTACTGTGCAGCTTATCTTGATGATATTGCTGTCTTTAGCTCCACCTGGGAGGATCACCTGGTCCACCTGAGGAATGTTTTAGAGGCCCTGCAAAAGCCAGGCCTCACTATCAAGGCCACTAAGTGCCAGATAGGACAGAGCAAGGTTGTGTACCTGGGCCACATAGTAGGTGGGGTCAGGTTCAACCACTGGAGAGCAAGATCCAGACCATAAAGAACTGGACTCCTCCAATTACCCAGACACAGGTCAGAGCTTTCTTGGGCCTGACTGGGTACTACAGAAAGTTAGTTAAGCACTATGGGTCCATTGTGACACCACTTAATGACTTGACCTCTAAGAAGATGCCAAAGAAAGTTCAGTGGACAGTAAGCTGTCAGAAGGCATTTGATGACCTGAAGCAGGCCATGTGCACCTCACCTATTCTGAGAAGTCCAGACTACTCCAAAGAGTTCATTGTCCAGACAGATGCTTCTGAGTTGGGTGTGGGAGCTGTTCTTTCACAACTGAATATAGATGGTCAAGACCAGCCCATTGCTTTTATTAGTAAAAGGCTGACCCCTAGAGAGAAACGTTGGTCAGCTATTGAGAGGGAGGCCTTAGCTGTGGTTTGGGCCCTGAAGAAGCTGAGGCCATACCTGTTTGGCACTCACTTCAAGATTCAGACAGACCATAAGCCCCTCTTGTGGCTAAATCAGATGAAGGGTGAAAATCCCAAACTTCTTAGGTGGTCCATTTCCCTAAAGGGGATGGACTTCACAGTGGAACATAGACCTGGGACTGACCATGCCAATGCAGATGGACTCTCCAGATATTTCCACTTAGAACATGAAGACTCAACCGGTCAAAGTTAGTTTAACGTCCCTAAGTTTGGGGGGGGGGGGTTGTGTAGGAGAGTAGGGTCTGCTTTCTATGGTCACCCCCACTTTTTGCTTCTGCTTCACTGGTTTTCGACTTAGATGTGGCTGTGGGCCTGCTAATCAGACCCACAGCCCAGCTTTTCTCTCTCTAAATTCATACTATGTACTTTAGGTACTTAACCCAATTGGTAAGGATCACCCTCTAGGGCCCTGTACAGTGTACCTTAGGTACCCAGGGCATGGGTGTACCCTAGGCCTACCAGGGGCTGCAGCATGTATTATGCCACCCCTGGCTGGCCTTCCATCATGACACAACTGGCAGATCACTCAGCTGGGGCAAGGTCGTGTAATCACCCCTTGCTTAGGTATAGTATCCCTATACCTGCCTTATATATAGACACATGGGTACCTTTCAGTCACTCCTATGGCAGGCCTTAACAATCCTGAAGGCAGAGTGCTTGGTAACATGTGATATGGTGCTCTAGCATGAGCTGAGCCTGTCTGCAGCTTTCGGAACCATGTCCTTATAGCTGTTCTATGATATCGCCTACCATATACTCTTAAAGTGCCTTATAATCCTCGTGATTATGGTAACTATGGTTTGGCTTTATCAAAACATGTCGTGTAAGGTGTCTAACACTTTGGAATACTACCCCCACACCATTTCTGGCGATGAGGATAGTATTCCCCCTTCCTAGAGGGAGAAGACATGTTGAAGACCTACTACCCGGTTAAAGTTAACCAGAGCCCCAGCATCACAAAATGGATGCTGCTGCCACAGACACAAGTCTGACCTCCTGCTGCTGGGAGTCCTTCCAACGAGGGAGGCTTGGACAATAGGTTTCCTGCCTCTGGAGGTGCTAGCACCACCCTAGACAGGACTTAGTGTTTTGGGGCAGGGAGGGATGAAAGAAACGAGACACTGCCTGGGGCACACAAGGTGTCCCATGCATAGTTCGGTTCAAACCGGTTCTGGGGCACTCCAGCCCCAGTCCTGGCGCGAAACTGGACAAAGGGAAGGGGGTGTAACCCCCCCCTCCCTGGTCCCACCCATGAGAGGGACCTAGCAGGTAACCCAGCCCCCCAGATTAGTATAAGAGTGGGAGCTGAGTCTGTAGGACTTCGGATTATCCTGAAAAACTGCAACTTGAACAGAAACTCTGGACTTTCGACATTCGACTACGGAAGAAGACTGAAGAATCTCCCTTGCAGCCAAGGAGTGGCCACCCTGTGCAAACAGGCACCATCAAGCGACCTGCCATTTGCTTTGCCCAAGTTCTACGAGGAACCGACTGCAGAGCCCAACCAGCGCCTTGACTTCCAGACTTCTCCGACCCTGATCCACATCCACAGCAAAGCTGAGATCCGTGGAGGCGACGAGAGACGTGGGACCGGCTACCTGGGAAAATTGGCTACTTGCTTCCAGCGCAGCTTCTGAAGCATCCTCGAAGTTGTGCTCTGGGGATTGAGAAGCCCCAACCCCGAGCACCATCTGCACCGAAGATCAGCCCTCCACACTCCACGAGTTCTGCGTGGGGCCCTTCTGCATTTTCCTGCTCGACACGTCTGTCCGGTTGCTTGCCCGTTGGCTAGTAGCCTTTGTGACGACGAACCCTTAACTTTTCACCACTGGTTTGGCTCCTCCAGACTGGCCCCTGCTTCCCTGTGAAAGAGAAGCACCTCAGGCCTTCCTGGTCTGCAACAGAAGCGAATCCTTCATCCTGCGTGGGTTGCGCTTGCCAAGGCTTGTTGGGTCCGAACTCGACATCGACGCCGCCAACAGCAAGAGCCCTCGTGGGACAGCTCGCCTCCTGGTTCTGGTCGCCCTCGACGCCTCCTGGTACCCGTGGCTGCTGCGACAAGCTTCACCTCTTCACCTGCATCTTCACGACATCGCCTGGTTCCTTCCCGGCTCCTGGCTGGTGACCTAGACTCTGTCCCCTTTGCTTGCAGGTACCCTCCTTCTTGATTCCAATCTTGGGATCCACCGGACACTCTTCACTGACTGCCTGTCAGCATCTTTTCTTCAGGCATCCATAGGAGTCGACGACGAAACCCAACGCAAGTTCACACCTATGCACCCGCAGCCCGTGGGCTAGGTAAACTGAGTACTCCGGTGCTCACAAGGGTATTGACTATCCTAATGTCTAGTTTCCAAGTCTCTAACTCCTAGCTCCTTCCGAAGTGTCCTAAAACTCTTTATTTCTAAACATTACTATTTCTATCGACTTTAACGCATTACGCGTGAGTGTTTCCACTCTGCACCTGAATCCCGTGGGCCTCCCACTGCCTAGTAACTGGTAGTATAGTGTAGCCCCAGCGATTCCATAGGCCTAGGCCTAACCTGTGTTCGTGACAGTGGTCCTTATACCACTTACTTAGTATATGGTTTGCGTGGCCCCTAGGGCCTAACTGTATTACTTACCTGTGTAACTTATGTATGCTTAAATAAGACTGTGTTGTACTTACCTCGAATCTCATAAAGAGTGCTGGGGGTATTTTTGACTAGAATAAATACATTCTATTTTTATATATCTGTTGTGGTGTCCTTTCATTTAATATTCAAGGGATTGCAAATGGTATAACAGCTGGCTTCACATGCCATACAGAGTTTAGCCTAAGACTGCCCTTGTCCATGCTACCACTAGGATTGCTGGACTATAAGGTTGACTTTACAACCAATCACCATAAGGGTTGTTTGCACTAATACAAGGTGTACACTAGAACTAGTGACATCATATCTCTCTCTCTCTCTCGCGCGCTCTCTCTCTCTCTCTCTCTCTCTCTCTCTCTCTCTCTCTCTCTCTCTCTCTCTCTCTCTCTCTCTCTCTCTCTCTCTCTCTCTCTCTCTCTCTCTCTCTCTCTCTCTCTCTCTCTCTCGCTCCCTCTCTCTCCCTCTCTCTCTCTCTCTCGCGCTCCCTCTCTCTCTCTCTCCCTCTCTCTCTCCCTCTCTCTCGCTCTCCCTCTCTCTCGCTCTCCCTCTCTCTCTCTCTCTCTCGCTCTCCCTCCCTCTCTCTCTCCCTCTCTCCCCCTCCCCTTCCGGATGCACCATCAGTCTGGGACAAGGAAGGGTCTACTTATCACCATGTCAGGGTCAAAGAAGAAAAAGTACAGACATATATCCAAAATATTGTTTACTGAATTGATGTCCTTCCACCTTATATGTTCATAAGGAAACGTCTGGGATGCTCGCCTTGATGCACGTAACTATGTCAGAGATTTCTAAATTAATTTCAGTCTCTCATAAGATTTAGTATATAAGAAATGCCACTTGTCAGGAGAGGTCCTTTGCCCAGATTATCGCACAAGATTCTGCCAGAGACGGTCTCACTTACTGCCAGAGCATTTCTAAGATGCTACATCTTGTCTGCTGCTGATAAAGCAGAGTCTCTGAGAAAGGCAGCTACAACAGCACGTTTGCCTTTTGCAGGGCGCACTGCCTTCACGCTTCTGCCTTAACAACAGCTCTTGCTTTCAACAAGGTATGCGGTGCGTCACTTCTCCCTAAGAAACTCTAGACTGTAATTGCTCTACTTTCCACACTGCCTCAGTGTAGCGCATAGAAGTAGGTTTTTAGGGTGTTAGGTTTTAGTTGACATTTTAACAATGTTGAAATGGTAATTTCATTCTTATTACTCACAACGTGCCTTCTTGCTGTTTTTATGATATGCTTCGTAGTTATTGTAGGTGTACTAAGAAACAGATTCATCCTGTTGTGAAAAATGCTTTTTAGTTAAGTGTTGATTCTTCTTAGTGCACTGTGTGTATGTGATATTGTCAATAATAATTTCTGTTACCACGGACTCCCTCGCCCAGCTACAGATATTGTTAGTAACCCAAAAGCAATAACTCTACTTCAACAATGTATTGGATGGGGTTCTGCAGGGCTACAATAACCTGACTTTCACATTCTGCGCTAGTGCATTGAACTGAGTTCACCTGTGTCACACGTGGGTGGAAAAGCAGACGTTCTAGAATTACACCAAAGTCGTTTATACAACAGCAGAAGTGACAGAGCCATTCCACTTGTAAACACCATCTCCTGCGAGCAGATGTCAGTTCCTTTCTTCCCGTGCCCTTCTTCTGTCTGACGACGACTTTTCAAAGTGTGCTAGTGAATACTGTCCTCACCGAAAAAGATAGGATTCAAGACATGCCTAGATTGCAGGAAGCAAATGTCAGTCACGGACCCACATGAGGTATGCCTGTGGTGCTTGGGCAATGGAAACGACTCTTAAGTCATCTGACAAGTGTGCCTTTATGCAGCCACAGGCAATTAGGGATCCTCTGCATTGCCGAACATAAGCGGTCATGGTCAAAGCGCATGTCTCAATCTGGCCAAATCCCTGTCATGAGGCCGCTTAAATGAAGAGTTAATTTTTCTGGTCAGTCTTTTGGTGAATGTTGTGATCAAGGCGCAATCACAAGAAATTCAAATGGGGCTCCACCCCTATCCCGCCACTCAGTCTATTTCCTTTGAATATGAAGAAATCCTGCAATTGGTGTTGCCATGCTTCGAATTCTTTGGGCTGTCATCTGCATCACAGCAAATAGCCTATAAAGATGTCATTCTGCAGACCAATGGTTCCATTCCTGCAGCCTTTGCAGACAGATCCATGCTGACCCTGGCAATGACTTTCATTCTGGTGCCAAGGTCAACATTGGACCCGTCTATGCTGGTGCTGATGTCCTACTCACTAGGCCTAATTAGTCCAAAGACAGTCTAGGCTTGGTTGCGTTTCCTTCAGAAGAGGTCCTCACCTTGCAGTTTGGGATGGACTCCAGTGAAGAACAGGTTTAATACTGATTTGCATGCCTCTGACTACAGTGTCAGGGTGGGTGAAAAACAATGGCCTGAAAGGCGGACGTGTGCAATGACCATTGGTTGAGATTAATTAATTCATTCCTTTCATCACTTTGTTGTAGTTGATGCACTAATTGTGACTGTTATGTCCAGATAATACTAATCATTAATCCACAAAAGGGCTGGTCTGGTAACTAGGCCTCAAGAATTTTGCTCTGGTGCTTGGCCCCTTGATTTTCCACTGAATTTTCAATATTGTTGGTGTAACTCTGGCAATTGGGGGAAAGCAGCCGTAGAGAATGAGCTGTAGCATTGCTATTCTTGAAGAACTGCAGTGCTGAATTTGCCTTTTCGCCAGATGGTCTGGCTCTGTCAAAGGGAAACGTTAATAGGAGAACTTGGATGTTCCTGGAAACCCAGTGACATGCATCCAAGCATGGTGTTGGATTCCGAAACTGGTGTGAATTTCCCAGGTCGCAACAGTCTGCATGGGTCCAGGCTGAACCTCTGATGCCTTGCTGCTTCCTGGCTGTCTTGAACATTTTGTGTGGATAAGTTTCAGAATGCCCCAGTAGGGCAGGCACTATATTACTCACCGTTTTCCAGAGCTCATTGGTATAGTGATCCAAGCGACACACAGCATTCATTGATCAATGTGCCAATTTATAGCTCATGACGTCAGTCTTGTTGTCAGTCAGTAAGTCTGTAAATGCATTTGGATTGATGATACTGGTGGATTCTTGAACAATAAGTATTCACATTTGAAGGCCTAGTCTGCAAGCTCTCCACCAGAAGGTTGGCATTAGTGTCTAGAGTAGGCAGCTGCATATCAAACACCTCTGTGGCTCTATAGTCCTAATGGATACTTGTAAGTGCAGATTCCTCACCTTGTGGATATTCCCCAGGCACCAGGCTAGATCTGAAAATGTTTAAAGCAGTACTTCTGGTGTGTGGCTCTGCACCAAATTCTTTCTGCTATGGAAGTGACAAGCGGAGCTGCATATAAGTGTCACCCATGTGTGATGACGTCAGTTTCTTTCTTTCCGCACCTTCAGACGCAGATCCGGAGCTACTCCTTGAACTTTCAGACCACAAATGGTATCGATTTACCAGTGTGTAGAGGAAAATGTCACCCCCTAAGACTGCAAGTTCAAACCGTGTAAGGACTGGCACTAAAGATGTCTGTGAAGGGTCCTCTCAAGGTATGCTTATGATGTCTGGGGCGTTAGCATGATTTCAGTGTCTGCAACGACTGTGCCCCAGATAATCGTTGTGCCAAGATGATCGTTGTGCCAAGTACAGAGATCTGGGCCTAAATCCATCGTTTTTTTGCTCACCATGATATTCCAGTTTGGACCCAGCCATATGCAAATCAATCTTGACCCTGCGCCCAATGGGAACAGTCCAGCCCGAAATGCCAGGCCAGGTCTTCCCTGGACTGGAAACAAGCATCCCAGGACTGGTTTCAGGCTTTCAGCCCTCATCAGCCAGGATAGCTTGACTCCAGTGGCATGGAGAGCACTGGACCCACGTCTGGGCATACCCGTCCCACTCGGGGTGACAAATGCAAAATGAACAATTGTTGGACAGAATGCAGAACAATGTCATACATTCACCCCAGTACATAGATCTGGGCCTAAATCCACCGTTTTTTGCTCACCATGCCATTCCAGTTTGGACCCAGCCTGGTTTGGCATTGTTTGGGTATTTATTCTATCGTAAGGAATCTTTAACTACGGTCTCAGATGAACAAGTTACTTACCTTCGGTAACGATGTATCTGTAAGAGACATTAGTAGTTATAGATTCCTTACCGCCCCACCCATCCTCCCTGTTCTGCAAACTGACTTCTAGGGATAGGGACTTCCTTACAGGGCCCTAGTTATGTGCACCAGTGGTCAGTGTCTTGCATGGATTTGTGCTTCTGGCATGGAAAGTCATGTCAGAACTGATGTCAGCGCGCAGGAGTGGCGTTTAAGTAGACAACGCCACGTCATCCCGGCGACCACAATGCCGAACTCGGGTTGACCGATGCCACCTACTGACGTCAGGGGTATTGCTGAGAAAAAATGTCTCCGGATCCAGTCTGACGCCTGGGGATAATTCTAAGGTAAGGAATCTATATCTACTAATGTCTCTTACAGATAAATTGTTAGAGAGGGTCAGTAACATATATACATATCAGTCTCCAGTAGGTAGTTACAGTTAGGACGATGTTTCTATAGGAAAAGCATTTATTTTTTGTCTTGCCTATAACTTTGAAACAGTTTGACAAATCTTCACGCTCTTTTCCCAAAACAGTGTCTAGGTGAGGCTTGTTGTGCATGCAAAGCTTCAGGGTGAACCATCAGGAGGGGACCAAGAAAAGGCGTTGGGGTAAACAAAAGTGTGTTTCACTTCACAGACTTCTAGTTGCAGATTCCTTACCTTTCAATTTCCCAGGCGTCAGACTGGATCCATAAACTTTTGCGTGTGCAATACCCCAGCGTGCTGTCTGGTGGCTCAGTTCGGCTCCTCATGGCATCGTTGATGCTGGATGTGATGTTGCGGTCACCTACATAGGTGCCACACTGACGTATGAACATCCGTTATTTCATTTCCGTGCCAGTTAGCGCTGATCCGGAGAAGAGCTATCCCTCTTTCTCTTTATCACAGCCTTTTTTCAACATTTTTTTGATGATCTTTACTTATGTGTTTAGGGAATGTCCTCTAAAAAGGTAGGGTGCAAGCAGTGTGGTGCCTGTCATTGCGCCATGTCGGTTACTGACCCGCACCTTGTGTGCTTATAGTGTCCTTAGCACGACCACATCACAAAGTTGTGCTCGAACTGCCGAGCCATGGCGTCAAAGGATTTTAGGGAGTGGTCCCTAAAGCTCCTTGCAGTCTGGCAGTCAACACCATCTAGCTCGACTCCTCAAATGAGGAATAGGTGGTCATGGGACCACTCCAGGAGCCCCAAGTCTTCTATGTTGCACTCGAGCTCCTCAGGACACTCGGTGAAGAAGCACAAAAAGAAGTAGTCTAGACAGGCTTCAACTTCACTTCGTTCATCGAGGGTTGACAAGATGAGTAAGGAACATTGACATTCCAGGGACTGTTCTGCAGAGCTGTTGCCAGGTCCAACTCTGTGCCTCCCCTTGTTTCCAGAAGTCAGAGCAACTGCTGCTTAGGTAAAAGAGTTTTACAAGGCCATGCTCTGAGTATGTGAACTAGTCGACCCCTCTGGTGAGCCTTCGGTCCCTGCGGGGTCGGAGGAGGCCCCATCAGGTTCCGCTGCGATGGCTCCGGCTCCAATGGTGTCTTATGGAACTGATCCCGGATCTGGATTGGCGTTGGTCAATGTGACCTTCCCGGCAAAGGCCTGTAGTCGATGGTCCCAGCACCATACCTCCTCTTATCCCTGATGACTCTGAGTCGAAACGGCAAAGATCGAGAAAGAATCCGGCATCGACGGAGCCCAGTGGCTCTAGGTAGTTGCCTGAGTATTTTGAGGAGCATGCAGGCCAGGAATATACGGGAAGAGTGGGATGAGTCTCTGGACCTTTTCAAACACCAGTTATACACCCCTAGCAATAATTTGGACTGGTATAAGGAACTAGCAGAGGCCAGTAGACTAGACACATCTCCAGATACTGATATTCTCTTGCCACCTACCGTGGCCACGGAGGAGGGAGCCTCTTAAGCAATGGTGGTGAAGAAAGAAGCAGAAGTCCTGGAGCTGCCCTCAGTGCAGGTCAAGACTAACCTCTTGATCGAAGTGCTTTGGCCTGGGCTTTCCTCATCTGGACCCCTTTTGCCCTTCAGTGAAGCACTGACAGATGTCCTTTTAGGCATTTGGTCCAAGCCCATCACAGGGGCTCCTGTGAATTGGACAATAGCACGTCGCCATTGCCCTGCCTCGGGGGATCCTAGTTTCTTCAGCCAACACCCACCCCTGCGAGCTTGGTGGTCCAAGTCTCAATATCCCATGGCATTTTCCCTGCCGCTCCCCCGAACAGGGAACCCAAGAGGCTGGACACACTTGTGAAGAACATATTTTCTTTCACCAGTCTAGCATTGCGGTCGGTGAACACTGCATGCCCTTTGGGCTGTTTCTCCAGTACCTTATGGGAGACAATTGCTTAAGGGCTGCCCAAGGTCCTGGAGGAGGTCCGGGCCATCTCTCCCAAGCATTGAAAGACGGGAGAGATTCACCATTAGGTGTGGTCTTGATACATCTGACTCGCTGGGCAGTGCTGTTTTGTTGACGGTGGACTTGCGGTGCCACGCCTCACTGAGAACATCTGGCTTTATGGGGGATGTCCAGGCCAATCTCATGGACCTGCCCTTCGATGGGACTCTTCTCTTCAAAGAGAAAGTAGATTCGGCACTGGAGCGCGTCAAGGATTCGTGGGCTACTACCAAGTCTTTGGTCCTTTCGGTGACACCATGCACCCAGTCTGCCTTTTATCCCTTTTGTGGCTATGGAAGGGGATTTCATCCGTGCTAGCCATACCCCAGCCATGACCTTCGCAGGCTTCCCAAGTTGTGCGGGGACGTGGATGCAGTGCATTCTGATCACAAGGGAATGGTAGCCAAAAGTCTTCCGCCACCAACGCCTCAGTAGATGCACCCCCAAAGCCTTCCTAATTTGGTTCTGCAGGACCAAGGGTGCCCAGTTGGAGGGTGAATCCAATATAATCTCCTCCACTGGCTGTCCATAACATCGGACAAAAGGGTCTTGCAGATCATCTTACTTTGCTCCAAGAGGAAGTTACAGCTCTCCTAGCAAAAGGGGCAATAGAAAGGGTTCCGATATCAGAAGTAGGTAGTGGTTGTTATTCCCGCTACTTTTTGAAACCCAACCTCTGAACCATCAATCTCTTCCTCAAAAAGAAGAAATTCAAGATGCTCCCTTTGGTTCAGGTCTTGTCTACCCTAGACCAAGAAGATTGGCTTGTAGTGTTGGACTTGCAGGATACCTATTTTCACATCCCCTTCCTGCCACCCCACAAGCTTTACCTGCGGTTCAAGGTAAGAGATGAGCACTTTCAATTCACTGTGCTCTCCTTTGGCTTTACCAGAGTCCCTGAGGTGTTCATCAGGGCGATGGCGGTGGTGGCAGCTCATCTACTCAGGTTGGGGGTTTCAGTCTTCCCCTACCTCGACGACTGGCTGATGAAGGCTGCCTAGCCCTAGACTGTTGTTTCCCACCTCCAGACTACGACGGACTTTCTGCATTCACTGAGGTTCCCTTTAAACGTGCTGAAGTCACGCAGTGCAGGTTTGAGCTTATCCTATCGAACAGCGAGTCCAGGATTCAGGTTATAATACCGATGTTTCAACCTCTATCCTGAATTTCGGTGAGAATGACTGCTGGTCCTCATGGCCTCCTACATCCTGTTGGTAAATCATGCCAGATGGCATATGCGGGCTCTGTAGTGGTTCCTGAAGTTCCAGTGGTCGCAGCATCAAGGGAATCTCTCCGATGTGGTCTAGATCTCAGAGGGAATTGCAAAGGGGTTGCAGTGGTAGCTAAAGAACTGCGATTGGGCCAGAGGGAGACCCCTCTCCCTTTCCTAACCAGATCTCACAGTAGTAACAGATGTAGCTCCTGGGAGAGGGCGGCCATCTGGGAGAGTTGGAGATCAGAGGACTCTGGTCTCCAGCGGAATTTAGAATCCACATCAACCTGTTGGAGCTCCGGGCGATCCGACTAGCATTGAAATAATTTCTTCCTCCAGTCAAGGGGAAGTTAGTGCAAGGGTTCACGGACAACACCACCACCATGTGGTACTGCAACAAGCAGGGTGGGGTGGGGTCCCGCATCCTTTGTCAAGAGGCCATGTGTTTCTGGACATGGCTGGAACAGCAAGACTTAACCCTGGTGGTTCAACACCTGACAGATTTTTTGAACGCCAGGGAGACTAACTTAGCGTTTGATGCCTAGTGGATCAGGAATGGTGTCTCCAGTCCGAGGTCGCACAAGGTCTCTTTCAGCAGTGGGGAGAGCCTTGTTAGAAATGTTTGCCCCTAAAGAGAATGTGCAATGCTGGCAGTTTTGCATGTGGAATTTTCCAAGGTGACTATCGGTTGGCAAACCTTTTAGTCACAAGTGGAGCTCAGGCCTCCTGTATGCCTTTCCGCCCATACCACTTCTGTCCAGAGTTCTCAAGAAGATCAAGCATGACCAGGCCCAAGTCATTCTAGTGAATCTGGACTGGGCATGGATAGTTTGATATCACAAGTTTCTGAATATAATCCGATCAGGCTGCCCCTTTGGGAGGATCTTCTGTCACAGCAGCATGGGAAAGTCCTAGACATGAGCCCGTCAAGTCTCCGCCTTCTTGTGTCGAGATTGAGCACCAACAGTTGATAGCTTTTGACCTTCCTCCTGAAGTTTGTACAGTTATTCTGGTGGCCTGGTGGCCCTCCACCAATTCGGTATACGCCTGCTGTTGGCAAAAATGTGTAAAATATTGTATAGTAAATTATATTGACCTCTTTCTTCCTCTCGTTCTGATATTTTACTCTCTATTCTTAACATTGCCCAAGAAGTCTCTGCTCTGGGTACTCTCTGCTCACTCAGGTGACAGGAAGACCAGATAAAGGAGAAGTACTAGAATTAACCAGGGTTAAGACTCTACGGCATGAGGAGTAGATTAGAATAACCCCATTTTCAACTCCCTGAGAAGGCGTTTAAGGAAGTACAGCATCGTAGAGACTTCGGGAGGACTTTCCCCTATCTGGGGCCGAGTAAATAGTAAAGAGAAAGATCGGCACATCGCACTCTGGGAACTGTGAAAAGAGAATGATTACTTGAACGCAGGGTGCAAGTAGGGTGGTAAGGAGTGATAAGATTTTGCAGATACTGATGTCCTGAGCACAAGTGGATTTTATACATATAGCACAGTGTCCTGAAGCGCTTGTCCGCTTTCCTGCGTCTCCCTGGCCATCCCTCTTTATTTAAGTCTCCTATTGTAAATAGGTTTCTGAAAGGGCTTGTACATATGTTTCCCCCTACGCCCTTCATCAAGACTCCGTGGGATCTGAACATGGTTCTCACTTACCTCATGTGTGCTCCATTTGAGCCATTACACAATTGTCCCCTCCAGCTGCTTACCATCAAGACAACCTTTCTAGCGGGAATAACATCTGAAGGTAAGGAATCTGCAGCTAGAAGTCTGTATCAGATGAACAAGTTACTTGCCTTCGGTAACACATTATTTGGTAGAGACACTATCTAGCTGCATATTTCTTGCAGACACACCCATGCCTCCCCGCTCTGCAGACACGTTTTTAAGGCTAGGGTTGCTCCCTTTTTAGGGCCCTAGTTTGGACATACTTTGGTCAGTCCACTGCATGGCTCTGCACTTCTGGTGTGGAAAGTTGTGAAAAGTAACTGACATCCGTGTGCCTGGGTGGTGCCTAAATAGGTGACTGCAACGTCACATCCAGCTCCAATGACGCCGGCGCCGCCATGAGGAGCCGAACGGAGCCACCTGACGGCCCATAGGGGTATTGCTTACGCAAAAGTTACTGGATCCAGTCTGACACCTGGGAAATTCAAAGGTAAGAAATTTACAGCTAGATATTGTCTCTACCAGATAATGAGTTACCAGAGGTAAGTAACCTTTTCATTAATTCCCATAGAGTATTTTGACACGCCTACAGCCCGAACTGCTGGACGGAATTACACCAACTTTGTCAGAAAGGTAGATTTTTTCCAGAGATCACACTTTTTATTATTTGGTGTAAACCCGTTCAGTAGTTTTGGAGACATTAAAGGAAAACCAAATTTGTATATCTGAAAGGAGCCTAAGCACCGATCTCATGGTGAGATCTGATTGACTGCCAGCACTTCAACCAAGACGTGTTGGCAGCCATCTTGGGGCTAACATACATGATAGCACCCCATTGAAATGCATTGTAGTGATTGGGAGGTTTTGAGGGTCACACAAAGGCAAACATATGATGGGTAATGACAGATATCTGATAGACGTCTAGCCTCAGATTCCTTTTTTTTTTTTTTTTTTTTTTTATTGGCATTTGTAATTGTTTACAATCGAACAATAACCAAAACTTTTCGGTCACAGCACAACAGCATCCTTCATCCGAATCATTGGTTTGTGTCTTAACCAGAGGTCCTCCACCCCCACCACCCTTCCACTCATATGTCAATCGCTTGGTGAATCTACGGAAACACTTTGCAGATATTGAGTTAAATATACCCAGTAGTCTCTGGGTGTTGATCCAGCAGGGAGCTCCTCTTCGTAGGTCCTCAGGGTATCCCTACAGTACGTTAGGTCCGTGAGCCAGTCTTTCAGTTTTGGGACCTTCTTTCCATACCAACAGAGCGATACCCGTCTTTTGGCCATTAGTAATGCAATCATGCAAAATCTGCGCTTTAGGGCCCGTATCTCGGGCAGCAACCCTAGCAAACAGGTCTTAGCCTCACAGCGCACCTCACTTCCCACCATGGCCCCCAGCAATCTTGTCACCTGCTCCCAGTATCTCCCCACCGCCTCACACGACCACGCCAGATGTATGAAATCTGCACCATCAGCCCCACATCGCTCGCATCTAGCATCCCCACGCAGCCCATAACGGTGTAGCCTAGCCGGTGTGTAGTATGTTTGGTGCAGGTATTTAAAATGTAGTATGCGGAGATTACCATTGGGCGTCAGCATTCCCGTCAGGGTGCAGGCAACCGTCCACTCTTCCTCTGTTAGCTGTGTATCTAGACAGCTCTTCCATTTCTCCATTGAGGTGTGCGTGTTCCCCGCTATGTCCCCCTGTAGTTTTGTATAGAGTGTAGACACCAGGTGTCGTTTAGCAGGTGTGGTGATCAGCCATTGCAACGCAGTCAGCTCTTTCGGTTCCAGCGGGTAATCTGGATACAGTTCCTTCACGGCTCTTTGCAGCCGGTAATAATTGAAGCGAAATAGCGTAGACATGTTACTGATGAATGTGAGATGTTCAAGTGTTTTAAAAGTCCCGTTATCGTACAAATCTCCTACTGTGTCAATGCCTACCTGCCGCAGCAAGTCCAATCCCACTCTTTCTTGTGTTACTGATATAGCCGGATGCCATTGGAGCCTGAGCGCCGGGGCATACAGCGGCAATTTATTGGCCAGTCTGCCCATGGTATGCCATGCTTTGTTCGTTGTGTCAATGGTGTTTATGTCTTGCGTATGCAGTGGCGGCCTACGATGGGTGATAATCGCCTCGAGTGGGACAGGCAGCGCATCTCCCTCTTCTATCGCAGTGTGGGTGAGAAATGGGATCCTGTGGTACCAGTAGTGTGCGTACTGTGCCTGCGCACAAAGGTAATAATGATAGAAGTCTGGGACCCCGAACCCTCCTTGACTGTACGGTAGCGTGAGTGTCCGCATCTCCACCCTGGCCGTCTTTCCCGCCCAAACAAGCCGGAGGACCAACGAGGTAATCCTGCGGAACACCTCCATTGGGGGGTGTATAGGGATGTTAGTGAACAGGTAAAGTAGCTTCGGCAGGAGCACCATCTTGACGATAGCAATACGGTCAGCCAGCGATAAAGGCAGCTGAATCCATCTTCCCACCCTCTCCTCCAGTGTGTCAATCGCCGTCCCGTAGTTAGACCTGATAACAATTTCCGGGTCCCTGTGAAACCATACCCCCAAATATTTTATCGGGTCCGTTTTCCACTCCAAGGGATAATCCATGGGGTGCGGATGCGTGGTATCAGTCAAGGGAATAATCAGGGATTTGGCCCAATTTATGGTGACCCCAGATTTACGTGCAAATTTTATGTATTCCCTCAAAAGTGGATTCAGATTGGTCTGTGAGTCCCTCACGTAGAGTAGCATATCATCTGCGTACAGGGAGATGTGCAACGGCCGTTGCGGAAACTGCAGGGCCGAATAATGATGCCCCTGTCGTATCTTGCAGGCGAGCGGCTCCAGTGCTATAGCAAACAAAAGAGGGGACAGCGGGCATCCCTGTCTCGTCCCTCTCCGTATAGCAATGGTGTCTGACATATAGTTATTCACCCTAATCCTCGCCACAGGTGCATCATATAGTAAGTGGATCCATTGAAGGAACGCAAGTGGGAATCCCATCCTCCGCAACACCTTAGTCATATATTTCCATTCTAGAGAATCAAAGGCCTTGGCTGCGTCTAGGAAGACCGCCGCCGCCTTCGTCTCAGGTGTTAAGTAATGCGCAAGCGCAAATAGTGTCCGCGTATTGTGAGCAGTGGAGCGTTCTGGTATGAATCCAGACTGGTCAGGCAAGATCAGTCTGGGCATCAGCGGGTTCAGACGTGCAGCAAGCAATTTAGCTAAGATCTTGTTATCCACGTTTATGAGGGACAGTGGTCTATAGGAGTCACAAAGCTCCGGATCTTTCTGTGGCTTGAGGAGGGCCAGTAGTATTGCTTCCCGCAACGTGGGCGGCAGTCGTTGTTGCTCATGTGCGTTTCCATACATTTCCACTAGACGGGGGGCCAGCTGGTCAACAAACGCCTTATAAAATTCGCATGTAAAGCCATCGGGGCCCGGAGCCTTACCATTCGGCAGTGACTTAATTATTTCCTTGACCTCCTCTACTGTGATAGGTTGGGATAGATATTCGCGATGTGTGTCCGATAGCCACGCTATCGCCACGTCTTCGAGGTACTCCCCGATTTCAGCCTCAGCGGCCGTAGGCCTGGAGGCATACAGCTCTCCGTATGCATCCATAAATTCCCCCAGTATTTCTTGCTCGCCATAATGTCGGTCCCCCCATCGTCCACGGATCACCTGTATGTTCTGCGGCGCACGTCCCTCACATATTTTAGCCGCCAGTCGCCCTCCTGGTCTGCCGCCCTCCCCATAGGCCCTTGCAATCTGTCGTTTCAAGGTATATTTAATTTCATCGTCCGCGAGGCTCTGAAACTCGGACAGTGTAGTCCGAATGTCCCCCAGTAGCCGAGCATTTTGTGTGCGTTCGTAGTCGCTTTCTAGGACTCGGAGTTTATCCTCTTTGGCTCCGAGTTGCCGTCGGATGTCTTTAAGTATGCCTGCATTGGTGCTGATGCAGACGCCGCGTATAGTAGCCTTGCAGGCCTCCCAGAGCACTCCCGGGTCGGTCGCTGTAGGCGCGTTATTGTCAAAGTATTCCTGTATCGCCTGCCCGATGGTATCAGCGTACAGGGGGTCTATGAGAGCTTTAGCATTGAATCTCCAACTGAACGGAGGTGGCGTGTAGTCCGGGAGCTCCAAGGCGAGGAGCACCGGGCTATGATCGGATAGCGTTCTAGGCAGGTGACGAACCTCCCTTGTCCATCGTGCAACGTCGCCCGAGACCAGCCAGTAGTCTATACGAGACCAGCTACCGCGCGACGTAGTCACATGAGTGGCTTCTAGGTCATCCGGATGTCTATGCCTCCAAATATCAGTAAGCGCCTTATCAACCATTATGTCCTGTAGGACATGAAGGGCGTGCCTATGTGGCTCCGCTGTCGCCCCAGAGCGGTCAACGTCATCGCAGAGCGCAATATTAAAGTCTCCACCCCACACCACATGGGGAGCCTGGAGGTCGCGCAGTTTGCTCCACAGCGATTGGTAGAACTGCGGATCGTCCACGTTAGGCCCGTAGACATTCACCACAGCCAGTCTCTGTCTCCGCAGGAGACCAGTCAGAATAACAAACCGTCCCATGTCATCCTTCTCAACCGACTCAATGGTATATTTCAGCCCTTTTTTTATCAATACCATCACCCCCCGTGCATAGGAGGAGTAAGAGGAATAGTGTACGGACTCAGCCCACCTACGGCCCACATTAACTCGGCGTGACGGTGCGCAGTGTGTCTCCTGTATGAGTGCAATATCTACGCGCTGTCTGTCCAGGTATGCCAGTGTCTGCCTGATTTTCTTGGGGTTGCCAAGTCCTCGGACATTCCATGTGATTAATCGAAGCAATCTCGCACCTACTCCGCTATCAGCCATCTCCTAGCAGTATCAGTCATACAGCAATCACCCTCACACCTAGCGGGCGCGTCCCTATAGCTGTCGCAGTGGGTATGGACCCTCAGTAACCTGAGCAAATTTACTCGGAATTCAGCGATGCGTCTCATGCACAGTGACCAACATTGCAACTTCCCAACCGTAACCCGCTTCCCCCCACCCACTTCAGCACCCCAACTATGCCAAAGACATACCCCATAACTAATGTCAAACATTAAGGTAACTGGATTCGGGGATCTCCCTCGTTGGGGGACCGCCTAGATCACACCTCTCCATCCAACTTAATGGATGTGGACGGGGACAAATTCCTGTTCAGGACCCCAAGGATCCCACATCTATGTAAGCATCGTATCGACCCTCCCCAGGGTCTGTCGCAGTCTCAGCAGCGTTCACAGCGTCCCATTTGTAGCATTACTGTCCCGGCGGCAGAGAGTCTTTGTCCCAGCCATCCGCTCCTCCCTCCACCCGCATCTGACCCACATACCTATGGTATAGTCCTGGCAGTCAGGGCTCATGTCTCACGCTGTTCATCTGGGTGGTTTGTCTGCCATCCCCGACAGAACGAACGCCAGCCCCTCAGGGAGCGGCCGTTTCCAACTGTGTGCAGTCTCTGTCCGATAGGGGAATCCTACCCCTGAACTTCCGCGATCTGGAGCTCCTGCAGCACCACCCCGACTTGTATAGTAGCAGTTTTACCGGCGTCCAGCCCTTCAGAGGCCCCGGCCTGGTCATTCACAGCAAATGCACTCGCAGTCTGTGCCATGGTGGAAGTCTCCTCGTCTGGCCTGTCGCCCTCCGTTATTCACCCCGTCGAGGTCGCGTGTTCAGCACGTGGTGTAGAGCAGCTGCGCCGGTCCTCGGTGGTCCGTGTGCACAATAATTTAGTCAGCGTCCGTGGCTTCCTCAACTCTCCGTCTCTTTTTGCGCTTAGCTCCGATTTTTTTGATAAGTTCAGACGCCTCTCGGGGCGAGTGGCACAGTACCGCACGTCCGTCGTGCGTTATCCGCAGCCGGGCAGGGTAGAGCATGGCGTAGTCAACCCCCATATCACGAAGCTTTTTCTTTACCGGATTGAACTCTTTCCGCGCTTGTTGGACTGTGAGGGTGAAGTCCGGGTAGAATGCCAGTTTGTTTCCTTGGTGCGTGATCTGCTGTTTCTCACGCGCTATTCGAAGGACAACATCACGGTCCCTGTAGTTGAGGACTCTGGCGACTATGGGCCGCGGGGGTGCCCCAGGCTTTGGCCTTGGAGCCAGCGACCTGTGTGCTCGCTCAATGAGGAACATTGGGGACAGGTGCTCCGCGCCCACAACGTCCTTAATCAGCTCCTCAACATACGTTTCCATCCTGCCCGTGTTGGTAGATTCCGGAACCCCCGTGATTCTCACATTATTGCGTCTTGAGCGCGCTTCCAAATCCTCCGTCTTTTGCCTCATCACCTCCAGCAGTCTCTCAGCCTCCGTACATTTTTGAGTGGTGGTTTGGGAGGCGTCCTCCAGTGCCCCGATTCGGGTCTCTGCCTCCGTTAGCCGCTCTCCGTGCGCATCCAGCTTCGCCGCCATGTTGTCGACACGCAGTGTGATGGTATCAAGTTTACCATGTATGTCCTGTAAGCTCTGCTGGATGGCCCTCAGCGCCTCCGCCATGCCCTGTGGCGTTGTGTCGTCAGCCCCCGTTGCGTCGTCTGGTGGCAGAGTGGCGCCTTTGGTCTGGCGCTTGGTTTCAAAGGGGAGCTTCGTTTGTGTCTTTTCCGGGTTTCCCATAGTGTCCGAGTGCGCCGCTGGGCCCCCCTGGGCCCCGCCGACTAAGATCAACTATCGGGCCCTCTGCAGACGGAGTTCGGGGGTGTCACAGCCGAACGGCAGGTTCACAGCTCTCTGCAATGGTTCCGTTGTTCAGCTCCTCATTCCAGCTCTCTGTCCCGCATGGGTCCCAGCGCCGCCATTCAGCGCAGTTGCGTTCAGTACATGGCCCAGCTATTTCCGTTCCGCCAGCAGTCTCACACGCTCACCGCCATCCGCTGGGCTCTATATGTGCCGATCTTGGGCGCAGCGCACGTGGATCTCTCCACCGCCCGGGTCCACCATGCTCACGAGGCCAGCCTGCAGCAGATGTCCTCCCTATTGGCCGGCGAGGCGCTCCTCGGTCCCGCAACGGGGGTCCCAGCAGTCTCCTCACCTCTCCGCTCTCGTTGCCCCCGCCGCAGCACAGCGTTATGCACCTCCGCCGATGCGGTCACATCGTCGCCGAGCCCCCGCCTCCTCCGCGGTCAATCGGACAGGCGGCCAGCGTGGAGGCTCTCACGGGGCCCCCTCCGCGCACCGCAGTCCGTGCCTGTGCCCCCGGGGCTTCCGCAACGTGACAGGAGTGAGCTTGTAGTGTCCAGGCGGCGACCACTTCCCTCACCAGCGTTCTTCCTCATCAGCAATGCCGACGCCACTCAGAGCGCGTCTTCGTGTCGGTGGGCGCCGCCATCTTGGGAGCCGTTAGCCTCGCACGCCCGAAAGCTTTGGAGTTCGTTTTTTCAGGGAAAGCGGGGCTCTCGATCGACCCTCTCAACCCCCTTCCGTGAAGGGCAGCTTCCGATCATTGCTGCGATGTGTTTCTGGCCGCGGCGCTTCCTCTGTCATGCTTTTTGCGCCATTTTCGTTCCCCGTCCGGCGGAGCTGTCTCAGGAGGCAGCCATTCCGCTGTGCGCCCTCTAGCGCCCCCCTAGCCTCAGATTCCTTAACTTAGAATATCCCCAGGCATCAGACTGGTCCGGAAAATCTTGCGCAGCAGCACCTTTGCGCGCCGGGGGGGCGGCGCCGCACGGTTCCGCCCTGACGTCATCCATGGACGTGATGTCAGCAGGGCCATATATGCCCTGCCCCGTCGCACTGACATCAGTTTTCTTCTTCTCTGCGTCACAACGCGGACCCTGGAAACCAGCAGTTCCAGGCCTTGTTTTGGGCCTTCTCGTCGTACCGGAACAGCGAGCAATGTAAGGCCTGTGCGCGTCAGATGTCAGGCACTGACACGCACCTTATTGGCATGTGGTGCCTTTGTGTGCACCACGATTCTACGATGCGGCGACTGTCAACAGATGTAGCTGAAGTCCCTACGGGAACGTCGTATGAAGTTGTTGGCCGCACGGCTTCTTCTCGTCGCCTCTCTCCCTCTCCAGAGGGAGCTCGTTCCCGAGGCCGCTCCCGCGAACAGCGCCCTAAAAAAGGTAAACGGAGCCACAAGCTGACTCGGCGATCTCCAAGCTTCTGTCAGGGCTACCGTAATTCTGCTGTGCCACTGACTGCTTGACTTTTCTTTTTCGTTGCAGTCTTCCTTTACGGACCAGTTTTTATCAGAGGCAGGTTGGTGCCTCTGTATTCTCTGTATAGCCGTACGGCTGGGTTGTTTTCGTTTCAAGTCTTCTGTCTGTTTTGCCAAGAGGTTGCCCCTTGCCGTATGTGGGGTGTTGGCTGGTGGCAGGTGTCTGCCTTTGCCTTTGTACGCTCCTGTGGAGTTTTCATTATGGGTATCCCTCTGGGGCTCGTATACCTCCTTTTACTGCGTCCCGCAGGGTCGCATCGCTCTGTTGTCTGTAGTGCTTGGACTGCCGGTTTAGGTCTATGCTGTGTGGTATCTCATAGCCTGGTATCTTACTTTTGTCCTATGATCCGTCTTTTGGTGCCAGCCCCTTCTGGGTTGTTCTCCCAAGTAGGGAGTTGCCGTGGACCTCTCTGTTGTAGGTTGTTATGGCCTTTGGCTTATTCCCCAACAGTTTTCTCCACATCCCCGCTGCTTTTGTGTAGGGATTTCTACGTTCCACGAGCATTCTTAAATGTCGCGGACTCGTGGAGACGGTTCTCCTTGAACCCCTCTCTTCCTGGCGTCTAGGACCTGTGAACTGGTCCTAAGTACTCCCTTGTTAGGCTCGTCTTTTCTTCTAAAATGTCCTGCGAGGGGACTGTTCTCTCTCTTCCGGACTGCCGGCTGACGTTGCTTGTAGCCTGGCATAGTTCCACTTTCTGTGTAACTGCGGATACTTTTGAGCGTACCCTAGTGCCTGGGTTTGGCCGGGTTTCAGCATCTTCTTGAGGCTGTTTCTGCTCCATGTTCTTCCTCATGGCTTGTGCGGCCCGTTGCCTTCTTGCTATTGGGCGCATCTCAGCTGTTCCTGCTGTCTTGCTTCCTGGTGTTTCTCCTGGCCTCGTATGAGCATCTTTCGGGCTGTGTAGGGGCATCCTTTCAATGCTCTCCACATGTCTGACTGGCAAGGGTCTCCGCAGTACTCTTCCTCTGTGGTACATGTGAGGGCGCTACGCGTTCTCTCCACCATACCACTTAACCAGTCCTTTGGGATGGCTTGTCGACTGCCGCATCATGCGGTTCTTTCGCACCATAAGGTTCAGTTCTACTTCACGCCAGTTTCTTTGCTGGGTGTGTTTTTTCTTCCATGTCGGCCCGTGCTGGGCGTGGGTCAGTATCCTGCTGCCTTCGTATCTTTATGGGAGCATGTTTAACAGTGTTTTACCCTGTTCCAGTTATTTAGCTGGGGCTAGCTCTGGCTTCTTGTCGACACCTTGGATACTGTGGATCCTTCATGCATCTTGTCTTCTTTCGAAGTTCTGCATTTTTTTCAATCAGGCACAAGCATTCTGGCTTGGTGTTTTCCTTCTCTCATCCCCTTGGGCTGTGGTGTCCTCGCCTCCCCTTGATTTCCTGCTCTCTTCAGGGCTTAGGGGTCAGGTGGTTGGCTGCGCTGTCACTTCTCTCCCCACTATGTTTTGCCCTTTGGTTGACAACACTCTTTTGGTCATGTTATTGACGTCTGGGTTCTCTCTGGACCTTTGTGGGGTTCAGTCGCAGTCCCGCCTCCTCTAGGGGTATGGCTTTGATATCTATTCTAAGTTAAGGAATCTGCGGCTAGACGTCTCTATCAGATGAACAAGTTACTTACCTTCGGTAACGATGTATCTGGTAGAGACATAGTCTAGCTGCAGATTCCTTAAGCCCGCCCGTCCTCCGACACTCTTTTCAGGTTGGGCTTTTTGCCTTCGCCTCCCTTTAGGTGGCTTTATTCCTCTGCGGGGTGACTACTTCTCTTCACTCCGACTCATGAAGCTTCATTCTGTTTCGGAGCTCTGCTCTGCCCATTCTTGCGATTGGACGGTATGCTCATGTGTCATTTACAACCCCTACCCTGGGTTGTCCAATGTGAATCTAATTCTTCTCTTCTATCTTATTCAACCGCTTGAGGTCTCTTGCCTCCCGTGCAATCTAGCGGTTGCAGTCTATGACAATGCTGCATTCGGCAGGTCCATTTTTCAGATCTGACATCTCCTTTTGGGTGACACTTTATGGTACTTTGTCTTTGCTCCTGGGTTCTGGACTGGCTGTCCTTCACTGTCATAAATTGTGGTTGCAGCCTTTCTGCCGGCTGCTGTGATGGTTCGCCACACAGCTATGGCTCAATGGTGAGTCTTGTGCCTCTGGTGACACAGGCTCACACAGGCCAAGGGTTCAATCCTGCCTCTGCTCTGCATCTTCTTCTGCCTCCGAGGGAGGTTTTGAGCTTAACGATTGTAGGGGTCCCTCCCAGATTGATGCTCTGTTCTTTTCCCTCCCTCAGTTTACAATATACCGTGCCTGGCACTGTCTTTCTATGGTGATGTTTTTTTCACCATACCTTGTTTTTTCTTTTCTTTTTCTGCACACTGTTCCCATATTTTCACAGTTTTGGTGGTGGCTTCGCGCCCTGATGCGGAAAAGTCTTCTGACGAAAACTGATGTCGGCGCGCCGGAGCGGGGCATATATGGCTCCGCTGACGTCACGTCCATGGACGACGTCAGGGCGGATCCATGCGGCGCCGCCCCCTGGCGCGCAGAGGTGCTGCTGCACAAGATTTTCCGGATCAGTCTGACGCCTGGGCATATTCTAAGTTAAGGAATCTGCAGCTAGACTATGTCTCTACCAGGTACATTGTTACCGAAGGTAAGTAACTTGTTCTTTAGTTACAATATAAATCCTTTGTTGATGGTACCATACTAATTTTATGAATTGTGGCATGTTCTAAGGTGATTTTACACGTAAAAAAAAGCCTTCTGCTGGGATTTCATGAATCGTGTTTGCGAGAAAACGGTTTTCTCATGATTTTCCCAAGTAGGTTATAGAACAGGGATACTCAAAGTACGGCCCGGGGGAGGCACGCGGCCCTCCCGACCTTTAATTGCGGCCCCCTGGTGAACAGCAGCACTGAGCTGCTGTTCACATAACAGGAACAGGAAAATTCAGAAAGCTGCAAAAGAAACAGGCATATTTTATTTACACATTTTACACATTAGCTAAAGTAACCATAAGAAAGAAAATAAAGTGCCCTAGACAACTTATCTTTCGGAACGCCTTTAGTTTCAAGGGCACCATTAGTTTTAAACTCTCTGCAAACAAGTATATTTTATTAACATGCATGAGAGTATTACCTTAGTAAATCAGATTGATTGTCACTGCATTGAGAGGCATTTATTAGCAGTGATAGTTTTCAAACATGATTTTGGAAACCTTTATGCTGCTCCCCCATTCTGAAAAGAATACTATTAGTGAACCAAGAGGTAAGTCATTTTTCAGTTCCACCTTGTGTGTAGTCTTGGGTATATATAATTGGAACACCATTATAGTTTATTAAATAAAACACAAGAAGGTTTTGTACCGTACATATCCTATTCCTAAACTCATGTATTTTAAGGGGCTCCCATATGTGTTAAGGAAGAAATGAAAGGCAAAGTGAAATTAACAAATTGCCTATGATCACACAATTTCATCAAGTGGGGAAGCCTGAACTTATTCAGGTTTTCTGATTTCATATTTTGAAATTCAACCACCAGATGAGTATTTCTTTCCCTCTCATGTTTTACATTATAAGTTAATGCTATAACTTTAATTCTTGATGCATGAGAATAGAGCATTGGTGGCTGTCAGAAGTCATGTGAAGGCTCCGTTAGTTGTCCACATCATCCATCTACTTCGTGACCCCCGGCGCTCACCTTTCATCACACCGATCCTCCCATTGTTGGTATCGGTGCGGCCCTCGGGCATGCCACTGACAGTACTTTGCGGCCCCCGGGGAAATGGTTGTGACTGCCCATGTTATAGAAGGTGCTCCAGGAGATAAAATAAGAGCACATTTTCTGTAAATTCAAACTATCTTTCTCAGCGTTATGAAAAAGAAGTCTGACATTCTCAGTAAATCATGTACTTCCAACAGGAGCAGCCTGTCAGTTGATTCCTTTGTGTTATACTGCAGCCTCCCATAATGTTCTAAAGAACAACTAGAGTGCTTACAGTATTGCGTATAACAAAAGTATAGCACACCTGAAACCATGTTGATTGTATCAAAATGGTAAAACTTAAAACAATTAATTTAGAATGGAACAAAATGAGGGGGTCAATTTGTCATTATGGTTAGTGCTGTAGAAATAAAAATTAGGACACATTTTAAGTGAGTTGTCAAATTTCTTCCTTTTCTATTTCATTAAAACATTCTGACATGCAGACTAACCATGCACTTTCAACACCAGCAGTAGACTGTCAGTTAACTCCCTGTTGATCAGCAGCTTTACTACAGTGTTCTATTAAGCAACTAGAGTGCTAACATTCTTAATGTATGCAAACAGTGTGGCACATCTGAACGCCATCTTGATGGAATCAAAGTGGAAAACTGAAAGCATTTTCTATTGAGGAAACGTCCATAAATGAAGATATTAGGGAGCTTCATAACATAAAAATGCCTTGCAAGATGGCCACCAGAGAAAAAAGAGCCCAAATCTAACACACATATCACCCAAATGTAGCCCAAGTACAGGTCAATTGCAGAAGTGTGCAAACCACTTAATTTATTTGTTTTTTTCCTGCAGTTTTATATAACACTGCATTTACCCGATGGTATTGGAACGCTTTACATTTGGTTTTAGGCTTGGGGAGATTAAGTGATATGCCCAGAATCACGAGAAGTCAAGCTGAAGCCGAAACTCAAACCTGGTTCCCCAGCTGCAAAGCCTGCAGCTTTGGATGTATCGCAACGTCCTCTTCCTTAAGTGTAACATGTAATCAAGTGATCAACTGGATAAAAAAACATAAAGATAGCAAATTATTTAAAAGTGCTATGTCGCTATTTGATAACTCAGAAATTATGTCCTCATTTTAGTTGTTTAGAGCACTAACCATAATTGTTATAGGAATAAGACGCTCTCATGGAGGAGGGTGCAGAGACAACAAGTTGACTACGCTGGGCAAGCGGGAAGGGCAGTGGCAGCACAACGGACCACGGAGTGCAGGGGAAAGGGGGGAAATGACAATTAACCATCCTTGCAGTACAGGCAAGAGAGGCTGTAGCAATATAAATAACCATTGAGGGCAGAAAACCGAGGCAGTGGCATTGCAACCATACATGCCAACAGACCCGATTCAGACTCCTGATGTTTTTAAGCCCAAAAGGGCTTTTTTTAATCTGTCTACCGTCTAAAATCAATAATAAATCAATGGGGAAAATCAATTCCCCAGGTTTTTTTCTCCAAAATCTCCCTCTTTCCAAGCTCAAAATGTTGGCAAGTAAGGTACATTGGATCACAGAGGGCAGGAGGAATGGGTTGGGTCATGGACTGTGATAACAGAGGGCAGGAGGGAGATGGGCAGGGGCACCAAACTGACCTTACATAGCAGGCGTCTGGGTTGCAGCAGCACAATACACCACACAGGGCAAGCTGAACGGCAGTGCCGCACAATGGACCATGAAAAGCAATTGGGAGGGTACAGGGCCATGCTCATGGACAAACAGAGCAGAAGGGAAAGAGGCATGGGAGGCAAGCTGACCATACTGGACAGACAGGGGTGACCGAGCATAACGGACCATGAAGGGTAGGAGGGAAGAGATAGGGGCATGACAACGGACCAGACAAGGCATGAGGAAGGGGATAGGGGTCAGCACATGAGAAAAAAAAGGGGGGGAAGGGACAGGGCAGGAGCAACAAGCTGCCCATGGAGGGCAGGCGGGGTGAGCACTGGAATCACAACTCGCCATGGAGGGCAACAGTGAGGCTATAATGGCATACACACAAACAATGGCGGGAAGGTGAGAGAGGGCCAGGGGTATCAAGCTGACCTCACAGGACAAGTGTAAGGGGGCTCTGGCAGCACAGTAGACCATGCATGGCAATCAGGAGGGTTAGTGGCAGCACAACAGCCATGGTGGGCAAGAGGTGAGGGGGCAGGGGCATGCACAAAGGACCATGGAGCACAGAAGGGAGGGGTAGGGGCTAGACACAGACAACAGAGGGCAGGGAAAGGGGCTTAACAACAAACCATGCAGGTCAGAGAGGAGGAGCAGTTGCAACACAACAGGATGGAGGGTAGAAGGAAGTGGCCACAAAATGGACGATGGAGGACACGAGGGAGGAGATAGGGGCATTGAACTTGGGCAGGCAAGGTGGAGGCGGCAGGGACAAGCAGCAGCCATCTAATATTCTCGGCAGGTGGGAGAGGCAGTGGCAGCTAAACAGAACACTCCGAGTAGATAGGTGGATGGCAGGTCCATGGAATATGGTGGACAAAACTGAGGGAGCAGGGGCATGCACACATATATCAGAGGGCAGGGGGAAGGAGAGTAGGGGCAGCAAGTGAAGCACAGAGGTCAAGCAGGAGGGCAATGATAGGGCATAGAATAGGGCAACTGTGGGCAGGAGGAGTGGGCATGGATATCAAGCTAAATTGTGGCAGCACATCAGACCATGCATGGCAGTAGGGAGGTGGCTTGTGCATGGACTCGGACAACAGAGGGTAGGGAGGAGGTGGATGAAGCAGCAAACTAACTGTTTAGGGCAAGCAGGAAGTGCATTGGCAGAACAATGGCCCCACACGGCTGTAATGAGGGAGCAGGGTAATTGACTTGGAGAATGGATGTCAAGGAAGAGTGGGGACGGGAGCAGCAAGCTTGGGTGGGCCAGCATAAGGCCAGGTTCTACGTTCAACACTCAGCCACTGTGCATTGCGACGGGCATCTTACTTAACATTAAAAATTCTTAGAAGTTCACAGGAAAAGGAAAGGTTAGAGCGATAGTTAGACAATAGAATTTTTTTTTAATTAGAAATTCACAGGAAAAAAGGTTACAGGGACGTTAAAGTTAGGCTCAGATGTCACTCAAACAAAACCAGTGAAATGCAGCAGTTATAGTTACCTGAACTAACTATAACTTATCCCCCGCAAGGCACTGCTTACGACCTCACATAATACGTCACTCATGACATGGTCAGTGACATCACTGATGGCGCCAGAGCTCTGTGCAACTTATAAACAAAAAAAGGGGGCTCTAGCGGGGACCAATCTAACTTTTGTGATTAACAAGAACACTCTAATTCTTATTGGCTATATTGCATTTCATCATGTGATATTTAGAAGTTTGTAAGTGGATATCTATTGCCGTACCCTTCTCAAAAATACACTAGTTAGTAGCACAGATGTATTAAAAATGTATTAACTAGGTTTCAAAATCATATGTAATCATTTATACACAATCCTTGTATAAACGTAACGCCATTGAGAGGTCATTACAACATTTCAATTATGACCCATCTAAAGCTAGTCGGCTCAAGGTAGAGATCGTCAGAAATATGTGTCTGTCCATCATAGGAATAAGTTGGAAAACAATGGTCCACAATCAAATTGTTCTTGTAGAATCTTTTAGTGGGATTCTTAGGGTGTATATAGTTGACATGTTTTGGCCTAATGGTTTATCAAGACAAAACAAGAGTGTGTAAGATCGCAAGGGGCTATACTCTCAAACATACAGTCAAGGTCTCTCTATCGCAGGCTACATGTATCCATAGGAAATTGCTGGGCCGGTCGGTCCTCAGGTTTAAAGCAAATTTCTTTATCCAAGGGTGTGCCTGTGAATGGCGTATTCGATCCTGCGGGACTGCAGGTCTCAGGCTAGATTTGCAAGTGTGTTGGAACTCCTCGTCCTTACGACTTCCCACAGAGGAATGAAATCAACCAATACAACAATATCTCGCTACGATCATCTGATCTGTACTCTGTGGCTTTCTTCGAATCAACCACCGAGGCTACTGCCTTCACTGTACTCCCTCGTCCATGCCGCCGAGAGTGCTCGACTAATGGAAGGTAAAAAAGACAGACTTTTCTATAAGTGGCTACAGAGTGGGACAAAGTATGCATACTTAGATCAGCGCGACATCCGTCACGTTTGCCTGTCGCCGGAACATATCGAACAGGATTGCACCGCCTGCAACCTGCTCCCTCTTGAAGCAATAAACATATAGCTCACACCAGTGAAATGGCATTAAAGGCAGAATTCTCTGTTGAAGAAGAACACATCAGTGCTGGCAGAGAAGAAGAGGAAGATGGCGCCGAAGGGGGTCATCATCTTGTGCAGTCCACATTATGTGCTCCTCAGGACTATGAACAACGTGAGGAGGAAGGACTGGACGAACCTTCACCGCCACCCCTGGAACTCCTAGACAAGCCCACTACTATGAGATCTGGGCCCAGGAAGAAGGCTACTCCAAGGGCCGTGAGTATCCAGGGTCAGCAGACCCGCACTTAAACCACACAATTAATTCCAACGCCCACTCATCACGGCCTTGCTGCACCACAGCCTTCTGGTTCTGGTTGAAACATAGAGCAACCAGTAGACCCGAGACAGGATGATGATGGAGTTGATCCAAATCAGGCTCTGGGCCTACGGAGCAAAAGTGGAGGGGATATTCACCTGTCAAAGCAAAAGTAGCATTCAGTGCTGACAAAGTCATCAATGCCTGCAAAGTCCTCTTTGCCGAACAAACCATCGACGATGCATACCTCTTCGGTGGCGGCAAAGTCATCAGAGTCTACTAGAAATACGACGACTTCTGAAAAGCCATTGGCACCAAAAACTCGGACAGCAATGGCTTCAGCTCCACAGGAGCATCAGATATAGAGAAACTTGCCACATCACACAGCCTATAGCACAAGCTACCCCGATGCAGAGGGCAATGTCTTTGAGAAACTTCAAGTACTAATGAACAGAAAAATACTTTTGAAGCCAGTACGTTTATTAGAAAAAACTAGTCATAAAAGGACGAGGCTCAACCTCAGGCTCCTCCAAAGAAAAAGACTATGGAACAAAAGGCAACCAGCCCGAGGCTACTGGATATTTCACCACAATTCATGTCACCAATTTCACCGCACTCAGGCGACATAGATACAGGGAGCACTACACTCATGACAATGACTTGCATGAAGTGGCCACAGATCCTTGGAACGCATTTGATGTTTTTTCAGCAGACCCAGACATTGATGTGCTGTCCCCGGTCAAGGAATCTTGACCACATAACACTACTTCCTATCATAGTGGTCTACGGCACGTGCTGACTATCAAAAAGTTCAGATGCACACCACAGAGGAGGAAGGTGACACTTTAGTGGAGACGCTGTCCAAAACTGAGTGCTCAGTTAAATATTTACCAGTGATAGAGTGTAGGAAGTTATGATCCTTCTGGCATGTTTGTTTTGAAAGAATATTTTTATTGATCCTTCTGGCATGGTTACCCCCACTTTTTGCCTGGTGTCAGTGTGTTTTGTACTAGTCTGACTGGGATCCTGCTAATCAGGACCCCAGTCACTGTGCTCTCTCCCTAAATTGGACTATGGTAAGCACTTTGGTACCTTCCCAATTGGCTTCTGGTGTTCCTATCTAAGTCCCTAGTTTATGGTTCTAAGGAACCCAGGGCATAGGTACACCAGAGGTCTCTCATGGGCTGCAGCATGTATTATGCCACCAATAAGAGACCACTCAAACTGTGACTGCAGGCCTGCCATTGCAGCCTGTGTGAGCTGGTGCTAGCATCACTCACAAAAGATATACGTTTCCTTATTTCTGAGGTCACTGCACTTAAAACCTATGTCACCCCTAAGGTAGGTCTTTCTGTCCTGAAGGCAGGGTACAAGGTTATAAGTGTGTGGGTGCCCTGCATGAGCAGTACACCACCTACAAACCCAGGAGTCGATTCTCCCAGCTTTATAAGTGCGGTCAGCCATTTTATACATATAGTAGACATCAAGTCAATTATGAGATGTCTAAGTATATATTGGCTCCACCAAAACCGGTCATGGTTGGTATCAAACATGTTGAAATCCTACCCTAACACCGATTCTTGTGTTTGATATAGGATACCCCCTGTATTCCCAGTACCAGCCTTTCAGAGTCTAACAGAAAGCTAGTGCTGCTGCCAACTACAGACACGATTTTGCCCTCTTACTGCTGAGTTGAGCTTGAGCAGGGGAAGGTAGAACAATAGGTTTCCTGTCGCAGGGAGATGTGACCACCTCCCAGACAGGAGTTAGTGTATTGGGCTGGGGTGGGGGTGCTTTCCAGTGCCACCAGACTGCTTTGAAGGGCACATTTGGTACCCTCCTTGCGTACTCCAGTTGGAACCCGTTCAGGGACAATGGATATGGGAATATCCTCCCCTCTGTCCAACCCTCCTCTGGGAGGGGCACCTGAATCCCAACCCTTTCCTTGGGGTACTTAAGGGCTTACCTGTGGGTGGCTCTTCAGATTCATCCTGGGACAAGATTCAGATCCGAATCCACTTCAACCGTCTGGGCACCTTGGACTTCACCTGGAACTGAGACTGCATCAAGGAGGAATCCTGCTGCTCCTGGTCTCGTCGTCCTGCCAGTCTTCTGCGTCATCTGTGTCCTGTGGACATCAAAGACACCCGCAGTAATCTCCCTTGGAGTGAAGGAGTCACTCCCCTTCATCTACAGGCAATGCAACAAAGCTGACCAGTCTGCTGCTCCTGCAGTCACACGGACTCCGAAAGGCTCAGCAACACAGATGGTGGTTCTACAACTCCCTCGATGGCTGCACTGTCTTCTCACCGAGTTTGAGTATCCCTCGTCGGAACTGCTGGAACAGCAGCCCTGTTCACCGCATTGACTTGCCGTTGCCAAGGCTTGTTGACTCCAGAGATCTTTGGGCTGCAAGAAGCTCCAGCCTCCAGCATCTCTTCTTGCCAAGATCTTTGTCCTCACCGCATCCTCTGGACGGTGGGCCTGCATCCTTGGTGAGCTGCTCGAGCTCCTCTTGCGACTTCTATGCCTTCTGATTGTGGTCCTCTTAAGGGTCTTCTTTGGCTTCAGAGGGCTCCCCTGCTTGTTCTGGGCCTGCTCTGACTCTTCGGTATTTGGTGAGTCCCTTGGACCTTGCTGGTCCCGACACAGCACCTTCTTCGTTTTCCATATCTGTTGCTACTGCCAAGACTTGTTGGTGCTCCTGCTGGACACTGACCCCCTGGTTCTTGACTTCCGATGTGGGACAGCTCGTGAATGGCTCCTGGTCTTCCACCGCCTCGCCTGGTCTTCAAGGCTGCAGCGACAAGGTCACCATCAACTCTCCTGCATCTTCTGTCATTGGTCTTCCGTGCATCCTTGGATTCCACTGGATTCTTTCACCTTCTTCGCCAGCTGCATCTTCTCTGAAGTCCTCTATTGTGGTCTGCCACAGTTTCCGACATCTCTTTGCACCTATGCAGCCGACTTCCCTGGTGTAGGTTTCTTGGTTCCTGGGGTATCCACGGGTGGGGTGACTTTCTAACATTCCATCTTCCACTTGGTTGCTTCAGGGTCCACTGGGAAGGGTCCTTCTTCTCCAAAACTGCAACCGTCACTTCTCCGATGACTTGCAATGAGTATGTGGCTGTGTTTTCACTCAGCACTCAGCCTCCGTGGGGTTCCTGGGTACTTACCTTGGGTGGTTTCTTGTGTCCCCAGCTCTTCGGGTCTCCTGGGTCAGGTCTCGACTTCGGTCGCAGTTCACATTCCACTTCTTTTGTATATGTTCTCGCCCTGGAAACCACTGTGTGTTTGTGCCTACTTATCTGTTACCTTTGGAAATATTGTTCTCATATCGCGAGATAGGAGATATGCCAATGTGTTAGTGAGTGTGTATAATAAATATACCTATGTGGTTCTTTTTTGTTTAACCTACACTATATGATTGGTTCTGGTAAAAAAGCTTCTTAACACTCCTTCTGGAATAAGCCTGAAGGCTGCTCTCCACAGCTACCACTTAGAGAGCTTTCTATGATTGTCTAAGCGTACAGATGCAACAGACAAACGTGTCGCAGTAGGTCATGCCAATCATTAGTGCATATCCAATTCAGTGGGCCAACTCTTGCATTATAGCAGGGCTATTTAGGAATACATGGAGGAACTATTACAGCACCTCCCAGATCAGTATAAACAAAGAGCAGAGGAATTAATTTCGGAGGGCAAACAAATCTCCAATGCAACTATTCGGTGCACCCTATACAGCATGGATACCACTGCACATGGAATTAATTCCTTAATTATACTACACAGATATGCTTGGCTGCGCATATCTGGATTTAAACCTGAGATCTAGCAACACCTCTTAAACATCTCTTTTGATAGGGGAACACCTCTTTGGCCCAGAGGTAGATCTTTAATTTGAAAAAATTACAAATGACACACTGTGAAATCCATGAGGGCGTTGCTGTCCACAGCAGCTAGGCAGCAGACCTTTCGTAGGTTTCAGGGCAGGGGGGCATCCAAGACCTTCACCACTGACACCCGGCCCTACTATAAACCACAACAGGTATACCACCAGCAAAGTGCTAGGGGCTACTACTGAGGAGGATACATGGGGGCAGTCAAAGAGGGAAAGGTACTCCCAGAAATTGAGCTGCTACCTCTAAACAGTGACTCTCCACAACTACACCCTGATCACACTCCTGGCGGGGTAAGACAACAGACATTCCACCACCTTTGGCCTGAAATAACATCTGCCAACGGGTGCTGTCCATCATTCAGCACGGATACTGACTAGAATTCACGTCACAGCCCCCAAGCATGCCAACACACACAGCTTCACCTATTCAAAGAGGTGAACGCTCTGCTGTCGAATGATGCCATAAAGCCAGTTCCAAAAGAACACCTTGTAAGAGTTGTGCATTCCCTATACTGAATACCCTAGGTGAATGGGACACTAAGACCAATACTGGATCTCTAGCATCTCAATCAATACATATTATCGGAACACTTCCACAAGGTAAGACTACAGTATGGGATCCCACTGATTCAAGAAGGGGGCTTCATGGCATCCCTCAACTTGAAAGACGCTTACTTTCACATCCTCATTTATCCAATACATCGCCATTACCTTAGGTTTGTGTTAAGTGGCCATCATTACTAGTTCAAGGTGTTGCCTTTCAGGGTGACAACAGCATCAAGAGTCTTTACTAAAGGCCTGGCAGTTGTAGCAGCCCATTTGAGGAGACACAACATTCATGTCTTCCCATACCTGGACAATTGGCTGACGGAATTCAAGCAGACAGAAGTGCCTGCAGGATGCACAGATGACCATAAACTTGTTGCACAATTTGGGTTTCGCAATCGGTGCAATAAAGTCCCACTTACAACCTCTCTAGATACAAATACATCTGAGAGCAACTCTTGAATTCTGTTACAACCAAAGCGTTTCCCACAGGCCAGAGGGTTCTCAATCTCTAGAGCCAACTGGCTCTTTTTCAGCCACATCTTTATCTTGCAGTCAGGGTAGTGATGCGTCTCTTGGGCATGACGGTGTGCAATTGTGCCACATTTCAGGCTTCACGTGCGTCCCCTACATGAGTGTCTGGCTTCTCAGTGGTCACAAGCAGAGGGCAGCCTTGGGGATCTAGTGTTGATTTTGCCCATGTTCCATCGGTCATTGCAATGGTGGAGCTCAGACAATCTTCTCAAGGTTAGTCCTTTTTTGGATCCAATTCCACAAGTGTCAATTACCACAGATGCATTACTTCTAGTGCCTAGGGTGAGGAGCGCATATGGAGGACATGACGTTCCAGGGTGCATCGACCGATCAACAACAAACGCTGCACATCAATGTACGAGAACTCCTTGCAAACTATTGAGCACAAAAACCCTTAATCACTAGTGCAACTCAGAAACTTTTTCTTCTCAGAACATACAACAAATCAACAATGTATTACATATAGAAACTAAATGGCACACGTTCGATACAGTTGTCTCGCTTAGTGCAGGAGATTTGGCATTGGGCTCTGCACCATCACATCTACCTTCCGGCAGAATAACTCCCAGGAGTAGACAATTTTGTGGCAGACCTGCTCAGCAGTTCGCAGCAACAGGTTCACGAGTGGGAACTCCACCCCTCAGTCCCCCAACGCTACTTCCAATGTTGGTTGATGCTGGACGTATTGCCTGTTCACCACCGCAGAAAACGCGAAATGCCAAAGCTTCGCCTCCAGGCACTACCACCCACAATACATAGGCAATGCACTATGGAGGAATTGGTCGGGAATATTTGGTAGACTTTCCTGCCTCTCCCTCTCATTCCTTTTCTAGTAAGGAAGCTCAGACAGACATTTCTCAAGATGATCCTAGTGGCTTCCACCTTGGAGCAACCACCCTGGTGCACAACACTCCTGTAATTCTCTAGTACCCCCACGAGAGTCTTCCCAACACTACAGACCTTCTCACTCACAGCGGGGGCAGTGTCAGGCATCCAAATCCCAAACAACGCAACCTCGCAATTTGCCTCCTGTAGTCTTAGAATTTGGATGCTTGCAGCTGCCTTCATAGTTTATGGTCATTCTTAGAGAGGCACGGCATCCAACAACTAGAGCCTTCCATGCAGCTCAATAGAAAAGATTTGTTATACTGAATGGCTCACCAACAAAAATAAAGGCTAGTATACACTTCCATATGACTGCACCATGCTGCAATTGCAGCATACCTGCAAAATCGATAGCATCAGTCACTTTTCCACATACCGGTCATTAAAGCTTTCATGGAAGGGCTTGAAAGAATAATTTCTCCACAAGCAGCCAGTCCTACCTTGGAATTTAAATGTGGTACTATCAGGACTGATGTCCACTCCTTTAAAACCTTTGTATTCCTGCCCCCTGTTGTGGAAGGTTGCTTTTCTAGTAGCTATCATATCATTAAGAAGAGTTAGTGAGATGCAAGCCCTCACAATAGAAGTGTACTTTTAAGTTTTCCAAGACAAGGTATGACTATTGACAAATCCAAAGTTTCTTCCAAAAGTCAATTTCCCTTTTCACTAAAATCAAACACTTGACCTCCCTGTGTGTTTTTTCCAAAACCAGAGAAAGTTGTTGTAGAAAGGGCACGTCACACACTTGATGTTAAAAGGGCATTAATGTATTACATTGATAGGACTAAATCTTTTAGGAAAACACAACAGTTATTTGTTGTTTTCTCCAACCGTAGAAATGGAAACGCAATTTCGAAAGCAGGAATTGTGCGATGGATAGAAAAATGTCTACAGATATATTGCATAAAAGCAAAATGTACATTACCTTCAGTTCCGGCAGGCACATTCCATTAGAAAGATAGTGCTTCTGTGGGCTTTTTAGGGAACATTCCGTTAGCTGATATTTATAAGGCAGTTGCATGGACTAATCCACATACTTTTACTAAACACTAGTGTGTTAATGTCCAAGGAAGACAACAAGCTCTTGTTGGTCACAGTGTTAAGAACTTCATTCCATACATCTGCAGCATCTGATGCCTGAGGCCACCACGGGAGAAAAACTGCTTCACACTCAAAGCATAGCATGTGTAGCTGCAACCAACGTATGCCACAAATGGAGTGTGTTACTTACTTTGTAAGCATTTGTTCATAGCGTATAGTACTGCAGATTACTCCAGTGTTTGAGCTTTCCTAGATTCACATGCCTGAATAGATTCCCCGTCGTCGAGATGGGAGTCCCCGCTATAAAAAAAACCAATGCTTAGATAAGTACAAAACAGAAAAAGAGGCCTAGGCACATTTCCATTTTGCAACCCATAACTCTCGTTATGTAAAAGAGACCAAAGTTTTCTCTGAACCGATTGTAACCTCTCACCCTGTAGAACACTCTTGAGAGAACCTTTTGCCCCTCAGATCTTCTACCGCACGTTGTGCTAGGGAGTCTCCTTTGAGCTCTGCTCAAAATCTTCTCTTTCTACTTGAGATTTGGAACTTTTTTCTGTGGATTTCATCTGATTTTATAATCTTTATTGCTGCCTACTAGTCCATTCTTCTGAGAATGTCTGGAAAGGAGTAAAAGGGTTTATTTAGAGCCTGTGCCACTTGTTCCAAGAAGAGGATCTACACTGAACACCCTTGTGCTCATTGTATTTACTGTCTTTATCCTGACCATCAAGTTAAAGACTGTAAGGTATGTCGTACCTTTTCAAGTAAAACCCTGAGGGATCGTGAAGGGCGCCTTTTGATATGGCTTCAAAAGCTATAGACCAGAAAGGAGGTAATGCCCAGTGATAGTGATGAGGCATCCTCTTCTTCATCTAGGAGATCTCAAAAGAGAAAGAAATCTACTCATGCTCATTCCTCAGAGGAATGTCCTGAGAAGGCCCTCAAAAAGACCACTCAAGGGGCTTCTGGGCGCAGTCCCTCAAAATCTCTTCAAGCTAAAGTAAAGAAGAGTAAGGGGCATGCTTCGGGTGGGAAAAACCTACAAAAGCCTTCAGAATCACCCCCTCAAGTCAAGCAATACTTCAGGAAGCCTTCCTCAATGCCTCCTGAGGTAATATCAGCAAAAACTGCATCGTCGACGAAGAAATCTTTGTTGTTGATGACGAAGACTGAGGTAAAGTTAATACCGAAGAAGCCTTCACTGCCTGTGATGGTTGGCTCTCCGTTGACAGCGTCACCTTCGACAGTTTCGACGCAGATAGCATCGATGACGGCGTAGACGACGACTTCATCAACGACGACAACCGCTTCGATGACGGGATCGTCAACGACGACGACGGGATCGTCGACGGCAACGATGACGGTAACTACGTCGTTGACGACGGATAAGGCATTGAGGTTGTTGTCAACGGCTGCATCGACGACGATGGTGTCGTCGGTGATCTCGATGGTCATCTCTTCGATGGGCTCGTCAACGAGGGAAAAAACACCAGAAAAGCTGGAAGTTGCCAGGAAGAGGAGGATTACGCAAGAAATCACCTCACCAAGCAAGATTACAGCTCTTGTGCCATCACGCCTGCTAGAAGAGCAGGATTAAGAGGAGGAGGAGGAGGAGGAGGAGGATGAAGGCCCCTTTGGCTACGCGAGTAGCCCCTCACAATTGCATGTAAAGTGCCAGGAGGATGACTTTGAGGAGGAGTACGGAGAGTATCAATATCCTCCTCAACAACATTTTCGCCAGGGCTACTAGGAGGACATGGTTGGCATGCCGTCTTCCTTAGTAATGGATCTGCAGTTTATGCTGGCGGACTACAGAAAGAGGTTCCCACCAACTCCAGCCTCGCAAGAGGTGCCGTTAGTTGCTCACGCCCACGCTCCATTCCTACTACTCCAGTTAGAAGCAGGGAGTTACTGCCAGAGCCCTTGCCTAGATCAGCACAGCCAATACCTCAACAGGATCCAATCACCACGGATGATGACCAAGAGGAGGGAGAGATAATGGACCCTAACAAGGAATGGAATGATTACCTTATTCCATTGCCTTCTTCTCCCTTTCCAGTGCCTATTGATTCTCCACCGGAGGACATCGGCGGGTTCCATAATTTAATAGAAAGCTGCAAAGCGGTTTGAACTTCCGATGTCAACTACCCAGACGGAGTCTTTCTAGTATGATTTCAAGGAGCCATACCGGAAATCAGTTTGTGCTATTCCGATCGTTAGCCATGTTTGGGAAGAAGGCCTGAAGGTCATGCAGACACCGGCGGCAGTCACACCGGTACTCGCCAGACTGGAGAAGAAATATAAAGCTCCTTTGGACGCTCCAGATTGTTTAGTGGGCCATCCCAAACCGAACTCTGTTATATCCCATCGGCTCAACAGAAATCGAAAAATCCGTCTGCTCCTATTACAACGCCTCCTGACAGAGAGGGTAGGCGCTTGGATAATGCAGGAAAAAGGTTTTCTTCCATGTCTGCTCTTCTAGTTAAAGCCGCAAATGCCCTTGTCATTCTGGGCAGGTACGATAGGCAAATGTGGTGTGACCTGACACCTTACATAGACCTGATTCCTGAGGATAGTAGACAAGAGGTCAAGAAGATCCTTCAGGAGGGAGAAAGGGCTTCGGCTGAAGTCATTGATTGCGCGATGGACATCGCAACCACGGCCTTCAGATCGCTTGGAGGGGCGGCGGTTTTACGCCGTCAAGGATGGGTGAGGGCAACAGCTTTCAGACCGGAGGTCTAAAATATGTTATGTTATGTTATGTTATGTTATTTTAATTTATTGAGCGCACAGCTACTCGGAAGTGTCCCGGCGCTAACAACAAACAAGGCGGCCAAACTACAGATATCCATCAAAATAGCAATGTCTTCAGGGATTTACGAAACAAGTGCGGATCACAAATAGCCCTCAAAGACAAGGGAAGAGAGTTCAAAGCGATGCAGGCTCTGCGGGCAAATGAATTGCCCCCCATGCGAACACGCTTAAATTTAGGGGTCTCCATGAGCAACAACGAGGATGACCTCAGCTGTCTCCTAGGGATATAAAAGGAGAATCTGTCCTGCAGATACTTGGGGCCCAAACCATAAAGGGCCTGTTGAACAATGGAAAGCATTTTGAATTTAAGGCGAGATTCAACGGGGAGCCAATGGAGTGTCCGAAGTTGAGCCCGAGCACTTTGCCAGGGGGACAGACCGCCCAGGAGTCTGGCTGCCGAATTTTGGACCACCTGCAGTTTCGTTACAAGGTAGCCCGGGCAGCCTACCAGGAGGGCATTGGCGTAATCGGGGCGGGAGAGAAGCAGAGCACGCACCACCGTCTCTCTGTCCCTAACTGGGAGCAAGGGAAGAAACTTCTTAAGACTCCTCAGAAGCCCAAAGCAAGTGCCAGCAAGTTTTTTTATGTGTGAGGCAAAGTTCAGGTTTTCGTCGAACCAGACGCCAAGATTTTTAACCGCTCCATTGAACGCCGGAGGACAAGGAAAGCCGGAAGGCCAGAGTCCTGCTCTAAATTCAGTGGAGAAAGAGCCAAAAAGCAGGACTTCCGACTTTGCCTCGTTACATTTCAACTGTGCGTTGGCCAGCCACTGGAAAACGGAAGATAGGCATTGATGAGGTCTAACCACCGAGTCGTCCACCTTATTCCAAGTGAACAACAATTGGGTATCATCCGCGTAGGCCATCACTTTAGCCCCCAGAGACTCCGCCAGGAAGACCAGCGGAGTCATATAGATGTTGAAAAGCAGAGGGCTAAGTCATGACCCCTGCGGCACCCCTGTGGTAACCCTCAAAGGGACCGAGGCACATGGGGGAATCCAAACCTGCTGCAACCTGCCCTCCAAAAAAGAGCTGATCCAGAGCAGAGCTTTCCCAGATAATCCGATGTCAGAGAGGCGGTCGAGGAGCATGGCGTGAGGCACCGTGTCGAACGCCGCCGAGAGATCAAGCAGTATTAATGCTGCTCTCCCGCCGGCGTCCAAGCACTCTCGAATGGATTCCGAAACCTCCAACAGAGCGGATTCGGTACTGTAGGAGGCACGGAAGCCAGACTGCGCGGGATGAAGAACACCAGCCACCTCGACAAAATTGGTCAGTTGGAACGTGACCGCCTTCTCACAAACTTTGGCCAAACTAGGCAAAAGCGAGATAGGACGATAGTTTTCAGGGAGCTGCGGATCAAGGGATGGCTTTTTAAGAAGTGGCAGAATTAAAGCATGTTTCCATGCCCTGGGTACATGTGCTACCCTAAGTGAATGGTTGATCAAGAAATTAACCTCAGTATTGACGGTATCTGCCACGTCCGAGAGTAATCTGGCCGCGCACGGATCATTCGGCGATCCAGACTTAAGGGCTTTAAGAATTTTAAGGGAGCTGTATAAATCAATCGGACAGAACTCTGAGAAGCTGCTGATCGGAAAAGCCCTAGGTAGGATGGGGACTAGCTCAGGACTAGCCGACTTCCTTGAAGGTCGAAATGTCTCTTGAATACTAATAATTTTGTCCTTGAAGAAAGATGCCAGAGTGTTACACCAGGTATCGGAGACAGGGGCCACGGCTACCTGGGCACTAGGAGCTAGGAAACTCTGCACTATAGAAAAGATCTCTTTAGAGTTATTTGCCCGTTCAATACGTGCAGCATAGTACAAGCCCTTGGCCTCCCTAATCGCTCTACAGTAGAGTTTTTGTTTGGATCTAAGAAGCACTTTATCAGGGTGTAGGTATCCACCGATACGCCAAGACCTCTCTGCCACTTTGCAGGTGTGTTTAAGATTCCTCAACAAGGGAGTAAACCATGGCTTGGAAGGAGCCTCTCTTCTCAGCTTAACCGGCCCCGCTGCCGACACCGACGCCACAGCACCTAAGATCCACTCATCAAATTGAGTGACATTGACTTCCATGTCTGTGCCAAAGGAGGGCCGAGAGGCATCAAGTGCGAGGCTGAGCTGAGTAGAAACCACCTTCTTTGAGAGGGGCGGGCGTTTACTATTAGTCGGTTTCCAAGAGTCTTGTAAAGGCCAGGAAAAGAAAATAGGGAAATGATCCGACCATGCCACAGGGCGCGGCTTCATGACCGAGGTAGGAAAATTAGTGCCTATCATATCAAGAGTGTGACCACCCTGATGAGTTGGAGACAGGACCAATTGGGGGAGGTTTACGAGATGAAGCGCGTCAAGAAATGCGACAGAATCTGCCTCTTCGCAACAGTCAAGGTGGATATTAACATCCCCAAGGAGAACAAACTTAGAGAACCTCAAGGCGCGCTCAGCCAAAGCCTCGCCAAATGCAGCTAAAAAGTTCGCCGCAGAACCGGGGGGGCGATATATCAGAGAGCCACCAAGAGTGAAATGGGCCGATAGTTGGAGATTAAAATGCAAGACCTCACAATTGCTCCAGAGAGTAGAAGTTTCACTCCGTAAAGTCCAATTGTCTCTGTACCAGATGGCCAGGCCACCCCCTCTGCCAGAGCAGCGATCCACCCGGTGGACTTTAAATCCCGGGGGAGTAGCCATATGGACTAAGGGATTAGAAGAGGCATCAAGCCAAGTCTCGGTCACAAACAGAATGTCCAGTTTGTTATCAGTAATTAAGTCAAACACATCCAAATAATGTTTGTTCACGGATCTTGCATTAATGAGGCAGGCGCAGATGGTGACTGCACTAAAAGTACTATCCACTGAGTCAGGTGCAGTAAGCTCAGGCGAAAAATGAAAAGCACAACTGTCACAGACATAGTCTGAGGAGGGGAGGACGGAGCAGACCTTATCCATAGGGCACCGAGGTGGCTGTAAGGATTTAAGCCACGCAGACGACAGAGACACTGGGCTGGTGGAACGGGCAGAGTGGCATGCCCTATGCCCTGACAGTGCGCTGACGGGCGCAGACGGGCTTGCCTTAAGCGCGCCTTCGGCGCGCTGTCGGCGCGCCCGCTGCGCTCGTCCGCTGCGTTTCCTGACAGTCATCCTATTTAACAGGCGTGGCTGGGCCCGGGGGAACAGCGTGTAACAACTAGAGTGCTGACCGCGCAAAACGCGCGTCGCACTCAAGATGGCCACAGAAAAATGCCCTCACAGCATCCCCCTGTCATTCGCTGTAAGCGGTTAGTTTCCCGCCAGATCCCACAGTGCAAAATCCAGAATAAAATAAAATAAGATCTTGGATCTTCCCTTCAATGGGGAAGCCTTGTTTGGGAAACATGTGGATGATGCGCTACAAAGTATCAAGAAGGATACAGATACCGCAAAGACCCTAGGAACACTGCAGTACCGGAAGGTGCCCTTTCGAGGGGCTAGGGGTAGAGGCCAAACATCATATAGAGGAGGATACCAACAGAGCAGATACCCCTCTTACTCGACTTCTTCTCAGCTATACCGTCAACAGTATGGTCAACGACAGGCAGGGTCTATACAAGACTTGCCCCTAGAGGAAGAGGAGGCCGTCAAGGAAAGGACAACTCCAGAAGACAATGACAACCTTCAGGATCCAGCTACATATATCCCTCTCCCTCTGCAAGTTCTCCTGGGTGGAAGATTTTCATACCATCTTCATCATTGGCAGAAAATGACTATGGACCAATGGGTCCTCAATATAATACAATTCGGACATTCTCTAGAGTTCCTTCAAATCCCCCCTTGTACTCCTCCAACACGTCAAGAGGTCAAGCATCTACCTCCGATGCGTCTGGAGATTCGGGCAATGCTCCGAAAGGGAGCAATGGAACCAGTGCCGATCTCCCAGAGAAGAAGGGGATTTTATTCCCATTTAGTCCGAAAGAATATTCTTCAATGGTGTCCTGTTCTGGACCTGAGATCTGTAAATACTTATCTCAAGAAGCAATCTTTCCAGATGGTTTCCCTCCAAGACATTCTGCTACTCTTAAACCCAGGGGATCATATGACCATCTTAGACCTGCAGGATGCATATTTCCACATCCCCATTCATCCTTTCCACAGGCAGTATCTTCGGTTTGTGGTAGCAGGAGACCATTACCAGTTCAAGGTACTGCCTTTCGGCCTCAAATCAGTCCCAATAATTTTTACAAAATGTCTGGCTCCAGTGGCGGCTTTCCTAAGGAAACAGACACCAGGTGTTTCCCTACCTGGACGCCTGGTTAGTCAAAGCGCCTTCACGAACAACGGCTCAGTCGTCGACAGCGGCATGCGTGGAATTGTTTGTCGAATTGGGTCTGACTCTGAATACGGAGAAGTCATCCCTTCATCCTGCAAGGAACATCACTTTCTTGGGGACGATTCTGGACGTGACAGTAAACAAGGCGTTTCCCTCATTGGAGAGACAACTGAGGCTAATCTCTCTTTCCCAGGCGTTTGCAAAAAGAAAGTGTCTTTCAGTACGCCATTACAAGTCAGTACCAGGAACGATGCCCACTTGCATCCCCCTCGTTCCTTTCTGCCGATTGAAAATGCGTCTGTTGCAGGAACAACTGGATTGGCAATTGTGTCAAGCAGAGGGATCCTTCGACGACATTGTGAAGATCACACCGGCCATGGTTCAAGCAGTGGCGTGGTGGACCCAAAAACTGAATATTTTAGTGGGTCTTTACTTCCTTACCGAGCCAGCTCTGCTGGTGATTACCACTGAGGTATCCCTGGAAGGTTGGGGAGCCTTTCTTCAAGACCTCCAGGTCAGTGGTCAAAGGAAGTTACTGGAACAGAAACTTCACATCAATTTACTAGAACTCAGAGCAGTGGGATTAGCATTGCTGGCTTTCCTGCCGAGAATACAAGGATCTGCTGTACTAATCAGGACAGACAACACAACAGCAATACATTATCTCAACAAACAGGGAGGTACAAGATCACTCTCCCTGTCTTAGGAAGCCCAAAAATATGGGAATGGGCTGTTCAAAATGGAATATCCCTAAAAGCGGAACATCTTCCAGGGGATCAGAATATCAAAGCGGACACTCTGAGCAGGCTCAAATCAACCTGCCACGAGTGGGAGATCAACCAGGATATCCTAGAAAACATCTTCCTAAGATGGGGCGAACCGACAGTGGACCTCTTCGCGACAGCTCAGAACAAAAAATGCCGGTTCTTCGCAAGCTGGCTTCACCAACGGGGATCTTGGGGGAATGTGTTGGTTAGGCGTCTTTGCCTACGTCTTTCCTCCGCTTCCCCTCCTGCCACGCATTCTTACAAAGATCAAGGAGCAGCCATGCAAAATGGTCCTGATAGCCCCATGGTGGCCCAGACAACACTGATTCACGGAGCTTCTTCTACTGTCGGAGGTTTACCCGATTTGCCTTCAACCGATACCTTCTCTCTTGACGATGTCCCAGGGACAAGTGCTTCATCCAGATCCGAATTCACTACGATTAGCAGCCTGGCTCCTGAACACTGCGAAATTCAACAATTAGATATTTCATCGGCATGCAGAGAGATATCATCAAAGGCCAGAGCAGAGAGTACAAACAGAACATATAGGATGAAATGGAAGAGGTTATGTTTATGGTGCCAGGAGTTTAAGATTCAACCTTTGAGGTTAGCAACTCATGAAACTATCCCATATAATCTGCTCTTGGCAAAATCTGGTTTAGCCAATGCTTCTATTAAAGTGTATCTAGCCGCTATATCACGGTACAGAAGAACTTCCTCAGGACCATCGTTGTGGTCCGAAAGAATCATCAAACAATTCATGAAGGGGTTATTTCAAACTTTTCCTCCGATAAAGCCTCCACCACCTCTCTGGCAGTTGAACATTGTATCATCTCAATTAATGAAGCAGCCCTTCGAACCCATTCACAGGGCGGATCTAAAATTCCTATTGTGGAAAGCAGCTCTTCTCATAGCGCTCACTTCGGCCAGGAGAGTTGGGGAGATACAGGCTCTCACTCTACAGGAACCTTTCTTGCAGTTTAAGGAGGACAGGATTGTACTCAGAACTAATCCGAAATTCATGCCAAAAGTGCCAACAGACTTTCATTTGAATGAGCTGCTAATTCTGAAGAGTTTTTCCTCAACCGGCATTGGCAACGGAAAAAGCTCTCAACTCACTAGATGTCCAGCGCTGTCTCAAGTTCTATTTGCAAAAAACAAGACCTTTCCACAAGTCTTCACAACGTTTTGTATCTTTTAGTGCACCCAGTAAGGGTCACTAAATCAAAAGGGAAATTACCCGATGGATTTCCAGTGCAATACAATATTGTCATCAGGCGGCTGGGAAGCCGTTGAATGCACAAGTTTGTGCTCATTCTACGAGAGCAGTGTCCACCTCCATTGCTTTGTTTGCTGGAGTACCTATCCAGGATATCTGCAGGGCGGCTACCTGGAAGAGTACGCACACCTTCAACAGACATTACTGCCTGGATGCGGTCGCTGAGAAGGATGTTACAGTGTGACCAGCGGTACTGAGAAACCTTTTCCAGTGATGGTGAGCCTCTTTTGCATCCCTCCTTCCTTTATTTGTTATACGTTATGTGATCCTTTGAATTTGGAAAGATTCAGTATATATGTATATAATGTGCAGTTTTTCAGTATATATATGATACCTGGGGTCAGGTCTTATGCACTATAAAATGTGCTATGTTTTGCTGCTCGCTATTCCGATTCAGGTCTGTGAATCTATGAAAGCTCCAATGCTGGACTAAGAAAACAAGTTACTTACCTGTAACTTTAGTTCTCCAGTATTGGAAGCTTTCATAGATTCACCCACCCTCCTCCCCTGAGAGGCTCATCTTTGGATTTCTGGCACAAAGGTTATCTAAGGCACAAGTGCTCGAAAATCAGAGGGGCAAAAGGTTCTCTCAGGGGTGTTCTAGAGGGTGAGAGGTTCTGATTGGTTCCGAGAAAACTTTGGTCTCTTTTACATAACAAGAGTTAGGATTGCAAAATGGAAATGGGCCTAGGCCTCTTTTTCTGTTTTGTACTTATCTAAGCATTGCTTTATTTTATATATACTGAGGAATTCCATCTCGACGACGGGGAATGATTCAGGCATGTGAATCTATGAAAGCTTCCAATACTGGAGAACTAAAATTACAGGTAAGTAACTTGTTTTCTTCACATGCACCATCCCGCCTTCCTGGCAGGCATTATCTGGCATTAGATTCCATGTGTAAATCTGCTATATCCAAAGATGTATATATATTATGGCCTTACACATATAATTCTCAATCCTTTATCTTCACATGCACCATCCTCCCTCGTCATCATCGCAGGTTAACAATCTAACAATAGAGCCGTTGAGCTTGCACACTCACTGAAACAGGAGGAGTCCCAACGTCACGTCAGCAACAATCTGCATGAAAAACAAGTTGTAAAGTCCTGTCCCAACACTAGATGGCAGGAGTGTGCTTTGCATGTGAATCTGCAGCACTACACTCTATGAATAGATGCTTACAAGGTAAGTAACATGCTACTTTTCTTTTGTCAAGGAAATGCTAATATTATATTGTGTTTTCTGTAGGAATGAATGACAGGCCAAAGCAAAACCATTTTTTAGAGATCTTATAATTTTGTGGTAGAGGGGCAAAGTTAGTCTGTATGGTTTTCCATGGAATAAAGCTTTGGATATAGCAAGTTGCAAGTAAGTATGGTGTCCTCAACTGTAGTAGATTTATACTGCTAAATAAGTCAACTGTTTGCACAGCATCAAAGGGGGACATAGAAAAAGAAAAGGTCTTAGTGTTGTTGCACATTTTTGTCTTTTCAGTGTACAGCCTCCGAAAGAGGACACAGCACCCCCAAAGCTTGCTGAAAAGACACCAACCAGTGTTAACCAAACTCCCATTGAAACTACAGAATTTCCTCCACTTCCAGAAGGCTTAGAAAAGAAGCCAATTGTACTTAAGTTCAGTGCCATGATAGATGGTATTGCTATTGGAGCTGCTCTCCTGCCTTCATTAAAAGCTGAATATAAGATGGAAAAGATGAAGAGTCATGGCATGACGGGTAACTATGCGAAATTTTGTAAAAACCATATGCATGATAATCCCAAACTTAATACAAGAGAATCAGTACATGACTTTAACTAGGTGTAGTAGTTTCTTAACTTGATGTCAATAACTGAATCATTGGTTTGTAAAAATAAGCCTTGCAAGACATAAGCATATTTCCCTTATGACGACACAAGCAGTTGTCTCTAAGCCCCTTCAGAAAAATGGATTTCTTTAATCTAAACCGTGCCAACGTTTCTGATTTGAAGTCCATCATTTGTAAACAAGAATGTCTAGGTGTAAAGTCAAGAAAATGAACTAAGTCACCTCAGTATGATGTATAAGACTGCTTTTGGTTTTGAGGCAGAACATTGCTTGAGAAGCAAAAATGGTAGTTGTTGTTTCTTAGAGAAGAATTTGGGTCACTTTTGTGTCTTAAAAATATGTAAAGCATTGGCTAACCTTAAATGGCAGGTGATACTCAATATGTGAGAGAGATAATGGCAGTAGCTAATTAGGATCAATATAATTATGCGTTCTTAAACTATTAAACTCCAAATTGTTGATTTTCATAAGCAAGTGTCGGGAAAAAATCCTTCAAGCAGTGCAACTCATTTAATCACCACATCAGCAACAAAAGGGAGTACAAAAAGGTTTATTGTACATGCCAGGCTAGTTCAGCTGGGAGAGTGATGTGCTATGAGAGAAGCACAAGCCAGTCTCTACTTACATACAGTTCAAGTCTACTCTTATAATTCTCATTTTGGCCTAGATCCATATTTAATACAAAGTTCACTATGGAAAAAGTTTCCTGCTTTTCCGTTATGTCCACCCAGATGACATACATTTATTTCAAGAACAGCTCTTTCCTGTGTTCGCGACTTCACTCCAAACTTACAGACTACAATGGAAACATTCTTGCTGCTCTGAATTTCCTGTTAAATATTCTAGGCAGGACGTTCTCAGCCCAAATACAATGAAGAGCAAAAAACACTTAAATCAGACCGCATTTAGACCTTTATTGAAAGCAGGCATCTGAAAGAAACACGTTAGTTAGATTCCTCACCTTAGAATATCCCCAGGCGTCAGACTGGATCCGGAAGATTTTTCGTCAGCAATACCCCTTGCGCGTCGCTAGGCGTCGTCTGCGGCTCCGCGTCCGTCGTCGGCGTCGTGCGCCGGGATGACGTCGTCGGAGTACTTAGACGCCGCCCTCGCGCGCTGACGTCAGTTCTTCTTTTTTCCGCGCCAGTAAGCGCAGATCCGGGAGAGCTACCCCTTTTAGTCTTTTTTGACTAAATCTTTTTGATCATTTTTGATCCCTGTCTGTCGACATCTGGTGCCGGTAGGATGCCTGGGTTCAAGGCTTGTGAAGACTGTCATCGACTGATGTCGGTGACCGATCACCACCGCCGGTGCCTCTATTGCTTAGGCCTCGACCACGACGCGGAGTCGTGCAACGACTGTCAGGCCCTGACTTCGAAGGCTAGGCGGGAGCGGTCCCGCAAGCTTCTCGAGCTTCGCCACTCGGCTCCGCGTCGTGCGCGATCCCGGTCCAGGAGGAGGTCCAAGGATCGCTCGCGGAGCCCTAGCCGACGCCACCATCGATCGTCGGGCTCCAAGTCGTCGGGTAAGTCCAAACACTCAAAGAAGTCCAAGAGGCGACATCGCTCTTCGGACTCCCCTCGCCGGTCGCGCGACTCGGCCGAGGGTCCAAGTGGTTCCACCCCCGCGGCTCCGGCGGAGCCGCAGGTGCCGCGTCCGCCCCCATACCTTCCGGTCCCTGGGGCTGACGCGGCGCCGGCGGAGATCAGTGCCTTCCTCTCGGCCATGAGGAGCCTGGCCCCGCCGTCGACGCCCGCTGGCGCGCCTTCGGGCCCCGCGGGCTCGACTGGGCGACCTCGCGTGCCGGCGGCTCCGGCCCCGGCGCCGTCGACGACTCCGGTCTCGACGCCGCAGGTCCCCGCGGGGCCCATGCCTGGGCCCCAGTCGACGCCGGTTGACCTTGTCACTCCTCCACCGGCGCCGACGCCTGAACCACCGACGCCGTCACCGGCGCCGCCGACGCCTGTGACGCCGACGCCCCAGTTTAGCCCTCATCCGGACCCGACGCCGGCACGGCGTCCGCCGACGCCGCATCCGACGCCGCTAGAGACCTACCATCTCTACAGTCCGGTTCCGATCATTCCTCCTGTTTATCAGGAATCGGAAGAAGGGGGCGACTGGGAGGGGTTCGAGGACCCTCTGGCTGTTCAGTCACAGCTTTCTCAGGACTGGGCAGATGAACTGGGGGAGGCCAGCGGGCTGGACACCTCACCAGACGCTGGATTCACTTCTCCTCCGACCGTGGCTTCGGAGGAGGGTGCAGCATTTTCTGTGGTGCTGCGCAAGGCGGCTGAGGCCCTTGGGCTCGAGTTGCCTGCCGTGGCTGTGAGGACCAACATCCTCACTGAGGTGCTTCAAACCTCAGCAAGCTCCACTGAGCCTCTGCTGCCGTTTAACGAGGCCCTCACTGACGTTCTGCAGGGCACCTGGTCCAAGCCCTCCACAGTTCCTCCTGTGGATAGGAACGTTGCCAGGCGCCACCGCCCTGCTCCGGGCGACCCCAGCTTCCTGTCCCAACACCCCACCCCCGAGAGTCTGGTTATCCAGGCCTCTACTTCCCAATCCTCCTTCCCGACCGCTCCGCCGGACCGGGATTCCAAGAGACTCGAGCAGTTTGGCAAGAAACTGTTCTCGTCCCTTAGTTTGGGCCTGCGGTCTTTAAATACCGCCTGTCTCTTGGACCGTTATTCCCATTCTCTGTGGGATACGGTGGAGGACGTGCTGCCCCTGTGTCCGGAGGAGGTCCGGACGCGTCTTTCCCAGGCTCTGGCCGATGGGAGGGATGCAGCACGGCACGCCATAAGATGTGGGCTTGACACCACGGACTCGCTAGGTCGGGCGATTTCCACCACGGTGGCGCTCCGCCGCCACGCCTGGATGCGGTCCACGTCCTTTTCCGGGGATGTCCAGAACACCCTCATGGACATGCCCTTTGATGGCACTCGCCTGTTTGGTGAGAAGGCGGACAGTGCGCTGAACCGCTTTAAGGACTCCCGGGCTACGGCCAAGTCCTTGGGCCTCTCGGCTCCGCGGGCGCACACCTCCGCTTTTCGCCCCTTTCGTGGCCAAGGAAGGGGCGCCTCCTCACGTCCGCAGAGCCACCAGCCGCAGAACCAACCTGCGCGCGGTCGCGGACGTGGCTTCCGCCGTGGCGGAAATGGAGGCCGACGTGGTCAGCCCACATCCACCCCGGCAGCATCCGCCTCAAAGCCTTCCTAGTCCGAGCTTTCAGGCCCATACCACGCCAGTGGGCGGCAGAGTTCGCCATCACCTGCTCCACTGGCGGTCCATAACATCGGACAGGTGGGTGCTGCAAATCGTCCGAAGGGGCTACTCCCTCCCCTTCGAGACGACCCCTCCAGCCATGCCACCACAACACCACCGTATCTCGGGGGATCATTTGGATCTTCTCCGCGAGGAAGTTTCGGCTCTCCTGGCCAAGGGGGCCGTCGAGCGCGTTCCGAGTCCAGAAGTAGGTCGTGGTTGTTATTCCCACTACTTTCTGGTTCCCAAGAAGGGCAAGGGGGGCCTGCGCCCTATCTTGGACCTCCGGAACGTCAATGCCTTCCTCCGAAAGGAAAGGTTCAAGATGCTAACGTTGGCTCAGGTTTTAGCTGCCCTAGACCCTGGAGACTGGATGGTAGCGTTGGACTTGCAGGACGCATATTTCCATATCCCCGTCCTGCCGGCCCACCGGCGTTACCTGCGGTTCACGGTGGGCCAAGAGCACTTTCAGTTTACCGTGCTCCCCTTCGGCCTCACCAGTGCCCCTCGGGTGTTCACGAAAGTGATGGCGGTGGTCGCAGCTCATCTGCGCAGATCAGGGGTCCCAGTCTTCCCCTATCTCGACGACTGGTTGTTGAAGGCGGGCTCGCCCCAGGCAGTCGTCTCCCACCTCCAGACTACGGCGGATCTCCTGCATTTGCTGGGGTTTTCCATCAACGTGCCGAAGTCACACTTGAGTCCCTCTCAGAAGCTCCTCTTCATCGGAGCGGTTCTCGATTCGGCGCAGTTCCGGGTCCATCCACCGGAACAGCGGGTCCGGGATATACAGGCCCTGATTCCCATCTTTCGGCCTCTATCCCGGGTTTCGGTCAGGCTAGTGTTGCGGCTTCTGGGGCTGATGGCCTCCTGCATCCTACTAGTGCATCACGCCAGGCGGCGCATGCGGGCTCTGCAGTGGGACCTGAAGTTTCAGTGGGCCCAGCATCACGGCAACCTGTCCGACCATGTCTTGATCTCGGAGGGCACTGCACAGCAGTTGCAGTGGTGGCTCACGGACCGCGAGTGGGTCAAGGGCAAGAGCCTCTCCCTTCCCCAACCGGAGCATGTCGTAGTGACGGATGCGTCCCTCCTGGGTTGGGGTGGCCATATGGGAGAGGCGGAGATCAGAGGCCTCTGGTCTCCGGCGGAGTCTCGTCTCCACATCAACCTGTTGGAGTTGAGAGCGATCCGGCTTGCACTGAAAGCCTTCCTTCCCTCTGTCAGGGGAAGTGTCGTGCAGGTGTTCACGGACAACACCACCGCCATGTGGTACTGCAACAAACAGGGCGGGGTGGGGTCGTGGACCCTTTGTCAGGAGGCTCTGCGCCTCTGGACATGGCTGGAACACCAGGGCGTCACCCTGGTGGTTCAACATCTGGCGGGCTCTCTGAACGCCAGAGCAGACGAACTCAGCCGCCGGTGCATGATGGATCACGAATGGCGTCTGAACTCCGAAGTGGTGCAAGGCCTCTTTCAGCAGTGGGGAGAGCCTTGGTTAGATCTATTCGCCACCGAAGAGAACGCGCAATGTCAGCAGTTCTGCGCGTTGGAATTTCCAAGGCGGCACTCGCTCGGCGACGCTTTTCGTCACGAGTGGAGTTGCGGTCTGTTGTACGCCTTTCCGCCTATACCACTTCTGCCCAGAGTGCTGAAGAAGATCAGGCGCGACCGGGCCCAAGTCATCTTGGTGGCTCCGGATTGGGCACGAAGATACTGGTATCCCGAGCTACTCAGTCTGTTGACCGATCCCCCGATACGTCTGCCCCTTCGGGAGGATCTTCTGTCGCAGCAGCAGGGGACGGTCCTCCACCCGAACCTGTCCAGCCTCCACCTCCATGCGTGGAGATTGAGCGGCGGCAGTTGATGCCATTTGACTTGCCTCCTGAAGTCTGTGATATCATTCTGGCAGCCAGGCGTCCCTCCACAAAGTCGGTATACGCCTGCCGGTGGAACAAATTTGTGGCATGGTGCACAGCAAAGGCTGTGGATCCCCTTTCCGCCCCTCTTTCTGAGGTTCTCCTCTTCCTTCTTTCTCTGGCCCGGCAGGGCTCTGCCCTGGGCACCCTGAAAGGTTATCTTGCTGCCATCTCCGCCTTCTTGCGGCTTCCTGATCAGCCTTCTCTTTTCAAGTCCCCTGTGGTTACACGCTTTCTCAAAGGCATTACACACACGTTCCCTCCTGTCCCTTTTGTAATGCCTCAGTGGGACTTGAATCTGGTATTGACCTTCCTGATGTGCGCTCCCTTCGAGCCTCTTCACAATTGCCCTCTTCGTCTTCTAACTCTAAAGACTGCTTTTCTGGTAGCCATCACCTCGGCTAGACGGGTGAGTGAGCTCCAGGCTTTATCTTCAAAGCCTCCTTTCCTATCTGTTCATCCGGACAAGGTTGTCCTTCGGCCTCGTCCCTCCTTTCTTCCTAAAGTGGTGACTCCTTTTCACCTTGGGCAGTCTGTCACCTTGCCCACCTTCTTTCCGCCTCCGCATCCTTCCAAAGAGGAAGAGAGGCTCCACCGTCTGGACCCAAAACGTGCGCTCTCCTTTTATCTGGACCGCACAAAACAGTTCCGGGTGGACGACCAGCTTTTTGTTGGGTACGTGGGCGCTAAGAAGGGGAAAGCTGTGCACAAACGAACCATCTCTCGGTGGGTCGTTTTGTGTATAAAAATCTGCTATTCCTTGGCTAAAAAGGACCCTCCTGTTGGGCTGCGCGCCCATTCTACTCGGGCCACGGCGGCTACTACTGCCTTGGGACGGGGAGTCCCTTTGCAGGACATCTGTCAGGCGGCGACGTGGGCTTCTCTACACACGTTTGCCAGGCATTATTGCCTTGACAGCCAAGTCCGGAGGGATGGCTTCTTTGGCCGTTCTGTCCTCCAGGACTTTCTGGTGTGATCTTGGTTCGCAGACCCACCACCGGGGATGGTATTGCTTGGGTATCTATTCTAAGGTGAGGAATCTAACTAACGTGTTTCTTTCAGATGAACAAGTTACTAACCTTCGGTAACGATGTATCTGTAAGAAACATTAGTTAGTTAGATTCCTCACCGACCCTCCCATCCTCCCCGTTCTGCGAACTGACATCTAGGGTTAAGGTTGTCCTTTCAGGCCCCTAGATTTTATTTTTGGCACCAGTGTCGGTCTTTGCATGGCTCTGCGTTCCTGGCGCGGAAGGCTATGTACAAGAACTGACGTCAGCGCGCGAGGGCGGCGTCTAAGTACTCCGACGACGTCATCCCGGCGCACGACGCCGACGACGGACGCGGAGCCGCAGACGACGCCTAGCGACGCGCAAGGGGTATTGCTGACGAAAAATCTTCCGGATCCAGTCTGACGCCTGGGGATATTCTAAGGTGAGGAATCTAACTAACTAATGTTTCTTACAGATACATCGTTACCGAAGGTTAGTAACTTGTTCTGTAGGTTATTTCCTGATACAATTGTGCAACTTTAACATGCACCTTTAAACAGCATTTTGCCGATTTTCTGTCTTTACATAATATTTCACAGTTTGTGGGCAAGTGACAGGTAAAACTGAATAATTGGGTCCTAAATCTAAATTAGGGTTTTGATTCCTTTCACAAGTATGCAATTGTCAGCTTAAACCTCCATTGACAGCACACACAATCCTGTTTAGGATAATTAAACAAGATGTAAGAGCATGACGTCTTTTAGGATAAGTAAACAACAAGTTTGCATCAGTTTTGGAGGATATGCTTAACAATGTAAAGAGTTTTGTAAAGAATGCAGAATGTTGCTGTGAAACACAGGGCTAAACTGCATTTTAACTTTAGACTGTTATTGTGGGCCTTAAACAATTTGATCCCAATGGTGCTGTCATAAATTACCTGTACAGATATAGTATTGTCTTTTGTTGGTAGCAATTCATTGTTGGATGCAGTGTTTATACCAGACTAAGGAGACGCTGGTTTATGTGCAGGCTTATCCTCTGTGGTGGTATTCAGAATTTAAGTGAATAGCAATCAAAGCAGCTGTGTCACAGTGGCAGAAGGTGGGAATTAATGCATTGTTGAATGATTACCAATGTAGGTCATTCGAGGAGCTACATTGTCCTGTGGGTTTACCGGTGAGGCAATTTGTGGCATATAGGGCAATCTCCTTAATAGTTATGGGGGTGTGGTAGAGTGCAAGCAGCAACACACTCAACCTAGCAAGTATAATTTGCCCATGTGAAGAACTGAGGGGCAACAACCTTACTGTACCACGGAATTGCTGGACAAACTAAAGTATATCTAGCAGTATTGTGGACTAAATGGGAAACGGATATGAAAATATAATTTACTGATTGGGAATAGGAATAGATTTTTGAATACCTGCCATTTGTCTCCAGAAATGTGAAAGTTAAGCTAATTCAGTACAAAGTTCTCCACAGGGCCTACCTGATTACACACATGTTGCAGAGGATTGATCTTGCAGTAAGGGATTATGTCCTAGAAGTGGTGTTAGGAATGGCAACTTGTTGCATATGTCTTGGGGCTGCACCGAATTGAGGACACTTTGGCAAGAGGTGCTGTCTGGAATTATTAGAAGAACCTGGTTGCTGCAGTCAGAGATGCATCTTGGGATTAGGGAATGGGCCCAATAAAACTAAAATGGAGTCTAGATTTATTGTTCTTGGTATGTTATTGACAGATAGCTATGGTTTGGAATTCATTGGACCCGCCCAGATTAAAGTCGTCGTCCGAGATTTTGAAGTGCACTACAATGGAAGGGAGTTTATTGATATTAATGCAAAAAAGGCCTGAGCCTCCCCCTTGTTTGAATGTGTGAGACACAGTGTCACTGGTGCTGCAAAATAAGAATGATGAGCTGCCACCTTAGGTATATATGCATATTAGTGGGACTGTTGTGATCTTGTATTGTGCTGCCTGGGGTTCTTGCCACCATAGGTGTATTCTAATAGGATCAAGCCTCCTTCCAGGCTCTAATGTTCAGAACCTTAATATGTGAAGTTCAGCAGCTTCAGCTGCTCTGTGTAGCAGTTTTTGATGAACTGCAATGGAGATACATTATTAAGGGAAAGATACACACCAAGCAGGAGGTATCTAATATGTTCATTGAAAGTGGACTACAATTAGTTATATTATCTAGATAATATTAACAAAATGTTTTTTCAGTGTGCCCTTTTGCTCTGTGAAAAACTGTAGAAAATGTTTTTAATTTTTTTTTTAATTGCCTTAAAAAATGTAATATCGTGGTCCTGTTGGGTACCCTACTAAGTGTTATAGAAAATACAGGGAGATCCTTTCTCCACACCAAATGTCTGTGCGGCATACCGACCCATCTCACTGATTAACAGAGAAATTAAGCTTTTTGGCACAATTCTAGCCCACGCCTAAAAGCGACTCTCAAAACTCTCACACACCCAGATCAGTGTAGTTTCATGCTAGCTTGGGGCACAAGGAAAAAGAACTATTGATGGACAGAATGCAGAACAATGTCATACATTCACCCCAGTACAGAGATCTGGGCCTAAATCCATTGTTTTTTTGCTCACCATGCCATTTCAGTTTGTACCCAGCCATATGCAAATCAGTTTTGACCCTGTGTCCAATGGGAACAGTCCAGCCCGAACTGCCAGGTCAGGTCCTCCCTAGACTGGAAACAAGCATCCTAGGACCGGTTTCGGGGTTTCACCCCTCTTCAGCCAGGATAGCTTGATTCCAGTGGCATGGAGAGCACGGGACTTACGTCTGAGCATACCAGTCCCACTCGGGTGACAAATGCAAAAAGAACTATTGATGGACAGAATCCCCTTTGTTTGCCCTAAGTTGGCAGGGTATGTTCAGACGTGGGTCCCTTGCTCACTTTGCCACTGGATTCAAGATAGCCTGGCTGACGAGGGTTATGAACCCGAAACTTGTCCCAGGATGCTTGTTTCCGGTCCAGGGAAGACATTGCTTGGCAGTTCGTGCTGGACTCTTCCCATGAGGCACAGGGTCAGACTGATTTGCATATGGTCATGTCTGAACTGGGGTGGTGGAGTGAGCTAAAGAATGATGATGGATTAAACCCATATCAGGTGACTGGGGGTGAGTGTTTGATTTGCTCAAGCACTCCGTCCATCATCCCCTTTGGTATCGTTTAGCTTGGGGCACAAGGCACTGTCTCAGACGACTTCATGTTGCATTGGCCTGATAGCATCTTCTGACGCCTTCTGTGGCCCTGTTATTAAAAGACTTTGAGATCGCATTTGACACGTCGCACTGGACTTACCTGTCTCAGGATCTGCAGACGGCAGGTATGGGGCCTCGTTTCTGTGGCTATATCAGATTGCTTTACTCCAACCCAACTGCGTGAGTGCAGATTAATGGTGTGATCTCTGGCCTGTTCCCTATTTCTCAGGGCAGTAGGCAGGGTTGCCTGTGTTTTCCCTCCTTCTTTTTGCCCTTGTAATCAAGCCCCTGGCCTGGCTCATTCGCAGAGCTGCACAGATGCAGGGATGGGAATGAGTTATCGGACATGATGACCACTTTGCACTGAATTCGGACAATGTCCTCCTATTCCGCTGCAAACCCAAGGAGACCGGCCTATGTTACCTCCGTCTACTTCAGCTTTATGCAAAGGCTTCAGGTTAACCAAAGTTAGTTCTGGTTCAGTTTCATCCCTCCTGAGAATGTGTTGAGTGGCAGAACACCATATAAGTGGCTGCGTTTGAGCTTCCGATACTTGGGAATCCACGTTGCACTCCATCCTGAGCTAGTATGGAATCTTAATTTTATCCCGCTAATAAGAAAGGTGAAGGTGGACCTGAAAAGGTGGCAGACCCTCCCGCTCAATGTTTCCCATGCTGGGGGATGTTTGGCCTGGCACCCGTATATGTTCCTTTCTGGAACTTCAGTCAACCTATGCCCTATCACACACACAGTTTCATAAATACCTTCAATTGCGGCATACGCTTAGAGCACACATTCCCCGGGCGCAAGTCTCCCCGAATTCAGTCTCCTAGAGGTTAAACTCTGGATGGGTGTCCGGTCAAAAGGGGGTATTTCCCAGATCTACCACTCATTGGTCATTAACATGCTTTTTTTTGTTAAAGTATTCTATTGAGTTTTTCCAACCGTCTTATCAATAACTCACAGTTACATACAGTAGCATCTTATATGAGGCCCAATCAGCAATGCACATATCCGGAGAAGCCAGTTCTTCAACTTTTACTACCCTAACTCCCCCTCCCCTTCCTCCCTCTCTAGCCCCCCCCCCCCCCGTCAGCGTGCCCGCACAAACCCCTGTTAAATTTGGCCATTAAGCATCCCGAGGTCTAAAACAAACTAGCACAAAGCAATGGAAAAGACATCAGCAATGATCGCAGAGGGCCTGAGGCTCTATGTCCCCCGCCATGATTGGTCATTAACATGCTTGACACACCTGCGGAGTCAATAGGAAGAATGGGTGGGACCATTGGAGGATGACGACTGGTGTGATGCATCAATGGCCACCGTAATATCATTATTTCCTCTAGGCTAAGGCTGGTGCAGACCTACTTTTTTCACTGTACCTACCTCAAACCCAGTCACATCCACAAGGCACACCTCCTTCCAAGCCAGACAAGCTTCAGCTGTCTATATGCTCATGCAGATTTCTATCATATGGTCTGGACTTCTCCTGTTATTGTGAACTACTGGACTGCAGTGGCTGAAGAATTATCGGGGGTGCTGGGCTGGGAGGTGGAATTCTCTCCTAGGTCGCTCCTCCTGGTTATCTTTGAGGGGACTGAGGGCATGAAGGCTGATTGTGCACTACTTCGGGTGGCCACCATAGTGTCTAAAAGAGACAGAGCATGTAGATAGAAATCTCTCAATCCGCATTTGGTGTCTCAGTTGTGTCGTGGAGTGGACTGGTGTGCCCAACAGGAAAAACCTGTATATGAAGCCAGAGATTGCTCCAAAAAGCATGAAAAGATCTGGAGTAAATGGTAGGACCACTTGGGCTAGGCTTGCTATTGGAAGTGTATGAGGGATGTTTCCCCCCCCAATGTTCTTATTGTGAACTTACTGCTGTTGTCTATGAAAAACGGTTTGATGATTTTCTTTGCTGATGACCAGCGACAGCTGGAAGTGGTGTGTATAATTTTGTTGTCAAAAACAATAACATTGGATTATAATAAATAAATAAATGTACTATTTGATGCCGTAATAGATGTTTATATTAGTACAGTCTTTATTATTGGCATTTTCCATATGGCTTCAATCTTGAATCTTGACCATCATGAATCTCCTTCCACTGTGAGATAGGCGAAGGGATTCATCTAAAATGTTTGCAATATTTTGACTATTTGCCTGGAAACTCATTCTCTACAGTCAAAGCCCAGAGGCTTTGGCTATTAATTGCAAGGTTTCCATCATTGTTACTAAGGAGCTTGAATGAAGTTCCTCTAATACTTACTAAAAATATACATTCTCTATCATTAGATCTTGCAGATCATGAGTTTTGTATCATCTGGAGTCTCTTCAGTAGTTGGTTGGTGATGCCTTCATAGAGCGTGTTGCCGTAATCAAATTGGCTGGTGACTAGGGCTTGGGTGACTGTTCCCCTTGTGTCGTTTTGGAGCCATCTGAAGACTTTTAGGAGCATGCAAAGGGTGTGGAAGAAAGTGGAGGCGACTGTGTTGATCTGACACTTCATGGCAAGTTAGCTGTCCATGGTGATGCCAAGGTTGCGGGCGTGGTCTGTGGGTGTGGGTATGGGCCTGAGTTTGGAGGGCCATAAAGTGTCATTCCACAAGGAGGTGTTCTTTCCAAAGAACAGCATTTAAGTCTTGTTCATGTTGAGCTTCAGGCAGTCTTCATCCATTCGGCGATGCTCGTCATGCAGTTGTGGAAGTTGGTCCTGGTGGTGGAGGGGCCTTTTGAGAGTGAGAAGATGAGCTGGTTGTTGTCTGCATAGGAAATTATGTTGAGACCATGGGTTCTGCCGATGTTTGCCAGAGGTTGTAGGTATAGGTGTGGGTTGATGAATGAACCTTGTGGGACTCTACAAGGGTTGTAGGCGGATTCTCTGGGTGCGTTAGGAAGGATGCGATTAATTTAAGGGTATCTCCCTGGATCCCTATGTGGCATAGTCTCTTGATGAGGGGGTGGTGGGATACAGTGTCAAATGCTGCAGAGAGGTCGAGGGGGATCAGTGCTGCTGTGTCTCTCTGGTTGAGGAGGGTTTTGGTGTCAGTGGCAGCGATTAGAGAGGTCTCAGTGCTGTGGTTGGTGCGGAAGCCGGTCTGGGTGGTGTTCAGTCGGTTATTATTTTCCGGATGTTCGGTGAGTTATCAATTAAAGGTCTATTCGATCACTTTTACGGGGAAGGGGAGCAGAGATGTGGAGATGTAGTTCTTGAGATGCTGTATGTTTCCATTGATCGGGAAGGTGCCCGTGTTGATGGATGCGTTGAGAATGGATTTGAGTTTGCTGCTGATTTTCTTGCTCCCTAGGTTGAAGAAGTGGAAGAGGCATGTGTAGTAATGTGGACTTTTTATTTGGTAGTGTAATCTATGGGTATACTGTGCAAAAAGTATAGACAACCCCTATTGGTTTACAGGGCTTAAATGAATAATCTATTTGTGGTAGTGTGGTTGAGCAGCTCAGTCTAATCAGAGGGTTGTGTTAAGCGTTCATTCTACACATAGAGTCAATATAAGAGACACACTTGCAAGAAGTAAATCCGAGACCAATTTAGAATAACTGCACAGATTTTTATATAATTTTAGACATCAAAATAACCTGAATTAGGTAAATTCTTTCGTAGTTATAGATGTTTGTAGAAATAGAAAATACAGTTGAATAATGTTTTTGAGGTATGAGCCTCGAACTCGGTAATATTATTTTATGGGAAAACATATACTGCATAGGTATACTTGCAAATGTTTTTGGAGAGTCCCTTCTAGGACTTAAGGTGGTTATGAGCCAAGGTCCAATAAACCACCAGCAGTTCAGTTTTCCTGCCCTGGTGAGTCTGGGTACTGAGGTGCTGGTCGCATTAGTAGCCTCAAGTGCTACGCATTAGTCTATGGAAGAAGTACCTGCAAAAGAAAGGCTGCAAGTTGGGACTTGGGTACAAGTCCTGCAGAACCCAAAGGAGTTCTCAGCTCTTGAGTGCAGGGACATGGTTGGTATGCAGGAACCTGGGCTGGGGGGTTTGGGCACAGAGGGTTTTTGTCCGGCGGGTCGCTGTAGTTTGAGGCCCGCACTTGGCTTTTGTGGCCTGGAGAGGGAGAGCAAACAGGGCAGTAGGACCACCCTCAATGAAGGCCTCGTGGGTCCTTAAGTCCCTTAACATCACTTCGGTGTGGCCGTCGGTGGTGTTCGGACTCGACACGCAACAAGCCTTAGTAGATGCAAGGGCTCCGGTACCCAGGGTATTTGTGCTGAGAGGCTCTTGGAGGAGTCAGCGTCTCAAGACTTGGTAAAAATGATGGGGCTGACCTCCGGGAATCGCGACAACATCTTTCTGCCAAGTTGCTCCCTCAGTGGGCCAGATGGGCAGCAAGATGAAGTACTGGGTCGATGCGGTCAGTGCCTGCAGATGCAGGGGATGGCTCCTCCACCCCAAGGGAGAACAGTCCTCCAGGGGTTTGGGGAGGCTGTTCAGCTTCTGGACGAGTCCGTCTTTGTGATTGTTGTGGTGCAAGCAGCCAGACAGGGATTGCAGCTAATCTTGATGCAGGACCTCTGTTTTTTGTAACCTCGGCTTATCTTTATCCTTCCTTAGGTTCCCAGTAGACAAATCTGAGCTCCTGGTGACAGGGTAACCCCTAAATACTGATTTTAGGGGTGTTTAGGGGAGTGTATGGTAGTAGCCAATGGGCTACTTACCCCTGGGGTGACTACACCCCCTATATGACTACTTCCTGTGAGGAGTGGGTATATTCCTGACCAAGAGTTCCTAGTTCCACCAAATTCAAAGTGGTGAAACCCTTTCTCGGCTGTCTACTTCAGATGGCCCACTTTAGGGATGTGCCTAGCCTGTAAATGTGCAAAAGAAACAATTGATGGACGGAATGCTGGACAATGCAAACATTCACCCCCATTCACAAGGATCTGGGTTTAATCCATCATTATTTTGCTCATCGCACCACCCCAGTTTGAACCGAGCCATATGCAAATCAGTCTTGACCCTTGTCCAGCCCGAACTGCCAAGCCAGGTCCTCCCTGGATGGAAACAAGCATCCTGGGACCGGTTTCAGGCCATCACCCTTGATCAGCCAGGCTAGCTTGAATCCAGTGGTGTAGTGAGCATGGGACCCACGTCTGGGCATACCCTTCCCACTTAGGGCGACAAATGCAAAAGAAACAATTGATGGACGGAATACTGGAAAATGCAAACATTCACCCCCAGTCACAAGGATCTGAGTTTAATCCATCATTCTTTTGCTCACCACACCACCCCAGTTTGGACCAGCCATATGAAAATCAGTCTTGACCCTGTTTCTTGTGGGAACAGTCCAGCCCAAACTGCCAAGCAAGGTCCCAGGATGCTTGTTTCTGGTCTAGACTGAATATGGCTGGGTCCAAACTGGGGTGGTGTGGTGAGCAAAAGAATGATGGATTTAACTCAGGTCCTTGTTACTGAGGGTGAATGTTTGCATTGTCCAGCAATCCGTCCATCAGTTGTTTCTTTTGCACATAGTCTGTAAATGTGGCACGCCTTCTGACTAATTTCCAGCCTGCTCTGCTACCAAGTGGGCCTAAGGGCAAGGGGTGTCATTCCCCAGGTCTGGGGAGACATGGCTTATGCAAGGTGGTGGCAGAGGCTTTGAAGCATCTGTCCTTGATATGTTGATATCTGAAAGAAACAGTTAGTTATAGATTCCTTACCTTAGAATTACCCCCAGGCGTCAGACTGGATCCGGAAAGTTTTCCATCAGCAGTACCCCTGCATGTAGAAAAGTGGCGTCGGTCAGCTCCGTATTCGTCGATGGCGTCGTGGATGTTGCGGTAGCTACATAGATGCCGCCCTCGTGTGCTGACATCAGTTTGTTCTTTTTCCGCACCAGTCCGTGCTGATCTGGAGAGAGCGTACCTCCAGTCACTTTTTGCCAGACTTCTTTGCCGATTTTTGTCGACACAGTTTTCAAGTCTTCGACTTCTGGTTGACGTCAGGGATGCCCGGCTTCAAGGCTGGCGCTTTCTGTAATCCACTGATGTCGGTGACGGATTCGCACGCCGTGAGCCTGTTATGCTTGGAGTGGCACCACGACCCCAAGTCGTGCTCCCACTGCCGGCCCATGAATCCGAAGTCTTTGAGGAAGCAGTCCCGAAAGCTTCTCGAGGCCCGGCAGTCGGCTCCATGCCGTTCGAGATCCCGGCCACGTGGGAGGTCGAGGGATCGGTCCTGGAGTCATCATCATCACTCTTCTTCCTAGTCTTCGCACTCTGGGTCAGTTAAGTTGAAGCACAAGAAGAAGTAAAAGAAGCATCGCCGTTCTTCGACTTCTCCTCGTCCGTCGGTCGACAAGATGAGTGATGCAGGTGGTGCCACTCCCGCGGCTCCACGTACGAAGCCTGAAGGGTCGACTCCAGGTATCTGAAGGAACAGTTAGTTATAGATTCCTTACCTTAGAATTACTCTCAGACGTCAGACTGGATCCGGAAAGTTTTTCGTCAGCAGTACCCCTGCGCGTCAGAAGGTGGCGTCTGTCAACTCCGCGTTCCTCGTCTGCATCGTAGTCGTCGGGATGACGTCGCGGTAGCTACATAGACACCGACCTCTTCTGCTGACATAATTTATTTATTTTTCCGCCCCAGTCTGTGCAAATCCGGAGAGAGCGATACCCTCAGTCACTTTTTGACTGGCTTTTTTCTTAACTTTTGTCGACTCCTGGTGCATGAGGGATACCTGGCTTCAAGGCTTGCGGTTCCTGTAGCAACTTCCTGTCAGATTATCCAGCCTGTCTTGGATTTGATGAACTCCTTGCCTGAGCCAGTGGATTTTAAGTATCCCTCAGACTTTATAACTGGCTAAGAACTTCAGGCATCTCCTCAGATGTCAAGACTATTCTTATTGGCTTACACTTTGGTGGGTCAAAGTTGTTTGGTGAAAAGGCTTATCTGCATTGGAGAGCTTCAAGACAAGTCGGGCTACTGTATGCTGCCTGGGACAGCCACCTCAACATGTCTACAGGCAGTTTTGTAAATCTTAAGGGCTCACATGCAGCTTCAGATTTCATCAGCTACAACCTTAGCAGTCTCATGACCCTGTGTTCCTACAATATAGAGGTCATGGAAAGAATCTAGGCTGTCTCCCACAACAATCATCTTCCTCCCAAGCCCCCGGGGAAACAGCTCTAGTTTGCCTTTGTTGACTACAGGTGCGAGGTCATGTGTACTTTTTACAATCCTGGAAGGCCATAACTTCGGTCCAGTGATTTCTTTAGATTATAGAAAGAGGGTATTACGCCCTACCCTTTTACCAGACTCATCCTCCCTTTATGATCTTGTCAAACAGAACACCATATACTCCTTCTCAAGCAGGACGTGTTATTGCAATCAGTGGTAAAATTGGTGCCAAAGCAGGAAATTGAGAAGGGGTGCTATTCTCTATACTTCTTTTACACAAGGAGGACAGTTGACTACGTACAATTGTTGACATCAGGGTCTTGATTCTCTTTCTCCAAAAAGACAAATTCAAGATGCTGACTGTGGCTAAGGTTCTTTTGGATCTGGAAGCAGAGAACTGGATGGTGTCTTTAAACTTACAGTTAACATTTCCATATTCCAATCCTGCAGTTGTACAGTAGGTACATTCGTTTTATGGTGGGGTTCAGTCTCATTACATTACCAGTTTGCGATCCTTCCTTTTGTCCTAACACCGGCGCCTCAAATCTTTACCAAGGTGATGGCCAAGGTGGCAGCACACTTCAGACACTCTGGAATTCTGGTATTCCACTCCTGGACGACTGGCACCTGAAGGCATGCTCGCCAAGGATAGTGTTGCACAAGTTGCAGTTGTCTGCATCTCTGCTGTTCTAGCTGGCTTTCAATCTACATCTTCAAATCTCACCTGAAGCCTTCACAGCTCCTTGTAATCATAGGGGCAGTACTGGACCTCCTCCAGGTATTTGGAACATTCAATCTATGATCCCCTTGTTTCAGGAAACGGCGCAGGTTCCAGTCCTGTTGGTCGTACACCTGCTCTGTCTGCTAGCTTTTTGCATACTCCTAGCATGCACACTGCCACATGAGGGCTCTTCAGTGGGTCTTCCACCGACAGAGGTTCCTGCATTGATGGAGGAGGGGGATCTGTTGGACACCATTATGATCTCCTGGGACACCACAGCAGATCTAGCCTGATGGAGTGTGAAGGAGAACCTGGCATCAGGCATGTCCATTCAACCTCCTCGGTCTGTGGCCATGGTTGTGCAGGATCCCTCGACTCAAGAGAAAGGTGTTCACCTGGAAAAACTCGAAATCAGAAGCCTCTAGTCTCCAGATGAGCCGTTGCATTACACCAGTCTGAGGGGGATTTGATGGGCTCTCAAGGCATTCCTTGCTTCCTTTTTCTGGCTGATCTGTCCGGATTTTGACAGACAATACAACTGCGATGTGATATGTAAATAAGCAGGGAGTAGTGGGGTCTCAACTTCTCTGTTGGGAAGTGCTGAGTCTCATGTCTCTTGAACCAGCTCAGAGTTTATCTGGTTGTGAACCATCTTGCGGGCTCTTTGAACATCAGAGCCAGCAGGCTCAGTCGGTTTATTCTTTCAGATCACAAGTGGCGTATCCATCCGCAGGTGGTTCAATTCCCTTTGCTCAGGTGGAGGCCACTCAGGTGAACCTCTTAGCCACCTGCACTAACATGCATCACCCACTGTTTTATACCCTCCAGTATCCACTGCCAAGGGCCTCAGGGATGTGTTTCGATTGAAGTGGAATTTTCCTCTTCAATTCAATGTTCCTCTTGCATACTCTTATTCCTCGTTTCTCTGGAAAGCTCACCAAGACTGGCCCAAGTCATTATGATCACATCAGATTTGGCAAGAAGGGTGTGGTATGAATTCTGCACTTATGTTGATGTTTCCTGCTCAGTGTGTACCTTCTCTCCCAGTTGGAGGGACAAGTCCTACACCCCACCTCGAGCTTCCACCTACATAACTGGAAATTGAGCAGGAACATTTCACTTTTTTACAGCTATCCTCAGGTGTACTAGAAGTTATCCTGCCTGCTCGTCTTTCCACCAAGATGGTGTATACTGGGAGATGTAACAAGTTTGTCACTTAGTGTGCCGAGAATAGTGTAGCTCCCTTGAACTTTTGTTAATCTGACATCCTCAGGTTCAATCAATCAATCAATCATAGGCATTTATATAGCGCACTACTCACCCGGAGGGTCTCAAGGCGCTGGGGGGGGGGGGGGGGGGGGAGGGAGGAATGCTACTGCTCGATCAGCCAGGTCTTGAGTTGCCTCCTGAAGGCGAGATGGTCCTGGGTTGTCTGGAGGTGGATGGGGAGGGAGTTCCATGTCTTGGCTGCCAGGTAGGAGAAGGATCTTCCTCCGGCGGTGGCTCTGCGGATGCGTGGAACGGCGGCGAGGGCGAGGCTGGCGGAGCGGAGCTGGCGGATGGGTTTGTGGAAGCTCAGGCGGTTGCTGAGGAACTCGGGGCCCAGGTCGTGGAGGGCTTTGTGTGCGTGGGTGAGGAGTCTGAACGTGATCCTCTTGCTGACGGGGAGCCAGTGAAGGTCTCTCAGGTGTCCGGAGATGTGGCTGTGTCGGGGGATGTCCAGGACGAGTCGTGCGGAGGCGTTCTGGATCTGGATCCGTTGGAGTTTCTTCTGGAGTTTGGCGGTGGTGCCGGCGTAAAGGGCGTTCCCGTAGTCCAGCCGGCTGGTGACGAGGGCCTGGGTGACCGTCTTCCTGGTTTCGGAGGGGATCCACCGGAAGATCTTGCGAAGCATGCGCAGGGTGTTGAAGCATGAAGACGAGACGGCGTTGACTTGTCTGGTCATCGAGAGGGAGGAGTCTAGGATGAAGCCTAGGTTGCGTGTGTGGTCCGTTGGCTTGGGGGTGGCTCCAAGGGCAGGGGGCCACCAGGAGTCGTCCCAGGCAGAGGGTGCTGATCCTAGGATGAGGACCTCCGTCTTGTCTGAGTTCAGTTTAAGGCGGCTGTCCTTCATCCATTCGGCGACGTCTTTCATCCCTTCGTGTAGGCTGGCTCTGGCGGCGTCCGGGTCGTTGGTGAGGGAGAGGATCAGCTGGGTGTCGTCGGCGTAAGTGATGATCTTGAGGTTGTGTTGGCGTGTGATGGCTGCGAGGGGGCTCATGTAGACGTTGAAGAGGGTGGGGCTGAGCGATGACCCCTGTGGAACGCCGCAGATGACTTCGGTGTCTGCTGACCGGAACGGGGGGAGGCGGACTCTCTGGGTTCTTCCGGCGAGGAATGAGATGATCCACTCCAGGGCCTTCTCCTGGATTCCGGTGTTGTTCAGTCGTTGTACCAGGGTGCGGTGGCAGACAGTGTCGAACACTTCGGAGAGGTCTAGGAGGATGAGGGCCGCTGTTTCCCCGTTGTCCAGTAGGGATCTGATGTCGTCTGTGGCTGCGATGAGGGCGGTCTCGGTGCTGTGGTTGGCTCGGAAGCCGGACTGCGAATGGTCGAGGGATCCGTTGGTCTCGAGGAAGGCGGCTAGCTGTCTGTTGACGGTCTTTTCGATGACTTTGGCAGGAAACGGGAGTAGCGAGATAGGGCGGAAGTTCTTGAGGTCGGAGGGGTCCGCTGTTGGTTTCTTCAGCAGGGCGCTGATCTCGGCGTGTTTCCAGCACTCCGGGAAGGTGGCGGTGTTGAAGGAGGCGTTGATGATGTCGCGGAGGTGGGGCGCGATGATGTGGTCGGCCGTGTTGGAGATGTGGTGTGGGCAGGGGTCTGTAGGGGATCCGGAGTGGATGGTGTTCATTGTGCGTGTTGTGTCTTCGGTTCTGACCGGGGTCCAGGTGCGGAGGGTGGCGGTGGGGAGCATCTGTTCGGTGGTGGGGTTCGTGGTAGGTGGGCCGAAGCTGTTGTGTATGCTGGCGATCTTGTCGTGGAAGAAGGCTGCGAGGGAGTCGCAGAGGTCTTGCGAGGGAGTGATGTCGTTGTTTCCGGCGTCGGGGTTGGAGAGCTCTTTGACGATGCTGAAGAGCTCCTTACTGTTGTGGGTGTTGTTGTCCAATCGTTCCATGAAGGCTGTCTTCTTCGTGGCGCGGATCAGTTGGTGGTGTTTGCGGGTGGCGTGTTTGAGGGTAGTCATGTTGTCTGTGGTCTGGCTGGTGCGCTGGGTGTTCTCCAGGGAGCGGCAGTTCTTCTTGGAGGTGATGAGCTCGTCGGTGAACCAGGGGGCTTTCTTGCTGCCACGTCTGCTGGGGGGTTTCTTCAGTGGTGCGAGGGTGTCTGCGCAGTTGGTGATCCACTGTGTGAGGTTGTTGGCGGCTTCATTGGGGTCCGTTGAGCTGGTGGGGGGGTTCTGGCTGAGGACGGTGGTGAGCTGGTTGTTGGTGATCTTGTTCCAGCTCCTGCGAGGGGCTTGTTGAGGGTGGTGGTGGGTCGTCGTTTTTCTGACGCTGAAGTGGACGCAGCTGTGGTCAGTCCACTGGAGAGGGGTGGAGTGGCTGAAGGCGACATACTTGCTGGAAGAGAAGACTGGGTCAAGCGTGTGGCCGGCGTAGTGGGTGGGGGTGGATACCAGTTGCTTGAGTCCGAGGTTGGCAAGGTTGTCCAGCAGGGCGGTGGTGTTGCGATCCTTGTTGTTCTCCAGGTGGAAGTTGAGGTCCCCTAGGAGGATGTAGTCGGTGGAGTTGATGGCGTGCGTGCTGACGAAGTCTGTGATATCTTGGCTGAATTGTGTGCGTGGTCCCGGTGGTCTGTAGACGAGGGTGCCTCTGAGCGTGGTCTTGGGGTCGGTGTGTATCTGGAAGTGGAGGTGTTCGGCGGAGGTGAAGGTGTCGTCGGAGTTGGTCGTGATGTGGATGGTGTTCTTGTGGATGATGGCGATGCCTCCTCCTGTCTGGTTGACGCGGTCCTTCCTGATAATTTTGTAGCCGTCCGGGATGGCGATGGCGATGGCGACGTCGGGTGCTGAGGAGGCGTTCATCCAGGTTTCCGTCAGGAAGGCGATGTCAGGTGCTGTCGAGTTGAGGAGGTTCCAGAGTTCGACGGCATGCCTGTGGACGGAGCGGGTGTTGAGCAGGATGCACATCAGGAGTTTGTTGATTGGACTGGGTTTGGCAGGTGCGGTGCTGGTTCGGAGGCCGGTGAAGCGGCAGGTCAGGCAGGTGAAGGGTCCGTGGGTGCGCCTCGGGGTGGCTCGGTAGTAGGCGGTGGTTCGGCCGGCTTTGAGTGCGTGGAGGGATGTCGCATCGTAGATGAGACGGGTGCGCTGGCGCCGGCGAGGGCGAGGACCAGGGGGTGTGGCGCGGTCCAGGCGTGGACGGGCTTACCTTTGGCGCACCTTCGGCGCACATTCGGCGCTCCCGCGGTGCGCGTCCGCTGCGCGGTCGCTCAGGGGGCGTCATAAGTAAGGAGCCGGGAGGGAGGGTCAGCTGGGTGGCGGGAGCGGGGCGGCGAATGGGCAGCAAGGGGGGCGTGTCCGCAGGGGGCAGCGGCAGGAAGTGAGTGGCGGCGATCGGGAGGAGGAGGGCGGCTCAGCGGTGGCTGGGTCGTCCAAGGAGGCAGGAGACAGGAGGTGAGGAGAGCAGCAAGGGATGGGAGCGACCTCGCCTGGGGACAGGCTCAATGGTCCCGATCAGCACACTCCCGCGGTCCCCTTAAGTAAGGAGCCGGGAGGGAGGGTCAGCTGGGTGGCGGGAGCGGGGCGGCGAATGGGCAGCAAGGGGGGGGCGTGTCCGCAGGGGGCAGCGGCGGGAAGCGAGTGGCGGCGATCGGGAGGAGGAGGGCGGCTCAGCGGTGGCTGGGTCGTCCAAGGAGGCAGGAGGCAGGAGGTGGTGAGAGCAGCAAGGGATGGGAGCAACTTCGCCTGGGTACAGGCTCAATGGTCGCGATCAGCCCACTCCCGCGGTCCCCTTAAGTAAGGAGCCGGGAGGGAGGGTCAGCTGGGTGGCGGGAGCGGGGCGGCGAATGGGCAGCAAGGGGGGCGTGTCCGCAGGGGGCAGCGGCGGGAAGCGAGTGGCGGCGATCGGGAGCAGGAGGGCGGCTCAGCAGTGGCTGGGTCGTCCAAGGAGGCAGGAGGTGGTGAGAGCAGCAAGGGATGGGAGCGACCTCGCCTCGGGACAGGCTCAATGGTCGCTGTCTTGATAGCTTAGCACAGTTGTGCTGTGGACATCGTCAAGGGATAACCTGGTAGCCTTGTTGGCTTTCTTCTGTCTTCCAAATCAACCATCCCCATTTGAAGGCACTCACTTTGGTGATTTTTCTGAAAGGTCTGCAAGCACATTCCTTCTGCTCCAATACTTATGTCCCAATTGGATTGTAATTTGGTCTTAACATTTTTGATGGGGATTCCATTTTAAACCCTTCACAGTTGTAAGTTAGTTATTAACTTGTAAAACAGTTTTTGTTGTTTCTCTAACTTCGGCAAGATGGGTCAGCAAGTTGCAAGCACTGAGTGTTCACCCTCCTTTTACTTGCTTTTACCCTGACAAGTTGGTCTTTCAAATCAGAACTGCTTTCCTCTCCAAGGTAGTGACCCAATTCGATCGGGTCAGTTCAATACCTTTTCTTCCTTTTATCCACCTCTGTACCCCACGATTGAGGCAGAGAGGTTACATGGTTGGACCCATAAAAATCAGTCAATTTCTAAACTGACCACACTAAGGACCTCCTAATGGATGGCCACAGGCAATAGAAAGTGAAAGGGAAAAGCTGTACAAAGGAATACATTAGCTTGATGGATCATTCTGGGTATTAGGATGTGCTATGTTCTAGACCATAAATATTGACTGGAGGTTATCAAGCTCATTCCACCAGGGCCACGTCTTCAACCTCAACATCGGCTAGGGGAGTTCCTGTAGCAGAGATCTGCAGAGTGGCAACATAGGTGTCCCTTCATACTTTTGTGAAGCGTTTCTGCTTTTCTGCCTAGTCTCTGAAGTGTGATGGGACTGCCTTTTTGCCTAGTCTGTCCATGAGGACTTCCTTGTATAACCCCCTTCAAGACTCTCTTCCAAACGTTGCATCAGGAATCAATAACATCAAATTTAAAGTTGCTACTAATGGCAGTCTCTGTAACGTTACTCTATTGCATAATGCTGTCTGTTGTCTGTTGATCTATTTCTTTGTGGTCTCAATTGTCATGAAAGTGAGACCTTCTGGCAGAGAACATTTTGATAACCCACAGGTTCGGTCTGCCAGGGTCATGCAGCATAACCTATCTGACTTTTTCCAACGCTCATTTTCCTCATCACTTTCATTCTCAGTCACTGAAGGAGAACATGTCAATCGGTCTGCCTAACCACCTTCTCCCTATCCTCCATATCCCCATAGTATTGCTTAAAATGACAGCACAATGTATTTATTGCCTGATATTTCTTTGGTGTTGATTGACCGTTAATACTCTGTAGTCAATTCTTACCTTACTTTACCTTCTGTCAAAGATATCCAGTTTTTATCCTAAAAAGAGTAGGACAGCCAGAGTATATGGTTCGATTGATCAGAGATAGGAGAGCAGAAGGTTAGAAGTAAGTATGACAATAATGTTCAGGAGCAGTTGGTTAGATGTTAATTAAGAGAAGAGTGAATGCTGTAGTTGGTTATTGAGGCTTAGTTTGAAGTCGCTGATGACACTCTGATCTTCTGTGTGCCTATCCCCTCTCATTGCCAACAAACACATATTTCTGAGTGTCTCACTGCCTTTAGACAAGTCTCTTATGCTGAACTCTTACAAAAGCGTTACAACAAACAAATGATGGACGGAATGCTGACAATGCAGACATTCTCCCCCAGTCAAGAGATCTGGGTTAAATCCATCGTTCTTTTGCCCACTACGCCACCCCAGTTTAGACATGGCCATATGCAAATCAGTCTTGACCCTGTGCCTCATGGGAACAGTCCAGCCCGAACTGCCAAGCCATGTCTTCCCTGGACCGGAATCAAGCATCCTAGGACCAGTTTCTGGCTATTAGCCGTCATCAGCCAGGATAGCTTGACTCCAGTGGCGTAGTGAGCACGGGTCCCACGTCTGGGAATACCCATCCCACTTAGGGCGAAAAGCGTTACAACAAACAAATGATGGACGGAATGCTGACAATGCAGACATTCTCCCCCAGTCAAGAGATCTGGGTTAAATCCATCGTTCTTTTGCCCACTACGCCACCCCAGTTTAGACATGGCCATATGCAAATCAGTCTTGACCCTGTGCCTCATGGGAACAGTCCAGCCCGAACTCACTACGCCACTGGAGTCAAGCTATCCTGGCTGATGACGGCTGATAGCCAGAAACCGGTCCTAGGATGCTTGATTCCGGTCCAGGGAAGACATGGCTTGGCAGTTCGGGCTGGACTGTTCCCATGAGGCACAGGGTCAAGACTGATTTGCATATGGCCATGTCTGAACTGGGGTGGCGTAGTGGGCAAAAGAACGATGGATGCATTCCGTCCATCATTTGTTTGTTGGAACTCTTACAAAATGCAGTTATTCTCTTCACTAAGCTGTCTCCTCTCTAATAATAATAATAATAATAATACTGGGTTTTATAAAGCGCGACAGCTACCTCGCGAGGAGGTGTCCCGGCGCTAGTAGAACACAGAAGACCTGGGAGGTAGTTAAAATAGCAATACAGGAATTAAAAAAGCTAGCGTAGATGGTTAAAAAGCCACGTTTTTAGCAGTGTCTTAAAACAGGATTCGGAAGGGGCCTGCTGGATTTCTTGTGGGAGGGTGTTCCACAGAGTGGAGACGTTAGCCGAAAAAGTCCGACCCCCGAGTCGGGCCTTTTTCGTGTGTGGAATAGCCAGTTGAACACGGCAGTTAGACCGCAATGTGCGGGCTTGGGAGTATCTGGGAAGACGGTTTTTCAGGTATACTGGACAGGAGCCATGCAAAGATCTAAAAGCCAACGTTAGTGCTTTAAACTTTATTCTGCTGGCAACTGGCAGCCAGTGTAGAGATCGGAGGTGCGGAGAGACTGCCTGCTTGAGTGGAATTCGCAGTAACAGTCTCGCAGCCGCATTTTGAACTACCTGAAGCTTTTGTGTCAGGTATTTTGGTAGGCCTAGGTAGAGTCCATTGGCATAGTCCAGCCTTGAGGTCACAGTGGCGTGGATCACCGTTTTCCGGCAGTCTTCTGGAAGGAGTCTGAGAATTTTACGCAGACTTCTCAGTTTGCTCATACAGCAACCGGCAACTTGTTGGATATGGGAGGTAAAGGACATGCAGTCATCCCATCTCACTCCAAGATTTTTTGCCGTGTGACTGGGTGTCGGAGCAGGACCCATCTCCGACGGCCACCAAAGATCTGACGCGGGCGGGAGCTCTTGCCAAAAAAGATAACCTCTGTCTTGTTGGCATTAAGTTTTAAGTGATATCATGATTTTCTCCTCCTTGGTGTTATTTTTATTCTTTCAAAGTGTATGAAAACGTGTCCCTTATTGCCACTGCAGCACAACATCAAATACTAAACATTAAGAAATATTAATAATATAGTTTACAAGTATTCCCACTTTTTGTCTCCTTCCAACATGCAGGTGCACAAACAAGATTTAATTTTGAACTGCCAAATCACAGGCTGCACTTTACCTCAAAAGTCTCATCAACAGATATGTCAACAATTCCTCCTTCCGCAAGCCTCACTTTACCTCCAGTTACCATGTCAGGGAAGTATATCATGGAAGAGCATGACAGCTATTCGGATCAGCCATGGACCATGGATGACCTGACCGCAAAACAAAGCTATCTAAATGGAAATTATTTGCGTTGTGTAGCAGAGGTAAGATAATCCTACTTTGTTTAGGTGCCTACAATTCTTGAATAATTGCCATTTGCAGGAAGCTGCCTCTCTATATACTATATAGTGTACACAGAGTCCAGTGGATCCCCAGAGACATAATGGAGGCTGAATTAAACAAACACTGACAGCCCTATTTGTGGTAGGGTGGTCAAGCAGTTAGGCTTATCAGAAGGGTGTGTTAAGCATTTATTGTGTTCACTCAATCCAGTCTAATGGCACACACTCAGAGACCGAATCCAGACCAATTAGGCAAATATAAATGGTATATATATATGTTTTATTTCTTGAAGCAAGCAGGACTTGGCACAGGTAAGTAGGATATGCTTTTCAAATGCAATTGTAAATGAAATGGTATTCGTTACAGGTTTGTATTTGCTTTTAAAACAGTTAAAAACACATAAGAATTACTTAAGAGAACTTTCACATTACTTTTTAGTTACTTTTACTTCTTGGGGTAATATGCCTAGATATCACACCCTTAGTCTTACAAAACACAGGTGAGTACAATAGTTTTTGGTTCAAAGAAAGTTACTTTGGTTTTCATATAAGTCAGTTCAACACTCGGAACATTTTTAGGACAAAAATCATAACATTGGTTCCTTTGGGGGGAAAAATGTTAACGGTTTGCAGGTAAGTGGACTACCTGAAAGGATTACTTTTATGGTTTAGAACCAAGGTTCCCCAAGGTCCAGCTAGGCACTCAAATAGCACCACCACCAGCAGCACTAGGGCGGCCAGGTGCAGAGTGCAGAGATCCAATGTTAGCCAGTAGTATCTGAAAGAAACATGTTAGTTATAGATTCCTTACCTTAGAATTAACCACAGGCGTCAGACTGGATCCGGAAAGTTTTTTTGTCAGCAGTACCTCTGCGCGTCGGAAGGTGGCGCCGGTCGGCTCCGCGTCTGTCGTCGGCGTGATGGTCGCCGGGATGATGTCGCGGCTGCTACTTAGACGCCGTCCTCGCGCACTGTCAGTTATTTCTTTTTCTGCGCCAGCCAGCACAGATCCGGGAAGAGCGGTACCGCAGTCATTTTTTTTCTCGACTTTTTTCGACTTCTTGTTTCGAGTCTTCGAATCTGAGCAGGTGCACGAGGGATGCCCGGTTTCAAGGCCTGCGGCTCCCGCAACCGACTGATGTCGGTAACTGATCTGCTCCGTGTGTGCCTCTTTTGTCTGGAGCGTGACCACCACCCTAAGTCGTGCTCCTATACTGTCGGGAGCGGTCCCGAAAGCTGCTTGAACGCCGATAGTCTGCTCCGCGCCGTTCGAGGTCCTGGTCGAGACCACCACCATGGGTGTTTCTTCTTTCATTCCTTTCAGATTTTTCCAATACAATGTGTTTCCTTTTGTGTGTTGTTTGATGTCATTTTCTGTTCTTTTACCATATAAAGACTTTATTATAATCAAAGGGTTTGAAGCACCAAAGTTGTGTTCCTTCACTTGTTTCCTCGCTCTCTCAACTTGCTGATCTGGACTCCTTGCTCCTGAAGAACTCCACATTCAGATTCCGTACTCCTGGTTGTCTTCAACCCTTTGAGGTCTTCATCCAGAAAGAAGGATTTTTATGTCCATTTGTATTCTTCTGAGAAGATAGCAGCTTCGCAAAGGCACTTGCCTACCACATATTCCAGTGTGGGGTGACATTTTGGCTTCCGGAAACAGTGACCTGTACATCGGACAGCAGTAGACCCGGACCACATGTAAGTATCTAAACTTGGACAGACCTCAGACAGCCTACCGCCCTGTGCAGTTGGAAGCACAATACATTTCTGACGTTTGAGTGGGCACTCTGAGGATGAAGAATGTCACCAGTAGTATTAGAGCCTCAGACCCTCGCAGGCCAACTGGGTGGGTTTGATCATCCTTAACCTTGGCATCCATACAGGGACCCAGCTATGAAGCATGTGCTTGTGACATTCATGGATATATTGCAACAGATGGTGGGCACGTTCCTGACGTTATGTTCTTAGCAGCTTCAACCTCAGCCACCAACAGTACCAATGCTACCTACTCCTCCACAAATGCCAACACTTCTGCCATCACCCCTACAGCAAATTGAGAGACTGCTTCCCTCTGCCTTGCCTGCTTTGACAGTGCTAAATCCAATTTTGGTTCAGTGCCCAATGCCACCAACCCATAGGTACATGGGGCACAAGACATGTCTGACTCAGACTGTATATCAGTTGTGCATGAAGAAGGTGAACTTTTGGGGGCTGGGCAGGATGATGCTAATGATGATGTGAGTGGCAAGACTACATTCTTCCTAAAGATGGAAGAAAATCGCCTACACAACTTGACTTGCCTGCAGATGACCTCACCCGCTTCCACACACCAATTAAAAGGGTAGCAAAAAGGTTTTATCTTCCCATCGATTCTTTGGAGCAACAATTGTGTCTATATGACTTCAAGGAAAAACTTTGGAAAATCACATTATTCATTCTTAACTTGGATTTCGTCTGGTCCGAAGGTCTCAAACTAATGAGTTCACTAGCCACAATTCAGGCAGTCATACCCCGCCTGGAGAACAAATATAAAGCACCAGAATATACCCCAGCATGCTTGACTGTCTACCTGAAGCCTGACTGTGTCATTGTAGTAGCAGCCCAGCGTATATCAAAAAGCCCTGTCATTCTGGTTTCTGCTCCTCGAGACAGGGACAGCAGATGCATGGACTATTTGGGGATCATAGTCCGCTTTATGGCTGTGACATCCATAAAAGTTGCAAATGCCTTGGCCATCTTTGATCGATGTGATCACAAGATGAGGCCCAGTATTTCATTTCTTATCAGCCGTACCACAGAAGACAGAAGGGAAGAGGCTAGGACCATTAACAAGGAGGGTGTTAATGCATCAGCTACCATCATTAAAGCTGCAGTGCATGTTTCCAATGCAGGTTTTCAAAACCTAGCTGGAGCATTAATTTTGTGCAGGCAGGGAATCCTCAATTCTTTCCCTGCAACTCTTCCAACAGAAAGTTGTTAAGAATTTAGGTGTTTAGAAATAGTATCCTTTCATCAGCCAGCCTCGCCCTCTGGTCATTCAGCGTTAGCTATTTGCTGATTGTGTACTCCAATGCAGAGATATTTCCACTAGTCCAAAGGAATTCTGCACCAATGTGGCACAGACCATTCAAGATTGCCAGGACACAGCCAAATATATCATGTTGTCAGGACTGGACACAACCTACTGTTACGCAGAGCTGATTGAACTAGTGTGGTGCTCCAACTCCACACATGAATGGGATCTACAGGCTTTTTGTGTGGCATTCAATCGTCACTCATGGATATACCCTTTGAGCGGTCTCACATTTTTGGTGAGTAGGCTGACTCTGGGCTAGAGCACTTTAAAGAAAGTCGGGACACCTTGGTCTCTCCCATGTGCAAGGCAGTATCCCCAACAATTTCCCTCCTTTAGAGGCATTGTTAAGGGTTTTGCCTACATGCAGCATCTAGGTCGACTACCCCAAAACATGTACCAAGCTCTTCAGGTTCAGGGTAAGGGGATCCAGCAGAGAGAGTCTTCCCCCCACAGAGACAGTCCCTAGCCCCTTCGGCAGCAGCCTCGAAGCTATAATCATAATCCATAATTGTAAAGCACAAACATATCACCCCTTAAGGTTTCAAGGTTCTGGGGACCGTCAGGGAGGTTAAGTGAGGTATTTCCCAGAGTCACATGATGCTGAGCTGAGCTGCCGACTGGGATCAAACCGTGAGCCCCACGCTCCATAGTCAGCTGCTCTGGCCTCTTCGCAACACCTCTCCTAGTTTGGTTTGTGCTTAGTGGCAAACAATCACTCTATTGGAAACAGAATTAGACATTTTCTCCATATATGGCGAGCCATATCCTCTGACAGGTCGGTCCCGCAGATAGTCCAATGTCCCACCACCTCTTCCGAGTACATCAGAGAAGTTTTCGGTGGAGCATTCGTTCATTTTGCTGCAGAAAATTCAGGCTCTTTTGGAGAAAGGAGCCATAGAGAGTCCCAACTTGGGAACCTGGAACTAAATGTTAGTTACATTATTTCCTTGTGCTGAAAAAGGGCAGAGCCCTTTGCCCATTTTTAGATCTCCGATCTCTCCATTTCTTCATGTGGAAGGACAAATTCAAAGTTTTCACTCTGTCTACTTTTTGTGAGTGCTAGAGCCAGGAGACTGGATAGAAGTGTCAGACCTGAAGGGCCCCTATTTACAAGCACCCATTGTGCAAGCTCACTGGCGCTATCTATGGTTCATGGTTGGACAGTAGCATTTTTAGCTTGCTGCGCTCCTTTTCAGCCTCACCCATGCTCCTCGGGTTTTCAGTAAGGTGATGGCGGTGGGCAAAGCATACCTTTGCAGGTCAGGGGCACCAATCTTTCCTTACCTTTACGTTTGTAGAAAGCAAGCCTGGATGGCAACAGTCAGTCATGGTCCACCTCCAGACGAAGGTGAACCTCTCATTGGCATTCACGGTCAATGTGCGAAGGTCAGTCCTGACGACTTCATAGAGGCTCCCTTACATTGAAGCCATCTTGAGTATGGTGCATTTTCAGGCCTTCTCTCCGGATGGCCAAGTCCAGGCCATTCATGCTGCGATTTCAATGATGTTTCAACCTTGGTTCTGGATGTCAGTGAGGGTGGCTTTAGACACTTTCCGGCCTATTGACCTCCTGCATCCTACTTGCTGACCATGCTAGATGGTATTTATGGGTTCTGCGGTGGGATATGAAATCTCAATGGGTCCAGCAGGGGAGGTAAACTGTAAAACTCCAACCAGGTTTTCAAGGAGAAACTGCAATGACCCATCTCCCTACACCACTCCAACCTGACCATGGCGACAGATTGCTGCTGTGTTGGGGAGGCCTTCTGGGAGAAGTGAAGACCAGCGGACTCTTGCGCATCTGAAACTGTTTAGGTTTCCTATTATCATAGTCTATTTGAAAGGGTTCTCCCATTTGTTTCCCTTTTGTTTCGCCCTGTCTGTTTGGTATGCTACAGTGGGATTCTAAATTGGTCCTCCATTGATGCGCTCACATGCATAGTTACCTGTCAAGACTGTTTATAATGACCAACACCTCGGCATTTGGTGAGCTGCAAGCATTGTATGTCAAGTCTCTTTTCATTTCTTTTTTCCTGTCACTGGGCAAAAATAACGTTTAGCCCATACTAAGCTTTCTTTCATTCCTAATGTGGTCACTTTATTTCACAAGGGTCAATCGATCACTTGGCTGACGTTTTACTCATCATTTCATGCTGCCAAAGAGGAGGGAAACTCTAAACCTCCTGCACCGCCGTAGGACTCTCAGGATTTATATTGCCAGGATCAAATAGTTTCGAGTCTATCACCAACTTTTTCTTGGCTACGCAAGATCCAAAAGGGGCAGGGCAACGCAGAAGTGGACAGTTCTTGCTGGTGTGTTCTTTGCATTCAGATCTTCTATGCCCCCAATCCCCTGAAAAGAAGGAGCATCTTGTATGCATTAGGGCCCATTCCACCAGGGCAATGGCTTCCTCCTCAGCAGTGTGTAGGGGGAATTCCCATACCGGATATTTACTATGCTGCAACTTGAGTTTCAGTCCTTACTTTCATCAGACTTTACTGTCTGAATTCAGAAAGGAAAGCCCGGTGAAAGTATAGCCTGAAGCTCAAGTTGTTGCATAGCAAATATCCAGCATGGGAATACATATGTTCACAGAAATCACAGTTTTGCAAGATCTATGTTGCAGGGCTTTTTGATTTTACCATCGCCTCAGACTCCTCTCCTGGGAGGCAATGCTTAATTATTAAGTCAAGAGGTGAGGAATCTGCAGGTAGAAATATCCATCAGCAGAACATGTTGCTTACATTTGGTAACAATCACTTTGGTGGATACGTATCTACATGCATACTTCTCACCAATCTCACATGCCTCTCCATTCGGAGGAGAGATCATACAACCCTCAATAATGTCCCAAGTTAGCTTTGGTACACTGTCAATGCCTTCCGTCCTGTTCCCTCCTTTGAGGGCCTGAGACAGAAGGACAGGGAACTGATGTTGGTGTGCAATCAAGATGACCCGCACAACTCTCTGATATCATATCTAGAGTGGAACCTAAATTGAGTAAGAACTGTGGTGCCTCCTAACAGTGCAGTAGACTATTTCAGGTGTCCTGGTCCATTGCCTGGAGTAGGTTCAAAAGCTGAGGAACTTGATTTAGAGTATTCACCAGAATGATTGTTACCAAAGAACTTGTTTGTTCATCCATGCTCCTTTAATTCTACTGCAAACGAACATAGCTTAACTGATCAGGAAGGGCTCCAGGATAATATCCATTCAGTTACGCATGAAAAATTCATGTTTCATAGACTGTTAATTCCCTAGTCATTTGCTAGAAAGAAGCCTTTGAAAGAGCATTGTTAGTACCTAACAACACCTTATATAAAACTGAAAGTTCGAATTTTGCAGCGGGTTCAGATGGATCTCTAGCCAATCATCAAATAATCTTGCCAGAATAAGGAAACAGAAAGAATCAATCTGGAAGCTGATCAGATCTTTGCCCGGCAAGGTATAAAGGCATATTCGAGGTGAGTACAAACCCCAACCATATCAAACCACTTAAAAAACATGGGAAAAAACACTCTTCATGCAGGTTATGTATAATATTCTGCTGCGTTATTGGACCACAGCAACTCACAAGCCCGGTCCTTTGATATAGGATGAGCCTATAACCTAGACCTGGTGAAAAGCATTAGCCGTTCACGTCTGTGCTAAGCAATCAGTAAAGTTTTATGGCACCATTTCGGCTGTATATTCTGCAATATATTATGCAATAAGGCAATTTGAATGGAGTACCCATTAACCTGGTAGATCAGGAAAATGCTGAATGGACTGGCTGATGTGCAACATTTTTGCATTCAGTTTAGAATTTGAGATTGAAATAGCAGAAAAGACATTTTCTTGGCCACTGTTGATAAGTTCTGGATAAAAAAGTCTTAATGTCCTAATCCCCTCTATATATATTTAAAATTTTTCTTAATTGTAAAATTGTTTTTTTGTGTTTTGTGTTGGGATTGGTTGCAAAGCTAACAGGTGAACGTGTTAAATAAAAATATGACTTGGAAGTTCTTTGCGAAATTCTGGTTTTTATTTGTGTTAGCCTGGTCAATATGAGTGAATATGAAACGTTATGATGCATCATTTTCATCAAATGTATGTGTTTATTTTGGAATATTAGATTAATAATTTTCTGATTTTCTCATAGATTGGATCCTTTGAGCATAATCTTACCACAGACCTTCTAAATCATTTAGTATTTGTTCAGAAAGTATTCATGAAAGAGGTCAATGAAGTCATACAAAAAGTTTCAGGTAGGTTATGTTTTCTTTTAACTTGGACCATTAATATGTTTAAATTATTTTAGTGTTTCAGATATTGGTATTCCTTTGCGATCAAAGCTATTCATTGACAGATGTAGGCACCAATCTAATAATGTTTCTATGAGTATGTGACAGTAATTCTTGTAGTACTACGTTACATATTTATAAATTAATTTGTAAATTTACTCCATAGTTTGTAGTATGGAGGAGTATGAAAAACGTTTTCATGTGTGCTAAAAGAGTGATCATTAAAAAAGGAAGCCACCAAACCATTAATTTATTGTCGGCTTGTAGGCAATTCACAAAGGCATTTATGAGAATGTGAACTAGTACTAGAGGAGTTTTTCATCAAGTATTTATAAATGTCTTTCTTTTTCATCTGAACTTTAGAATCTGAGCGAAATCAGTTGAAGAATTAAGAACCTGTCAGCGTCACCACAGTCTGGCAATGGTCCTGCTTCTTCATGACTGCATATTCCCCTCCCCCCCACACACACATTTTTTTTCACTCATTACTAACATTATCTAACATTGCTTTATGTGTCCTTTTTATCGTATGTATAAACAACTGCTACTAATTTGTATAATGCACCCCACATCAAAAGCCATTTCCGGTATTATTAGTCTTGTTCATTCATGTTTTCCTAATAATTTCTTCATTGTTTTGTAGGTCTCCAAGATTAGCCAGGATTCACTATTCCATATATAGAAATATTAAGATGCACAGCCTAATGAGTTGCTAATAAATTGCCCAATGCTTATTCTTTCATTCACATTTGATGTTTGTCTTTAAAGATTGATTCATACTTAAATCCTTTTTATGGTTATCTGAAATGATGATTCATTGTCAAGAATAAAAATGTTTACAATATTTACAAATTCATTGTAGATAGCTTAAGTCCTCAACGATCTTTTAACATTGTGCAATAGATTTAAATTTGTGTTAAATTGGTATATTAATCATAAGCTTGTATTTATATCCCAATTGCATTTCGGACCCATGGGTATTTTGTCATGACTGCAAAAATGAATCAAGCCAACATGTAACACCTAATAATACATACAAGGAATAACAAAGTACAACTCACAGGCTCAATCTGTATACATGGAAATCATTCAGGACTGTTGTATTATAACCAACATAAGCTCCATTGAAAGCCTATTGTCTGTCATTGTATATACCCTAAAGCTCAAATTGGTCACTCAATCTCCAAGAGTCTCATAATCGGTGTTGTAAGAAGGACACTCAGAATATTATCTAAACGGTGCCCCACATGTTAGGCTGGCATATTACGAGGGAGACTAAAATTGTAATTTGTTTATATGTCTCACTCTAATCTGAGTAAACAGCAGAATATGTTGTTATAATACACATTTAGAAAAATATACCAATGAACGTCTAATTCAACCAGAAAGATATGTTAAAGCATGTGGCCCAACCAAAAGAATATAGTTTCTCGTGGAGGATCTGTGAGCCGCCTATTAAATAAACTTTTATACGTTTTAGGCAATTTCTTCAGCAACATCTAAGCAAGTCATCCAAATATACACATCCTCACCTATCTGATAGAGACTTCTAGCCACAGATTTTCTACCTTTTTTAATTTCCCCAGGCATCAGACTGGATCCAGAAGATTTTTCATCAGCAGTTCCGGAAGTGACGTGTCAGTACCTATATAGATGAAACCCAGGCGCACTGACGTCAGTTCTTTTCTTTCCATGCCAGCCAGTGCTGATTTCGGAGAAGAGCTACCCCACTGTTGTTTTTTGACCGTCTTTTTTTGACATTATGTCAACTATTTTTGAGATTTACGTCCTGGTGTGTCGAGGATGCTCAAGCCTGGTATCTGAAAGATACACGTTAGTGATAGATTCCTTACCTTAGAATATTCCCCAGGCGTCAGTCTGGATCCGGAAAGTTTTCTGCTTAGTAGTACCCCTGCGCACCAGTAGGTGGCACCGTGTGGCTTCACTGGTGTCGTGCGCGCCGGGACGACATCACGGAGGCTACTTAGGCGCCACCCATGCGTGCTGACGTCAGTTCTTTCTTTTTCCGTGCTGAAAGCGCAGATCCGAATTGAGCACGTACCTCGGTCAATTTTTTTTTAACACTTTTTGAGACTTTTTGTCTTCTCCTCTTGTCTCCTGGTGCACGTAGGGATGCCCGGCTTCAGGTCTTGCGGGTCGTGCCGCCGTAATATGTCGGTGGCGAACCCCCATGATGTCTGCATCTACTGCCTGGAGACCGACCACGACTCCCGGGATTGTCGGGACTGCCGTGCCATGGCCCCGAAGGCATTATAGGAGCGGCACCGGAAGTTGCTGGAGGTTAGGCACTCCTCTCACCGCCGCTCTGGGTCCATTCGCGGGACCGCTCGCGGGACTGCTGTCGTCGCTCCTCGGACTCTAAGTCTTCACCTTCAGATTCCGGTAAGCGGCGCCATAAGAAGAAGTCGAAGAAGCGTGTTCGCTCTCCGATGTCCCCCCTTCGCTCCCTGGAGGCGGACGTGGGGAACAGGGGCTCTGCCCCTGCAGCTCCGCTGAAGCCTGGGAGTCCCGCGGCCTACTTGCTATACCCGGGTCCGTCGGCGACTCCCGCACAGCGGCAAGAGTTTCTTGCTGCCTTGGACCGCCTGTTTAGGCCTCGGGCTCCCGCCGGTACGTCTGCGGGCTGCGCAGCCCCTTGTCCAGATCCTGTTGACCCGGCGGCACTGCCTCCGGCGCCAACCCCGGAGCCACTGGATCCAGCGCCTGTGGCCCCGGCACCACAAGGTGCAACGCCGCTGGCTCTGTCCCCGGCACTGCCCTTGGCTCCGCACTGGGTGCCGTTTATCCAGCCCCTGCCTCGGTTCTCTGACAATTTCGTTACGACCTGGGATCCTCATTAGGATGGGGCTCCGGTTTGGCCCTGGCCGGCATCGCTGGGAGCGCCGCCAGGCACCTCTCTGACTCCGGTCCTGCCGCCGCGACCGGCTCCTTCTACCCCGGAGCAGGATGAGGACTGGGACAGCTCCGAGGACCCCCTTGCGCAGCAGTGTGACTCCGAGCAGGATTGGGTGGATGACCTTCAAGACGCGGGTGAACTTGATGTGTCTTCTGCCCCGGGTTTGCTTCGCCTCCGCCTACTATGGAGGAGGGCGCTTCCTACACTATGGTGCTGCATTGAGCCGCGGAGACTCTCGACCTCCCTACGGTGGCCCTTAAGACCAACCTCCTTACGGAGGTGCTCCAGACGGCGTCTGCATGGTCTGAGCCGCTGCTCCCTTTCAATGAGGCCCTTACCAAAGTCCTCCTGGGTACTTGGTTGCGGCCGGCCTCGGCTGACGCCGGTGGATAAGAATGTCGCTAGGCGTCATCGCCCGGCGCCTGGTGATCCCGCCTTCTTGACAACTCACCCCACGCCTGAGAGCCTGGTCATTCAAGCCTCGATATCGCAGAGTGCCTTTCCCTCTGCGCCACCGCATGAGGACTGCAAGAGGCTGGACCAATATGGCAAGAGGTGGTTCTCCTCGGCCAGTTTGGGGTTGAGGTCGGCTAATACCGCCTGCTTGTTGGGCCGTTACTCCCACACAGTGTGGGATTCAGTGGTGGAGGTTCTGCCTCAGTGCTCTGAGGAGGTCCAGGCTGTCCTTTCCCAAGCAATTGCGAAGGGCAAGGATCCGGCGAAGTTTGCCATCCGGTGTGGTTTGGACACTGCTGATTCGTTGGGCAGGGCGATTTCCACAACGGTGACGTTGCGGCGCCACGCCTGGTTGCGTTCCACTGGCTTTTCATCCGATGTCCAGAGCTCGCTCATGGACATGCCCTTCGATGGCTCCCGCCTCTTTGGTGATAAGGCGGACAATGCCCTGGAGCGCTTTAAAGACTCCAGTGCCACGGCCAAGTCTTTGGGTCTTTCCTCAAAAACTCCTGCCAAGACGGGGTTTTATTCCTTTCGTGGCCAGGGCAGGGGTACCCAGGCGCGATCTTCCAGCAAGCCTGTGCAGAACCAGACTCAGCGAGGCCGCGGACGCGGGTTCTGCAGGGGCGGGTCTGGTAACCAGTGTGCTTGGCAGTCCACTTCCACCCCGGCCGCTTCCGCCTCAAAACCTTCCTAATCCGAGCATCAGGGGGCCCTCCATGCCAGTGGGTGGCAGGGTTCACCTCCACCACTGGCACGAGATTACGTCAGACAAGTGGGTGCAACAGATAATCTGCCAAGGTTATTCGCTTACCTTTCTGTCCTCCACTCCAGCCATGCCACCTCGGTACCACCGCATGTCGGGGTCTCATTTGGCTCTTCTCCGTCAGGAAGTCACGGCCCTCCTGGCCAAGGGGGCCATCGAGTACGTTCCCGATCAGGAAGTAGGGAGTGGTTGCTATTCCCACTGCTTCCTGGTCCCCAAGAAGGACAAGGGCGGCCTGCGCCCCATCTTGGACTTCCGGGACGTTAATCGTTTCCTCCGGAAGGAGAAGTTCAAGATGCTGACTCTAGCTCAGGTCCTGTCTGCCCTGGACCCTGGAGACTGGATGGTAGCGTTAGACTTGCAGGACAATTATTTTCACATTCCCGTCCTGCCGGCCCACCGGCGTTACCTGCCATTCACGGTAGGCCAGGAGCATTTTCAGTTTGCCGTGCTTCCCTTCGGCCTTACCAGCGCCCCTCGGTGTTCACGAAGGTGATGGCGGTGGTCGCCGCTCATCTGCGCAGGTCAGGGGTGTCAGTTTTCCCCTACCTCGACGACTGGCTGTTGAAGGCGGCTTCGCCCCAGGCAGTTGTCTCCCACCTCCAGACTACGGCCGACCTCCTGCATCTGCTGTGGTTCTCCATCAATGTGCCGAAGTCGCACCTGAGTCCCTCTCAGAAGCTCCCTTTCATCGGAGCGGTTCTGGATTTGACGCTGTTTCGGGTTTATCCTCCTGACCAGTGAGTCCGGGATATTCAGGCTATGGTTCCGCTCTTTCAGCCTCTATCCCGGGTTTCAGTCAGGATGACCCTCCGCCTTCTGGGTCTGATGGCCTCCTGCATCCTGCTGGTGCCACATGCCAGATGGCATATGCGGGCTCTGCAGTGGGACCTGAAGTTCCAGTGGGCGCAGCATCAGGGCAACCTGTCCGATCATGTCCAGATCTCAGAGGGCACTGCACAGCAATTGCAGTATTGGCTCACAAATCGCAATTGGGTCAATGGCAGATCCCTCTCCCTTCCCCAACCGAAGCACACCGTAGTGACGAATGCGTCCCTCCTGGGCCGGGGAGGCCACATGAGAGAGGCACAGATCAGAGGCCTCTGGTCTCTGGCGGAGTCCCGGCTCCATATCAACCTTCTGGAGCTGCGGGTGATCCGACTTGCACTGAAGGCATTCCTTCCCTCTGTCTGGAGAAGTGTAGTACAGGTGTTCACGGACAACACCACCGCCATGAGGTATTGCAACAAACAGGGCGGGGTGGGGTCATGAACCCTATGTCGGAGGCTCTGCGCCTTTGGACGTGGCTGGAACATCAAGGCATTACCCTGGTGGTTCAACACCTGGCAGGTTCTCTGAACGCCAGGGCGGACGAACTCAGCCGCCGGTGCATGGTGGATCACGAGTGGTGTCTGAACTTGGACGTGGTGCAAGGTCTCTTTCTGCGATGGGGAGAGCCTTGGTTAGATCTATTCGCCACCGAAGAGAACGCACAATGTCATCAGTTCTGCGCGTTGGAATTTCCAAGGCTGCCCTCGCTTGGAGACGCTTTTCGGCGCGAGTGGAGCTGCGGTCTGTTGTACGCCTTTCCGCCTATACCACTTCTGCCCAGACTGCTGAAGATGATCAGGGGCGACCGGGCCCAAGTCATTCTTGTGGCTCCGACTGGGATCGAAGAGAGTATGGTATCCCGAGCTACTCAGTCTGAGCATCGATCCCCCTCTCAGTCTGCCTCTTCGGGAGGACCTTCTGTCGCAGCAGCAGGGGACGGTCCTCCACCCGAACCTGTCCTGTCTCCACCTCCATGCTTGGAGATTGTGCAGTGACAGTTAACACCTTTCGATCTTCCTCCCAAAGTCTGTGATGTCATCCTGGCAGCCAGGCGTCGCTCCACTAAAATGGTGTACGCCTGTCGGTGGAACAGATTTGTGGCATGGTGCACAGCTAAGACTGTGGATCCACTTTCTGCCCCTCTTTCTGTGGTTCTCCTGTTCCTTCTTTCTTTTGGCCAGCAGGGCACAAAGGTTGTCTTTCGGCTATCTCTGCCTTCCTACGGCTTCCTGATCAGCCTTCTCTTTTTAAGTCCCCGGTTGTTAACCGTTTTCTTAAGGGCATTACGCATACGTTCCCACCTGTGCCCTTCATAATGCCTCAGTGGGACTTGAATCTTGTCTTGACTTTTCTGATGTGCGCTCCCTTTGAGCCCCTTCATAACTGTCCCTTACGTCTTCTTACTCTCAAGGCGTCTTTCCTGGTAGCTATCACCTCTGCCAGGAAAGTGAGTGAGCTCCAGGCTCTTTCTTCCAGACCTCCTTTCCTTTCTGTTCATCAGGACAAGGTGGTTCTGAGGACACGTCCTTCTTTCTTGCCAAAGGTTGTCACGCCCTTCCACATCGGGCAGACCATCACTTTGCCCACCTTTTTTCCACCTCCGCATGCTTCATGGGGAGAGGAGCAGCTCCACAGTCTGGACCCTAAACGTGCGCTTGCATTCTATCTGCAGCGTACACAGCACTTCCGGGTGTATGATCAGCTCTTAGTTGGCTACGTGAGTGCCAAAAGAGGTCGGGCGGTACACAAACGGACCACCTCCAGGTGGGTCGTTCTGTGCATCAAAGCATGTTACTCCTTGGCCAAGAAGGATCCTCCTCTGGGACTGCGTGCCCATTCGTCCAGGGCTACTGAAGCCACTACTGCCTTGGGACGCGGTGTCCCCTTGCAGGAAATCTGTCAGGCAGCTACGTGGGCCTCGCTGCACACGTTTACCAAGCACTACTGCTTTGACAGTCAGGTCCGGAGAGACGGCTTCTTTGGCCGTTCTGTACTCCGTGACTTTCTGGTGTAATTTGTTCGCAGACCCACCACCGGGGTTGGTATTGCTGGGGTATCTATTCTAAGGTAAGGAATCTATCACTAACGTGTCTCTTTCAGATGCACAAGTTACTACTTGTGTAACAATATAGCTGTAAGAGACATTAGTTAGTGATATATTCCTTACCGCCCTTCCCATCCTCCCCGTTCTGCGATCTAGTTACTAGGGTTAAGGTCATCCCCTTTTAGGGCCCTAGTTTTATGCACCAAAGGTCAGTTTCTCGCATGACAGAACTGACGTCAGTGCGCTTGGGTGGCGCCTAAGTAGCCTCCGTGACGTCGTCCCGGTGCGCACAACGCCGGGTACAGGCGTGGAGCCGCACGGCGCCATCTACTGGCGCGTAAGGGTACTGCTAAGCAGAAAACTTTCCGGATCCAGACTGATGCCTTGGGAATATTCTAAGGTAAGGAATCTATCACTAACTAATGTCTCTTACAGATATATCGTTACACAAGTAGTAACTTGTGCTTTAAGCCCTGCGGCACCTGTCACCGACCAATGTCTGCAATGGACCCGCACCTTATTTGTCTTTGGTGTCTGGCGCACGACCACAACACCAATTCATGCTCCGATTTCTGGGCCATGACACCGAAGGCTGTGAGGGAGCAGTCCCTGAAGCTGCTAGCGGTCCAAAGACTTCCTTGTCCTATTTGTAGTCCACAGGGAACTCGGGCAGGAGGCACAAAAAGAAGAGCGAGAAGTCGGAGGCACAAAAAGAAGAGCAAGAATTCAAAGTGCTCTTCGAATTCTCTTCGTCCATCAGCCGATGAAACAAGAGAGTCTCGACATTCTAAGCCTTGTGCTTAGGCCGACTCTGTGCCTCCCCAAAGTTCCTGAGGCCGAATCGACCTCCGCCCAACTTAGAGTTCTGTGAGGCCATGCGCCTCATATTCGAGCGTCCCAAACCCATCGATGTGCCTTCGGGCCTTGCGGGGTAGGAAGGCACCCTATCTGGTTTTGCGCCAGCAGCTCCGGCCCTAGCTCTAGTGGGGCCCAAAGGGATCCAGTCCTGGATCCAGGCAGATGCCGGTTGTGCCATCTTGACCTTTCCTGACACTGGTCCCGCTTTTCTTCAAGTACAACTACTTGACTTCTGTGCACTGGATCTGTGTTGCTTATGCCTTAAGTTTCAAAGAATAAACACAAATAATGTTCATCTATAACATTTGTCAATGCAGACAAATTGAGATGGAACAATCAGTTTCATGTCATGTGATTAAACATAAAACGACATTTAATCTGTTCAAAACACAGAAAAATGACTTAATACAATGCAGGTCTTCATTTGGAAGTCTTTGCCCAATGTATTTCGGTCCCCTTGGCCCTTCTTCAGGGGCTTGAATCTAGAAATAACATAAAATGATATCTGCTATGACACAATTTCAATGGGCAGGGAATTCAAATCAAACATTCTACAGCAATGTGACATGCCATTAATGAGAGAGTAAATTGAATCAACTGTTGTATAAAAAAGCTCCATGAGAAAAAAGGGATAGTAAATCAGAAAAAGGAAAAGATGTGAATGAAAACCCAAGAGACTTAAAACTCCGAAAAAACCCGACAATGCAGACTGATACCCAACCTCAGTGTGAGTGACCTCCTAGTGGAAAAACGCTTCTGAAAAGTACAACCAGCATGCTCCTTTGTGTCGGATATACTGAAGACTAAATACCTCTAAAAATGCGGATCCTGCTGTATAATCCTATTAAAAAAGAAAACCAAACACAAATATGAAACCACCGTCCGTCTGCCTATTTCAAACTGAAATACCGTAACCCAAATGCACTGACCTTGCTCAGCAATACTGGTAACGGAATAAAACGTCGCCTGCAAAACAAACCGAATGACCGATGATGTCCAATGGCAACCATACAGTGAGATAATCCCCCTTCCTTCCTGAGATTCACGGTTCATTACCTTACACTGGTGTAAAAAAGCTCCAATAATGAACGCTGGATTTGGTGTTCATAATCAAACCTCCTCCCGCCGCTCTCTTCCGTGAATGACCCGCGTACTGACGCACAACACTAAAAAAGGAGTAGATTAACCAACACTAACAACGAACTATTGTGAGCGAAACCTCCCCTCAACAAAAGCCACTTCAAATGCGCCATGTTAAAACTAAATTAGCCTCCTGCTATTTCGATACTATACCAGCGAACTTAAATGGCCGAGCTCACGCCACCTGGCTCATAACTGGAAACGAATACTCAGCCCATTCTATAAGAAAAAAATCTTTGAGCGTTCATACAACGTGTGGTGAGTCACTACGAGTGAAATAAAAATACTAAAGGCTAAGGTACCCTGGGTAAACAAGATTAGAATGTGACAGTGGCTACACATTTCTACCATAAGAAAGTGCCAGCACTTCTATGTATCACTACCCTGGTGATGCTCCATATGACTATGGCGCCTATAAAAAGCAAGATAAATCTACTTTCTCATTTAACCCCTTCGGGTCTTGTGTATCAAGTCGCCTGATCCAAAAGATTTCTCGTTGTAGTAACGATCTGGTTAAATCTTTGCCTGGGGTCAATGTTGCTACTTCAATGATCTGAAATTTATTTTGAACGATCGTGTGACAAGCCTCCATCCAATGGCATGCTAAACTGCTATTAGTGTTCTTATTGCGGATAGTGCTTTTATGTTCGGGAATCCTTATTTTTATTTTTATTTCCGTTTTTCCAACCTAAAGTAATCCACATGGACACTTGATTCCATAAATTAAATTTTTTTAATTGCAGTCAGCATTGTGTTTCAATTTGATCGATTCTCCAGTGATGGTATGTTGAATGTGATTGCCAATGCTCCGGCTGTGTCTTCCCTGTTGTCATCCCTGACTCTGAGTTGGAGTCGGAGGTGCATCGCCAGATGCCGACTCCAATAGGAGACTTGCCTCCTAGATCGAAGCCCGAGATTTAATTTAATCAGCTAGGCCTCAGAGAAGACTGGGAGGGGTCACTGGACCCTTTAGAATACCAGCCCTATGAGGAAGAACAGTGTGGCTCGGTGTGGGGACCTGGGTGAGTCCAGCGGCCTGGATATGTCTCCAGATGCTGCTCTGCTTTCTCCCCCTCTACTGTGGCTACAGAGGAAGGAGCTTTTTAGGCAATGATGCTGTGGGGTTTGGCTGAGGTACTTGACCTTCAGCTACACACGGTGACAGTCAAGACTAATCTCTTGACAGAGGTGCTGTAACCGGGCAGTCTCTACGTCGGAACCGTTACTCCCATTCAGTAACACCCTCAAAGACGTCCTGTTTGGTACCTGGTCCAAACCCAGCACAGGGGCTCCTGTGAATAGGATGATTGCCCGCTGCCATCACCCCGCACCTGTGAACCCAGACTGTGAACCCAGACTTACTCACGCTACACCCTACCCCTCAGCTCTTGGTGGCCCAAGCCTCCACCTCACAAGGCACATTCCCTACCTCTCCCTCAAATAGGGAATCCAAGAGGCTGGACTCATTTGGTAAGGAGATGTTTTCTTCCTCCAGCCTGGCATAGATGTTCATGAATACTGCATGTCTTTTGGGCCGTTATTCCTACACTTTGTGGGATACATTTCGCTAGTGCTACCACAGGTCCCGGAAGAGGCCGAGCCTGTACTCTTCCAAGCTGTCACCGATGGGAGGGATGCGGCAAAGTTTACTATTCGATGTGGACTTGACACGACGGACTTGCTAGGCATAGCGGTTTCCACAACAGTAGCCCTTAGACGTCACTCCTGGCTGAGGACGACTGGCTTTTCAGGAGATGTCCAAGCTTACTTTATGGACATGCTGTTTGATAGCACCAGTCTCTTCGGAGACTAGGCAGATTCGCCGATTGAGCGCTTTAAGGATTCTTGTGCTACGGCCAGGTCTGCTTTTCACTCCTATTGTGGCTACGGATGAGACTTCCAGCTGCTCCAATTACCACCCAGCCGCCGCTGCATGGCCGAGAGTGTGGTACTCACAGACATATTGGGTCAGATGGCCAGCTGTCTGGTAAGTCCACCACCCCTGTACTGGAAATGTCCCAAACCTTCCTAGTCTGCCCCTTTACCACCATGGGAAGCCAATTAGTGGCAGGATTCACCATCACCGTCCTCACTGGCAGTCCATAACATTGGACAGGTGGGTTTTACAGATTGGCCGAAAGGGCTACTCCCTCCCCTTTAAGACTACCCCTCCCTGAATGCCTCCAGCTCCCGATCGGCTTACGGAGGGTCATCTGTCTGTTCTCTGCAAGGTCATAGTTCTCTTGGCCAAGGGAGCCATAGAGAAAGTTCTGGTGCCCGAAATAGGATGTGGTTGTTATTGCTGCTACTTTCTGGTTCTGAAAAGGAGAAATTCAAAATGCTCACATTAACTCAGGTCCTGTCTGCCCTGGACCCGTACAGACAAGATAATAGCGTTGGACTTGCAGGACGCTTATAGTTTTGGCTTGCATGATGCTTATTTTTATATTCTCATCCTGCCTGCCGGCGCTATCTCCCGTTCATGGCAGGTCACAAGCACTTTCAGCTCACCATACTTCCTTTTGGTCTTACCAGTGCCCCTTGTGTGTTCACCAAGGTAATGGTGGTGGTCGCAGTTCATCTGCAGAGGTCAGGGGTGCCAGTCTTCCTCTACCTCGACAACTGGCTACTAAAGGTGGGCTCGCCCAGGCTGTTGTCTCCCACCTCCAGACCACGGCATACCTTCTGCACTCGCTGTAGTTCACTATCAGCGGCCAAAGTCACACCTGACTTCCTCTCAGACGCTCCCTTTCATCTGAGCTATTCTGGACACGCTGCAGTTTTGGGCTTCTCCTCCCGAATGACGAGTTCAGGATATTCAGGCTGTGATTTCGATATGTTAGCCTCTATCCTGGGTTTCGGTGAGACTGACTCTGAGACTGCTGGGCTTCATGGCCTCCTGCATCCTGCTGGTGACACGTGCCTGGTGGCATATGCAGGCTCTGTAGGGTGATCTGAAGTCCCAGTGGGCACAGCATCAGATGAATGTCTCTGTCATGGTCCAGAACTTGGAGGGAACTGCAAACGATCTGCAGTGGTGGCTAACGAACTCCGATTGGGTCAGATTCAGAAACCTCTGCCCTGCCCCAAGAGCAACACTCCTGGGATGGGCGGCTATCTGGGAGAGGTGGAGATCAGACAACTCTTGTCTCCGGCGGAATCCGGACTCCACATCAACCTGCTGGAGCTCCATGCGATCCAACTGACATTGAAAGCCTTTCCATCGGGGGAAGTCTGGTACAAGTGTCCACAGACAACGCCATTGCCATACGGTACTGCAACAAACAAGGCGGGGTGGGGTCCTGGACCCTTTGTTAAGAGGCCCTGCATCTCTGGATGAAACAGCAAGGCATTGCCTTTTGGTTTAATACCTGGTGGGTTCTCTGAATGCTAGAGCAGATGAACTCAGCCAAAGATGCCTGGAGAATCACAAATGACGTTGTCAACTGAAGTGTCGCAAGGTCTCTTTCAGCATTAGGGAGAGACATAGTTATATCTGTTCGCCTCCACTGAGAACGTGCGATGTCAGCAGTTTTGCGCACTGGAGTTTCCTAGGTGGCACTCTCTCAGAGAAGCTTTTAGTCCAAGTGGAGCTCAGGCCTCCTGTATGCCTTTCTCCCCATAACACTCCTACCCAAAGTTTAAAAGAAGATCAAGAATGACCGCCCCAAGTCATCCTTGTATCTCCAGATTGGGCATGGAGAGTCTGGTATCCCGAGCTACTGAGCATGGCCTTTGATCCTCCAATTAGGCTTCCTCTTCATGGACACCTTCTGTCGCAGCAGCAGGGAAGGGTTTCCCACTTGAACCAGTCACCTCTCCACCTTCTTTCGTAGAGATTGAGCAGCAACAGTTGACAGCTTTTGGCCTTCTTCCTGAAGAATCTAACGTCATCTTGGTAGCTAGGCACCCCTCCACCAATGCGATGTATACCTGCCTTTGGAAAAACATTTGTGGCATGGCGTGCAGTAAAATCCATTGATCCCCTTTGTGCCCCTCTTTCTGAAGTTATGCTTTTCCTTCCTTCTTTTGTTCCATAGGGCTCTGCTCTGGGCACTATTAAGGGCTATCGGGCGGCTCGTCCGCTACGGCGGCGGCTCCACCTCTATGGCGGAGGAACGTCGCCCCGCTGCTTTTAAGCAGTGAGAAACATAAAATGACAACTTAGAGTTATTGTCATTTTATGTTTCATGTCCTGCTGCTTTGCAGCGGCCGGGTAGGCTAGGCTGCTCTGCGCATCCAACAGGGCAGGAGAGGAGTGGCTTGCTCACTCTTGACTGCACGATGACTATTTAGTCGGCCCTCTCGGGCCACCCAAACCAGTCCTAGCCACTTTCCCCTTCATGCAAGCTGTATTGCAGCCTGCATGGAGAACATGCCCATCCCTTCAACCCCTGGCTGAGCGTCGTGTCACGGTGCTCTGACGAATCGCAACACTGCATTGCCACGTTGGGATTGGTCAGGGGAGAGAGCCTGGCTGCCTGCTTTCCTGTTCCTGTTCCTATCCGAGGCAGGAGAGAAGGAGCAGAGAAGACGCGGGACCCGGCTCAAGGTAAGAACTTTTTTCAATTTAATTCTGAACCCCCTGCGTAATTCAGCCCCCCATGACTCACCCTGCGACCCCCTCGCAGCTCGCCCCCCCGCCCACCTCCGCGCAGTCCTGAGACTCGGACCTAGAAACCAGATCACTCACCATCTGAAGAATCTGCATTGGCTGCCTGTCCAATGCAAAACTCTCTTCAAAGCATTAGTCCTGGCTTTAAAAGCTCTGCATGGAATGGGGGCTCATTACATCCGTAAGAGAGTCTCACACAATGTTCCAGGCAGATCCCTTAGGTCAGCACATAAACATCTAATTGTCATACCTAACTCTCTCAGAGCCCGCCGCGGCGGCCGCTCGTTTCAAGTGCAAGTGGCTAGATTGTGGAACAAGCTGCCACTTCCGCTCAGGCAGGCCACGAACATACTAGCTTTCAGGAAACAATTGAAAACCTGGTTGTTCCAACAAACAGCATAATGGCCGACTCCCCGGTATTAGAGTTTTCTTTTCTGGTCCATGTATATTCTGTCTCAGCGCCGGGACACACTGTTGAGTAGCTGCGCGCTCTACAAGTCCTTTTTAACATAACATAACACCCATGCCGGCCGCGACTGCTATCTATCTGCCATTTTTGCCTTTTGCGGTTGCCTGGTCAACCCTCTTAGTTAAAGACCCCTACTGAACATAGGTTCCTCAAGGCTCTTACTCATCTCATCCCTCCTTCACCATTCATTATGCCTCAGTGGGACCTTAATTTGATTTGGACTTCTTTTATGTCTGCTCCTTTCGAATCTCTACACAATTGTCCCCTCAGGCTTCTTACCTTGAATACAGCCTATCTTGTGGCAATTACATCTGCCGCATAGGAAGTGAGCTGCAGGCCTTATCATCTAAGTCTTCTTATCTCTCCGTCTATCCTGACAGAGTGGTGCTTCTCACAAGGGCCTCCTTTCGACCAGAAGTCGTCACCCCTTTTCATGGAGGCCAATTTATCACCTTGCCTACCTTTTATGCTCCTCCACATCACTATAAAGAAGAGGAGCAACTCCACTGTCTGGACCTAAATAGAGCGTTGTTATTATACCTTGATCGTACACGAGAGTTCCAGGTTACGACTTACTCTTCGTGCGGTATGTTGGTGCGAACAAAGGTTGGCAGTGCAGAAGCAGACCATCTTCAGATTGGTCGTGCTCTGCATCAAGATCTGCTACGCACTGGCCAAGAAGCAGCCTCCTGAAGGTGGGCAGCTCTTTCCATCAGAGCTAAAGCTGCGTTAGCACACGGAGTTCTGGGCCTGGTTATCTGTCGGGCAGCAACGTAGGCGTCCCTGCACACGTTCACTAAACATTACTGTCTGAACAGTCAGGTCCACAGGGATGGGCACTTTTCCCGTTCTGTCCTGCAGTATTTTCTCTTCTGGAATTAGTTTGCAGACCCTCCTCTGGGGATGGTATTGCTTGGGTATCTATTCAAAAGTTAAGGAATCTGCGGCTAGACGTCTCTTTTGGATGAGTAAGTTACTTACCTTAGGTAACACCTCATCTGGTAGAGACTATATCTAGCTGCAGATTTATTACCCACCCACCCATCCTCCCCTCTATAAATTGATGTGTAGGGACAGATAAAACCCTTTTCAGGGCCCTAGTTTTGACACACTAGTGGTCAGTATTCTTCATGGCTCTGTGCTTCTGGTGTGGAAAGTTGTGAAAAGTAACGGACGTCAGCGTGACTGGATGACGCCTATATAGGTACCACGATGTCACTTCTGGCACGGACACGGAGCCGATCAACGTCACCTAGTGGCAATCAGGGGTACTGCTCACGAAAAATCGTTGTGATCCAGTCTGGCACCTGGGGAAATTTAAAAGGTAAGGAATCTGTGTCTAGATGTAATCACTACTAGATAAGGCATTACCAAAGGCAAGTAACTTTTTCTAACTTGTTCAATGGTTATTCTCAGACCCTCTCTCATTTTGCTATTTTGCGATCTGCGAAATCAGCTGAGGAGTACGATGACTGGAATATTTATCTTTTTGGGTGCAGAAAAATTGTGCCATCTTATTAGCTGTACGCACACATGTCACTATGTGGGGCCGTACAGCTGTAATAGCTGCCTGCTTCTTCCTGCCTTAGTAGGAATTACAGAAGGGAATGTACAATCATGTCAATGGGCCCTGCCAATTGATATGAATAATACACCTTTAGAGCTTCCATTTTCGGATGCGGGCACCTCACAGAACAAAGGGGAAAACAATGCTGTTGAAAGAAAGACGAGAAAACAAAAGTAGTGCTTCACTGGCAAACTCTGTAAAGTGGCACTAATGTGTTTGGGTTTGAATAAAAACAATCTGGCCACTTTGTCTTGTTTGGACATTTTTTTTCTTTTTGTTTCTCTGTTCAGAAGCTGCACTTTGGATGGGAAAAATGTCTGAAAAAGACAATATTTTCTGGATTTTCTTTTCTTTTTTGGACCCATTTCACAGGGGAACGAATGAAGGAAAGGAGAGGTAAAAGAGGGTAAGAGTCGTTTCTTGAAGTCATGGATTTCAGCAGGTGAGGAGGAGCGAGATAGAGACAGAAACAGAGGAAAGAGAGCGAGCTACCAGCGGCCTCAGTGCCAAAAGCAAATATTAGTACAATTTTATCAGCACCCCTCAAGCTCTGTTAGATAGGCTTTTGTGAACATAACATGGTACAAGTGGCCTATTTCAATGCATCTGAAGCAGTTGTAAGGATTCACAAAGCCTGGCCCTCTTGTAGGAGTTCCACAGAACAGAGTCATCACAAGCAGAGACTGCAGCAGCCCAGGAAGGTACACAGTAAGGGGCTCAATGGGAGGGAAGCTTTAAAACCGATAAACGATCAGAAACTTAAAATTTTAATTCAATAATGAATTGGAATACATTCACTCATTGAACTTTGCGTGCAGATTTCTCCCTGGAGTCGGGGTTTCCGCAATGCACTTACCGCTGTTGACTAATTGTTTTGATGTTGTGAATCAGGTTACGCCATTGGCTGTCAGACAGTGTAGTGTATTTTGTTTTCTTTGGTCATCGAAGATTAGCAGTCAATAAAATGCTTGAGCAAAGCCTAAGGATGGAGTCCTTGGGTGTGAATAAGCGACTGGAAGCAAGCAATGGAACATGTCTACAAAAGGCTAGAATGAAGCCGCAGAGACAATGTGTGATCTTGACCAAGAGCCCATGATAACAAACAAAACAAGGAAGAGTAGGGCAGTGCACTGTACACGTGTGGAGAGACATAAAAACTAAGGGTAAGACCCCAAGTTAATCAGAAGATGGACTACTGACAAAATGTAATTTAAACTGAAATATCCACTTTCGGCGTGTTGGTTTGCACAGTAAAAGAAATCTGTGGCAACAAACCTTTGTGTGTGAGAAGGCCAGCAAAAACTGAGATGGAGCTCATAAAACGAAAAGGGGCCTAACTTCAACCAACAACAACCAAGGAGGAACTGATGAATAAGGGGGAGTGGGCGCTTTAAAGGGAGCAGAAGGCAGTGGGAGTTATTTTAAAGACAATTGTTTTTTCAGACTGGAATGTATATTTTCAGAAAAACTTATTTCAAATTATATAAGGAGAAAATACACCTTTTTCATTTTCATCTATTTGTCCATGTGTGTAGCTGAGAAATGGCACAAGCCACGAGATTTTTGGACATTTTTATATTTTACATCATTTTTTAAAACTTCAGACACTTCTATTTTGTTGCCATTAGAAATTCGCATTTTGAAGACTTGGGTATATAAATCCCAGTATGCAAAATGTTGCTGGCGAAAATATGTCAAACTGTCTGAAGGTGTCACACTAACTAGGGTCACAACAACACAGACCACCCACTATTGTACATCATCATGTGCAATCATTGTAATCACCATGTGATCCTGTACATCCTCCTCTGATGCAAGAAATCTAGTGGTCACCTCATGCACAACAATCAGTGTTCTCTTTCTTCCCCTAGTGGCCAGCAACTTATACTGTTATGTGGCATGTCTCCCAGTTCACCCCTGAGGACCCTTTCTCTGAGCCCCATGACACTAAATGCTCCCCTGAGTTGCCTCAGTAATGCTCATTGCTCTGTGTACATGTGCACTTTTATGTTAGATGAGCTTCATTGAAATGAATGGCGTTGGCCTGTGTTATGATCTAGCCGTGCATTTGTGCCTGTTTGTTGTGTACCACTTCATGCATGTTTTATACAAGAGCCACACTTAGTCGCTTTGTCAATAACTGTTTCGCCAAGCAATTAGAATTTTCCTCAACCAATCTGGTTACATTTCAAAATGTGGAGTCCTACAGCAGATGGCTCTGGGGCTTGGATCTGCTTGCCCCAAGTCAGCACAGTGCCATAGAAAACAAGATGACCAGCAACCTAGTGCTATTGTTCTTGTCTTAACCTATGATCCAGAATGTTACCACAAAGGAGAATATAGCAAATAAACACTCTTAGCCACTTTAAACATGCCTATTTCAAAGTGGAATACTCTGCTAAAACAGTTGCCATTGATTTAAGTAAAATAAAGTGCCACAATAATGCCGCCAAATATCTATTTTTGTCCCGCCAAATTTCCATGCTGGTTATGAATTGTGTCTCAGTACAGAGGCAAATCCATACTGTGATACAGAGATACTTGATTTTGTGAATAAGAAAGGAGTGCATATTTAGAACTCAATTTCATTATTATCTCTTAGATTCACACCATATTCCAGATTGATGTTCCCTTTTTTTCAGAGGAATTTCCTTCTGCTTTCACCTTATCACAGAAATGTTTACCCTTTTGTATCTCAATAAATTCTAGCCCCCGGAATAAAATGCGGAATACTTTTCCTTTTGTTTTAACATTTACTTTCAGCATTTGGCTCCATTATTTTATTCGTCTTACAATACCAATTTTTGCTACTTTGCACATTTACAGTTAACTGATATTCCCATCACCATGTACTGCACCATTTTAATCGGCTTAACAAACCTTTGTGTTAATGAGCAGAAATTGTATGTTTTAGCAAAAAGACCCAAGTAGAGTGGGAAGTAGAAATCTTCAGTAGGTTACGCTCATGCACAAAAGGTACACCCTTTTAATACTGTATGGTTTTACATATACATCTAACATTCATTTAGTTTATCAGTCTTAACAGAACAAAAGTGTAATATCCTATAACAAATAACACACCTATAATTTTCACATTGTCATCGTTTAATCAAAAAGATTAGCCAACACTCAGACGCCTCGCGTGGAAAAACTAAGTGCATACATTTTGCTTCTTTGTCAGCTGCGAAGGTAGTAGAATGAGGTGCTGCTACATAAGTGCACATGATTACTTGTTCTTTAGGAAAAGATCTCACATGCATATAACATCATAAACATGTATGTTGGGTCTGCAGCATTCAAGTGGTAGTACATAATGCCCAAGTTTAAAGAGATCAGTGACATCTCAGAATGTTTGAAGGGCTATGAAGTAATGTCCCAACAGTGCAAAGTCCATCATTTCACTCTGAGATTGTTTACAAAGGGAAAAAGTCCAAGATGGTTGCAATTCTTCCCAGAAGTGGGAGTCACAGCAAATTCCCCTTAACAACAGACTACATCATTTAAATAATGCTCACAGAGATCGCAAAGGAAGGGAACTACAGATCAATTCGCTAAATGTTAGAGCTCATAATTCTGTCATTTGTCAAATACTGAAAACTTTTGTGAAAGGGTAGTCATGAGAATGCCACTCCTTTCCAAAACATAAAAAGCATTGCTTCACTGCTTAGACTTTTAAAACACCACCTGAATGAACCACAAAATCTCTGGAACAGTGCCCTGCTGACAGATAAGACCAATGTGCAACTTGGTTATATTGTACAACAACCTATTTGATGAAACCAAACCCTGTTATCTGATAGAGACTTCTAGCCGATAGAGACTTCTAACTGGCCAAAACTTTCCCAGTCTGAGTGGGTAACAAGTCTCGAGACCTACACACCACCTAGCACATCCGATCCCACTCTAGCCAATGAAAATTATAATAAATGGATCTCAAACTCACTTGACTCCGTGCTCCCTCTAAAACGCACAGAGTCAAAACGTAATACTCGAACCGCTCCCTGGTACTCCCCTGGTTTACGGGAAAAGAAACGCCTCTGCAAAAAACTTGAAAGGAAGTGGCGAATAGATTATTCTCCCTCCGCGAAAAAAGCTTACAGAGCCGCAATAAGAACATACAAAAACGACATTCACATCGCGCAGGCAACCTTCTTTGAAAACAAAATCAATACAGCCGCCTCTAAACCCAAGGAAATATATAAAATCGCGAAAACCCTTCTCAAGCTGCCAGACAAACCCCCCAACCCCCTTAATGCACAAACCCGCTGTAACAACCTAGCTGAGTTCTTTTTCCAAAAGATACAAACCATCTACACCTCCTTTCCCCACATCCAACCCCCCATCCCATCCACCAAGCAGGGTGAGCTTAGACTTTGTACCCCAGTAACACTCAGGAATTTTCCACCTCTTGACCCCACCTCGCTTGAAATTATCATGCGTCAGGTGAAATCCGTCTCTCCCAACGACCCAGCGCCTCCATGCAATCTGCTGACAGTAATCAATCACATCCTACCCACTACCCTCAACCTGCTTAATGCCTCATTGTCCACCGGGACTGTCCCATCCCCCTGGAAGCAGGCCATGGTGAAGGCTCTCCTTAAAAAATCCTACCTGGACCCAGACAACCCAGTGAACTACCGGCCAATCTCTCTACTACCATGGCTAAGCAAGATCCTTGATAAACACGTCAATAGCGCTCTGGTTGAATTCCTAGAAAATAACCATCTACTCGACCCCTCCCAGACGGGATTCCATCCCATGCATGGGACCGAGACCGCCCTCATTGCAGTTACAGAAGAGGCAAGGAAGATCATGGATCAAGGAGGATCTGCTGCCATCATCCTCCTTGACCTAAGTGCCGCCTTTGACACTGTAAATCATACCATCTTACTGCAAAGACTCGCGAGCCTAGGAATCTCTGAGAGCGTTTGGCCTGGCTCAAGTCCTTTTTGTCAGACCGTTCATTTAGGGTCTTCGAGGGTGAAACCATCTTCCCTAGTAAGCCCCTTGGGTGCGGAGTGCCTCAGGGCTCTTCTTTGAGCACTACGCTCTTTAACATATACATGAGCCCCCTAGCTGAGATTGTCCATCCTTTTGGAATAAAAATAATCACATACGCAGACGACACTCAGCTAGTGGTAGCCCTCAACCAGCCACCCACCGCACCCAACTATCTGAGGGACTGTCTGGAAGCAGTGTACTCATGGATGACATCGTCTTGTCTCAAATTGAACGGAGACAAGACCGAGCTGATGCTCCTAGGTAACCCCCCCAGTCCTACCATCGATCACCTATGGCCCACCTGCCTCGGATCCGCCCCCACAACCAAGGACTCCATCAAAAGCCTTGGCATATGGCTGGACAAATCCCTTAACTTTAGTTGCCAAGCAGCCAAACTCTCAGCTACGTGTTTCGGTCTACTCTGGCTCATTCGGAAAATCCTCCCTCTTTTACCCTTCCAGGCAAGACAGACTATGATCCAAGGTCTGATTTTGTCGCGCCTCGATTTTGGGAATGCCCTCTACTTGGGAGCCCCTCAGGTCACCCTACATAAACTCCAGGTCATCCAAAATTGCACAGCCCGTACTCTCCTCCAGACCCCTCGCCGACTCTCCATCAAATCCGGACTGAAAAATCTTCACTGGCTACCAGTAAGGCAAAGAATTGAATTTAAAAGCCGTTGCATCATCCATCGAGCCTTCTGGAAAACCGGCGCCCTTATTAATCATCCACTGGCCATCCCCTACATACCAAACAGACATCTCAGATCAACCTCTTCTTTCCTCATCACTATCCCCAGGATCAAAAGAGTCAGATGTGGGGGCCGATCATTCTCCTACAACTCGGCCAAACTATGGAACGCTCTCCCCCTTCATCTCCGATCAGAGCCTAGTCTGCTCCCCTTTCGTAAACAGTTAAAAACCCTACTCTTTAACACTTCTGATTAAGCTCTTAATTCTCCACCACACGTCTGTCCGTTAGCGCTGGGACGCCTCAGGGTAGCTATCGCGCTCAATAAATCCTCATTTCATTTCATTTCAGTTTCCTCACCATAGAATAATCCCCAGGCATCAGACTACATTGGGAATTTTTTGTGAGCAGTTCCCCTGTGCGCTAGTAGATGGCATTGTTCACCTCTGCGTGGTGTTGTTAGCGTTGTTGTTGCCAGGGCGACTTGCTTTGTGCCTATATAGGTGACACCCTAGCATGCTGACGTGCGTTCTTTTCTTTCCGCACCAGTCAGTGTAGCTCAGAGAAGAGCTACCTCCAGTCTTTTCTGACTGACCCTTTTTCGACTTTTTGTCAAGATTTGTCTCCTGGTGCATCAAGATGTCATCTAGGAAAGCTGGTTTCAAACCATATGGTGACCGTCATCGACAGATGCCGGTGATAGACCCACTTTTGGTGTGCCTCAGGTGCTTGGAACATGAACTCTACGCCAAGTGCTGCATCTGCCACCACCCCATGCACCCCAAGGCCTAGAGTGATCTGTTCTAAAGTACTGAGTCTGCGGCTAGAAGTCTCTATCTAATGAAAAATGTACTTACCTTTGGTAACGCCTTATCTGGTAAAGATTCAATCAAGCCGCAGATTCCTTACTGACCCACCCATTCTTCCCGCTTTGCGAATGAATTTCAGAGTGCAGGATTGTTTCCCTTTGACGGACCTTAGCTTAACACACTAGTGGTCAGTGTTCTTCGTCACTTCGCACTTCTAGCGTAGAAAGTCACGAAAAGAAGCTGGCATCGTGCAGGGGTGGAACTTATATAAGCACTGTGCACGTCAGTTCTGTCATGGATGACTCCACCTACCAGCGTGCAGGGGCACTGCTTAATAAATATTTCCGGATCCAGTCTGACACCTGGGGATTATCTGAGGTAAGGAATCCGCGACTAGATAGAGTCTCTATTAGATAATAAGCATTACTGTAGGTAGGTAACTTGTTCATTACTGCTAGATCCTCATACCAACTGCCAATCATGGTAGTGGAGGAATAATGATTTGGATCTGTTTGGAACTACAGACCTGGATGCCTCATAATTATTGAGTTCATTGTGAATGCTTCACTATCCCAGTGCACTCTAGAAGAAAATGTGAGGCTATTTGACCTACATCTAAAGCTTAACAAAGTGAATCATGCAACGGAACAATGATCTCAAACACCCCAGTAAATCTATGGCTAGATAGCTGATAAAAAAAAATCTGGATTTTTTAATGAATAGTTAAAAGTCCCTACCTAAGGACATAAAGAGAGCTGTGCACACACAGATGCCTCAAGAGGAGTGTACATAACCATGCAAGACGGATAAGCCATCCATTAGAACTAAGTATTACTCCTCTTAGTAACATCAGAACTGTCCGATTTTACATATGGCTATAGTAAAGAAAACATGATTGTGACAGGTGTCAGCTCTGGTCATTTAATGCATTAATACTAAATACTTATTGCCACAGATGAGGAGTTGTGATGAACAGGTGCCATACTGTTGGAAAAATTTGTTTTTTAAAAAGCAAGTAATATAAATTAATACTTTGATATGTTTTTTATCAAGCTTATGTTTTTTCTTGAAAGTTATTTTTTTCATTAACTGTAACAGTAAAAAGTAAAAAAAAATTCACTCTCTAACTGAATTCTTTCTGTAGGAGGAGAGCAACCTATTCCTCTTTGGAATGAGCATGAAGTCACAACTGATGGAGAAAAGCCCAAAATCCTGCTATACTCTCTGAACCTGCATTTTAAGGTGAACATAAAGTAAATGTTCTAGTTTTTTTTCCACATACAGCATTAACTCACTCGTCAGGTCACTATTGTGACCCTGGTCCTTTAAATATGTTGCTCATATTACTAAACTGTACATATACTGACTTTCACTAAACCACATCAGTTTGCATGATTACAAATGCTCAGTTGACCTGTTTCTTGTCCCATCCATCTCCGCTGTTTTCCATGTGTACCTTATAAATTTCATACTCTGTATGCGTTTACAATAATTATAGAAATACTTCTAGCTAACTTCCCCTTTTTTCTTTCATTAATTGACAGCTTATCCAAGTGACTGCTACTACCCCATCGATGAGAGCGGTCCGATTCGAAACTGGACGAATAGAACTGGAACTCTCAAACCGAATGCAGACCAAAGCACTGCCAGGAAGCAGCAGCTATTTGAAACTGTTCGGCAAGTGCCAAGTGGAATTAAATCTTGCATTAGGACAGATTGTCAAACACCAGGTTGGTAAGGCCTAAAGTGGCGTTTTTTATTTAATGGTTTGATATAGTAGTGAGCATTCATATATAACAATACATTAGCTTTGCTAGAAAGAATTCTAGCATGAAGATTGCCCCTCTATTTGGCATGCTAATGTTAAACATTTTGTCACCGCATTTTGGTGGCTGTAGTTACGCATCCTCTGCATATCTGCCATTTAATGTTGTACTTGGGCATTACAACTTATTTTTCCTTTGGTTCACAGTATGTACTGTGTCTCCTCCCTTACTCCACAATGCACATGAGCATCAACTCGATCTTACATTGTCTTTTTTCAACCACTGGGTTTGAACGTGTTCAGCAAAGGAAATGAGATTGACGCCTTCCTTGTCTCTTTTTCAGACCTAACTACCCCACTGTTGCGAGCGACTACTTGGATAACAAAAACTGTGCAGTTGACCTATTTGCGACGGTTCTACTGACACAAACACTCCTACCAACTGCTTCACCTGGCGGCCACGACACTCCATTCTGCTACTTTGCCGAGTTTCTTTGATCTCCACAGTGCTTTCCCCGGCAAATGCAAGCAGTAGCAGGTTGTTTGATCGTACAGCCTCCTAATTTTGACGAAAGTGAAGTGTTCGTGGGGAACCTAATAATGTGTTTGCAACCTCTGCTTCTCCCTGATATGTTCTGCCTCGCCTTTAGGTGTAAAAAGACCTGGGGTACCGAAGGGGAAAGTTGTTGAGTGAACTCAAAAATGGAGCAGCAGTTATCCTCTGAGATGTCTGACAACTTGGAGGAACTTGATGGTGCCTCTTCCCTCATCGTGAACACCAGTGTCCTGCTATGCTGCTTTGCATCTTATGATTCAAACCGATGCGCCCAACAACACCTCCTTAACATTCCATTCAATGGGGAATATCTTTTTCAACTCCCAAGTGGATGAGTTGTTAGAGAAAAAAAAGTCACTCAGATCGGAAATCCATGGACGTCCTGCAGTCTGCTACTCTGATGGCGACCTGTGGGCAGCAATACTGATGGATACATCTGCCTGTGGATTCCTCACCTTCTGGATTCCTCACCTTTTGAATTACCCCTAATGCAGCATTCCACGGAAACTTTTCTCCAAAGCTCTCCCACGTCGATGAGGACGTCGCAATGGAACAGCTCCATTCCCGACCCTGCACAACCTCATCGGAGCCATAAGAAAACCTTGTCGGCGTGCTGACGTCAGTTCCCTTTTTTCCGCACCGTCGACGCATAATGGTTTTTCCAGGCCTCTCCATTTCTGAGAGTTTCATTGTTACAGGTTCTCCTGAAATTGTAGCAAAGCAAGGCTGCTCAGGAGAAATATAGCTTCAAGCCTTGTAGGGAATGCGGGGGTCATATGTCTATCACTGACCCTCATGATGATCGTCGTCGGTGCATTCCGTCGGACCACGACGTCGAGGGGTGTTCATCGTGCCAACGCATGAATCCAAAGGCCCTCAAAGAGAGGGAGGCCAAATTGTTCATGGCCAGGGTGAAGAAGCAGAAGAGGGGCCAAAGAAGGCCGAGATTGAAGTCTAAGTCACCACCTCCACACACCTCGAAGTCATCGAGGAAGCACAAGAAGAAGCGGCGCCATGGGTCCAGGTGTCGCTAGTCCAAGGATAAGACTCCGAAGTCGGGGTCCCCTATACTTTAGCATCACAGAAAGGATGAAGTATCACGTTCCCTTTTTTCCTCAGGTTACTCAGGCACTCTCGCTAAGGAAGCGACGCCTTTGCCTCCGGCCACTCCATCTCTGGCTCCAGTGTCACCAGCGCTGAAGCCTGTCTTTCAGCCTCCTCACGCTGTCCGTGACCAGTAGGTACTGGATACGTACCCACCCTTTACGGCTCCCGGTACTGATCCTTCCCTTTCTTGAATGCGATGTTCAGCATGTTTGCCAGGCCTGCTAACCTCACTGGTGCGCCTTTTGGCCCCATGGGACCACTGTCTATCAACCTGGTCGGCTTTCCACCTCACTTTGCACAGTCACCTTTTATGTCATTCATGCTGATGACCCTGGGAATTTGGCGTCTCCTGACGCCAAGGTACTTGATGCAGATCTACTGGACTTGCAGTTGTCTACTGCGAAAATCAAGTCAAACATCTGGACAGAGGTTCTTCACTCTCCTTTTTCTGTGACGGAGCCTCGGCTCCCCTTTAAGGAGGCTTTGACGGAGCCCATCCTAGAGGTATGGCAGAAGCCTATGACTGCCCCTGCTGTGTCAAGATCGGTGTCGAGAAGGTACAAAGTAGCGCTTAGGGATCTGGCTTTCTTATTTGCACATCCATCCCCAGAGAGCTTAGTAGTTCAGACGTCATGCTCTACAAAGCAGTCTACTGGCTCTTTCCCATCCACGCCTGGAGATAGGGAATCTAAGAGGATGGAACAATCAGCTAAGAAAGTGTTTTCCTCAGCCAGTATGGCCTTAAAACCCACAAATGCATCATGCCTGCTGGGTCGCTACATTCATGCTTTGATGGATTCGGATAAGGAAGTCAACCCGAAGCTTCCAGAGGATGTTCAGGGCTATTTTGCAGAGGTTCTGTCAGACACTCAAGCTGCAGCCTGTCAAGTCATTCAATCTGGGCTTGACACAGCTGACTCTGTTGCTAGAGTGATGGGTTCCTCAGTGGCCACTAGGAGGCATGTCTGGCTAAGGAGGGGTCTGGTTTTCCTCCAGATGTGCAGGCCACCCTTTTGGACTTGCCTTTTGATGGCTCTTGTCTCTTTGACAGCACTTTAAGGATAGTAGGGCCACAGCTAGATCGTTGGGTCTGCAGTCCCAGCTTAGAGGCTTTGGTCACCATAGATTTCGAAGGTTTGGCAAGGCTACTTCCTTTCAGGCCTGGCAGCAGGTCGGGTATCCCAATTTTTATGAAATTGGCGATCTGTTACATCAGATGTCTGGGTTTTGGATATCGTCGTAAATTGATTAGCCCTTTCTTTCCGGGAGATTCCCCCTCCTTTCCCCCCTCGCCAGGACTGGTGCTCGGAGGACCATCTGTTGTTCCTGCAACAAGAGGTTCTGTCTTTACTACAGAAAGGTCGATAGAGGTTGTAACAGAGCAGGAAAGGGGTCAGGGATGCTACTCCTGGTATTTCCTGATCCCTAAATAGGATGGACGATTTAGGTCGATCCTAGACCTAAGAATCGTGAATTTGTATCTCAAATAGGAAAAAATCAAGAAGTCGACCCTAGCTCAGGTTCTTCCGGTGCTGCAGCAGGAATATTGGATGGTGTCGTTCGATTTATAGGATGCATATTTTCACATTCCCATCCCGAAGTCACATCGGAAGTATCTCAACACTACCAGTTTGCAGTCCTTCCATTTGGTCTTACATTTGCTCCACGGGTCTTCACGAAGGTGATGGCGGTGGTAGCGGCACATCTCAGAAGATCGGGGATTCCTGTTCTCCCCTATCTGGCAAAGTTGTCAGAGATGGTGCTGCATCATCTGCAAATAGCTGCATGGCTGTTGTTCAACTTGGGTTTTTCAATAAATGTACCCAAATCTCACCTGGTGCCTTCTCAGCACAACCAGTTCATAAGGGCAGTACTGGACACTACTGTGAGTCGTGCTTTCCTGCCTCCTCTGAGGATTCTTGACATCCAGGCTATGATTCCAATTTTTCAAGATGGAGCGGTTGTTCTAGTCCTGAAGGTCTTATGCCTGCTCGGTCTGTTCGCTTCCTGCATACTGTTGATCAACCATGCATGCTGGCACCTGTGGGCACTTCAGTGGTGCCTCCGCAGGCAGTGGTTTCAACACAACCGAGATCTGAGGGAGTGATCAGATTCTTCAGAGATACTGCAGCAGGGCTGTTATGGTGGAGTGTTTCAGACAACCTGTCTCAAGGGAAGCAGTTTCCACCTCCTTCTCCGGTGGCCACAATGATAACGGATGCCTCCACTCTAAGGTGGGAAGTTCATGTGGGGGGATCTGGAGGTCAAGGGCCTTTGGTCTCCACAGGAAAGATTGCTTCACATCAATCGTCTAGAATTGCGGGCGATACTTTTGGCTCTCAAGGCCTTTCTTCACTCCCTTCGCAGTCAGTCAGTTCAGGTCCTGACGGACAACACTTCAGCAATGTGGTACTTAAACAAACAGGGAGGAGTAGGGGCATATTGTCAATGCCGTCACCTCCGCCTGCTTCAACACCCTCCGCATCCTTCGCAAGACTTTCAAATGGATCTCACCCGAATCAAGCAAAACCGTCACCCACGCACTCCTAACCAGCAGACTGGACTATGGAAACGACTTCTACGCCAAAATCAACAAGCCTCTGCTCCGCAAATTCCAGACCATACAGAACACCGCAGCCAGGCTCGTCCTCGGCATCCCTCGACAAGAACACATCACCCAACACCTGCGAGACCTTCACTGGCTCCCAGTCGAGAAGAGAGTAACCTTCAAGATACTCACCCACACCTTCAAATGCCTCCTCAACACCAGACCCCAATACCTCAACGAGATAATCTCCTTCCACATACCCAAGAGAAACCTCCGATCTGCCGACTTTGCCAAAACCCTGTGCATCCGCAAAGACGGACCTGGTGGAAGGGCTTTCTCCTACATCGTGGCCAAAACCTAGAACCAGCTCCCGATAGACGTCAGACGCGCCTCCTCTCTGAACATCTCCAGGAAAACACTCAAGACCTGGCTCTTCGACTGAACGGAGGTGCTTACCTCCCCTCCGCTCCTCCTCCAATCACCTTGAGACCCTCACGGGTGAGTAGCGTGCTTCAAAATTCCCAGATTGATTGATTGATACAGGAATGCAAAGCCAAACTCTACATCGCTAAGCACAAGAAGACTCCACACCATGAACTGTTGAATTGAAAAGGATGGTCCAGTTCTCGCTCCCGAAGTTGTTCCTGCTGTGGGTCATCATCGCGGCCAAACTCTTTGGGCAAGTTTAAGAGAAAAAAAAAAGACATTAAAGTGGAAAAAGCCCTTTACCACCTCGCTTGAATTCCAGAGCGGGCGCAAGGGCATCCTTGTGCCTCTTGCTTTCTCTCCTGATCTCCTTCAAACCCGATTCTGAGTATAGTCCCGTCGCACCCTGATTTCCTATGTCTTTCTGCAACTTTGCAGCAAGTAGAAGCCTTCAGAGAGATTATGCTATGGATCTTTGGCACTTTACCTGCACCCACTGGTGTGACTTTGGGCCCCAAGGTATTGCAGAGGCCTAGAGTCTCTCTTCCACCTGCAGGTCTGTCCTCGGCACCCTCTGTGCCTCTTGTTTCCTCTTCGGGTCCAGCACCGACTATGGTGCCTGCTTTTGCTCCAGTGCCACTTCCCGTGCCTTCCCATTTGCATTGCCACTGATGCAGACGCTGTCAATGCCAGATGAAGATATACATCCATAGTGCTATCTGACTTTGAATTGAACCCACCACGACCTTCGTCAAAATTGTTCCCTGCGCCGGCCATTGTCCAACCTATTGGCGAACCTTTTGAAAAAAATATGTTAAGCTTATTTTAATTAAGAATTTGTGTAGTATGGTACATTACTTGTCATCACATATGTTAACTGTACAGTAGGCAGGGACATAAAGCATCTCACATTCAACAATATATTGCATAAGCACCCATCTTTTGGGCTAATATTACATGTCAGAGATACCATCTCAATAATGTCATAGTATAACATTCCCATATATACTGATTGCATAGGACATGTCATGGACAGCAATTTGGCTTTCTGCAGCCTTGCCTGGATGCGGTCCACGGGTTTCTCTAGAGACGTCCAAGCATTTTTAATGGAAAAGTCTTTTGATGGATCTTATTTTATTAAGGATAAAGCTAACTCAGTCCTAGAGTACTTTTATTAGAGTAGAGATACAGGATGTTCCTTGGGCGTGTCTGCTTTCCTCAAGGAGTGACAGGCCATTATGATGAACAAGTGGGTCCTACAAATTGTATGCCAGGGTTATGCCCTTCCCTTTCTGTCTACCCTGCTGTCCCTTCCACCTCCTTGAGGGCAGCTGGCAAAGTACCATCTGCCCATCTTTCAGCCAGAAATGCTGGCCCTTGTTGGCAAAGGGGGGGTCATGGAGGGATTTTGGACTTGGAAGTATAGACTAGGTGTTACTCTCACTATTTCCTTGTGCCGAAGGACATAGGCGTTTGGCCTATTTTAGATCTCCGAACTCTCAATGCCTTCCTGTAGAAGGACAAATTCCTGATGCTTGCGCCAGCCAAGACTCTGTCTGTCCTGGACCCTGGATGGTGGTGTTCAACCTGCAGGATGCTTATTTTCACATCCCTGTTCTGTGGGCCCATAGGCTCTGCAGCCGAACCTGCAATTCCAGTGGTAGCAACATCAGGGAAATCTGTCTGATTAAATCCAGATTTCAGAGGAGACTACAAAACATATGCTATGATGGATACTGGACCACAGTTGGGTCTGTGGCAGACCCCACTCCTTACCCCACCCAGGGCTGATGGCAGTCACAATTGCAACACTATTGGATTGTGGATGCCATTTGGGAGAGGTGGAGATCAGGGGACCCTGGCCTCAAAAGACTTGACTCCACGTGTACTTGCTGGGGTTGAGATTAATTTGCTTGGTGTTGAAGGCTTTCCTGCCCACCATCAAGGGTAAGGAAAGATGGTGCATGTGCGGACATAACCATTAAACCTATGAGTATACCACCTAAACCCACTGGTGTGGTCCAAAGAACAACAGAATGACAGAGTAAACAAGCATTTGCAATGCAATAGGTCTCGCATTTACGTGAATTTGAGCTATTGGCATTGTAAATGACAATGCCTTTTATTTATGTTTTGGTTTTTAAAACATAAATAAAAGGCATTGTCTTTTACAATGCTAATAGCTCAAACTCCCACAAAAGTGAGACCTATTGCATTGCAAATGCTTGTTTTATGTGGGCAGACTTATTACGAGTGTTTGTAGTGAAAAACGATGACACGACTGAACGAGAGGGGCGGAGTAAGCATAATGTTGCGCGCGTTTGGGTTTCACTAGAGATAAGGAGAGTTTGAAATCGCTCGTTCATAGGTGCGACTTCACGTAGCTCAAAACAATAATGAAAATAACAGGCGGGGGGAGGAGAGGAAGGAGAAATAGAAAGAAAATATAGGGGGTAGAGAGAAAACAAGAGGAGGGAAAGAATCAAATGGATAGAGCAAAGGACAGCAAGAGAAAGAAAAGAGAGGCCGTGAAAAGGAGCCAAGAGAGGGGGGAGAAGTGAATGGGGAGGGAACGAAAGAGCGAGAGAACCAGGAGGAAGAGAGATAAAAAGCGACAGAGGAGATTACAAAGAGCACAAAAAAGAGGAGAAAGAAGGTGCGGGATAGTGTGAGAGTCCCAGAGCGGAGCAACCCCCTGGCTCCCGTGCACCAGTGCTCACTCCGAAGTGGTACAGGAGGCTGCCTCACTTGCCCTAGTGACCCCGCGCTGAACTCTGTGCAAAAATGCTCACTGAACAGCAGTCAGCTTGCTGCAGAGGAATGCCTACTCATTTTGTAGGACAAAATTCCTTTAGTGTATTAAAGGTAAAGGCCTCAAGCTATGGATAGAAATGCAGAGAAGTAGCAATGCGATGTTTGCATGAAGGTTCAAGCAGGGACCCTTTCCACAAGACATGGAGAAAGGTAATGGTGGGATCAGGAAGCCATTCCCTGGGAAAATCCCTTGCAACTGTGTAGCTGCTTATACCCTGCTCATTGAGTGCTAGAGCTGGCGGCACATCTCTGAAGTGATGATATTACCTACAGATTTAGCGTTACCTCCTGGTTGTTCCCTTTATGGGTGTCCATTTACCAACGTGTTTGTGTTAGTGATAATCATTTACAGTATTTCTCTGGAGTGGTGAATTCACGGTAATAACAACAAGCTGGCATGCTGCTGCTTTACAAAGTTATATTTTTAATAAAGAAATGGTTTGGCGACCCGCGCTATAAGTAAGAAGTGCGGCCGCCAAAATGCTGCATGTTATTGAGCCACACAGAAAAAAATAAGCATACACAACACAACATAGTGAAATAAAGCACGGTGCCCGTCTACATAAAAAGTATGTGTGTGGAGACCCGTGGTATACAAATAGAAAAATACCTTTTCTCAGACGGCTGTGAGCGTTGTTGAACATAGAGCGTAACTGTGTGTCTTGGTACAGCCCGCTTGTGCCCCTGTGTTTTGAGTTCCGTCTGCCCCCTTAATAAACAAGCAAGACAGCAGTGGTGGGGTCCTTCGAGCAGTATGGGAGCAGAGATCTGAAGGAGCCAGCGCTGTCCATTCTCCTTGTCCCAGGATCTTAAAACGAGCCACGGGCACCATTGTTAAAAGTGCGTGCCCTTGTTTAAAAAGTGAAAGCGGCAAAATTAAGCTTGGTCCGGGAGGGGTGAAAATAAATGAGGAAAGAACGAACAAGGAGCGAGGGGAGGGTAATGGTGGGAGGTGGCAACACTGAGGAAAGCGGCCGTGCACCACTGAGGGAAGCGGCTGTGCATCTTAAACGTATGCACAAACCAGGCGCCATGGCAAACAAGGGGCGAGGGAAGTTGTGGTGGTGGGGGGTGACAACACCGAGGAAAGCGGCCGAGCAACACCGTGAATATTAAACGTATGTGCGAACCAGGCGCCATGGCAAAAAAACAACAAAGTAGTCCCTAAATTAAAAGATACAGCCCTGCAGCGTAACATAACTGTAGTTGGTCGGTGCTGCTTCCTCCAAAAACGGACGTGACTTATCGTATCTACAGCCAACCATAAGCCTTCTAACAAAAACAATGCCACAGTTAACCAATGGCAAGCGGCAGGAGAAATTACCCTCGATATTGTATTTACTACAGGTCTTGCGACAGCACATGCGCAGTCTAAGCTCGACCTAAAAAGGAGGGAGGTCACCCGCGGTGGCCACAGTAGCTCCGTGCAATGACTGCGGGGAAGGAAAAAAATAATTTTTTTATATATAACCCTCACATACTCTAGTATTGTCATGCTTCATCATTGGGTTCACCCTGACTCCTAAAGGTCAGGGTGGGCTCGATCGTTTTCCCGGGATGACCATGGGGCTTAACTAGAGATTAAAAATCCCTCAACTTCTCCAAGGTATCCCTTTATTAGCGTAGAAAATGGGGAAAGTTAAAAACAATATCTTGTGGGTAATGTGGTTTTTTATGGTCCCATGACCCTGAATTATACCGACCTGTTTCAGCCCTTCTCTAAGGCCCAAACAGGTCCGGGGCTTTCATCAGGGTAATATAATGATACCTCCCTGGGTTAATGTCATCCTTAATACGTGGCTAGACCCTATGGCCAACGCCATGGCAAGCACGGGTAAGAGTTAGATGTCCATGGGGGTCGGCAGCAGGGTCTCGCTGCAGGGCCTGAGAACCCTCAAATAATTATAACTTTTGCACGTGCCATGTACTGCTTATGACCTCACATATTACATAAAAATGGACATGTCTAATGATATAATTGATAACATCACTAATGGCATCTCAAATGACACCATTAATGATACCACTGTGCATGGTGGGCTGATTCAGTGCCTCTGCCTGTATAGAAACTTGTTTGGAAGAAGTAAGGTAGGGAGTTTTATTCAATTAATTATGATAGCTGGGAGAAGGCTGGTCTTTCAATAAGTTTGCCCAGGAATAGTCCATTTGCTGGAGGTCTGAATTATTGGGGTCTTGAGGGTCCAGGTTTGTCTTCATTAGTAACAATCATTTTTACTCCTTTTTTTAAAGTCTTCTGGAGAAACTCCTATTGTTAGTGAGATGTTCATCAGTTTCCTGACTGGGATGGCCACTTAAGTTGTTAGGAGTATGTTTTTGAAGATTTGTGGTAAGCAAGGGTCAGAGGGGCAATCGACTGATCTGTGTGCTTTGACGAGAGCCAGAAATTCAGTTGGTGATAGTTCTTTGAAGGGGTGCAGAGGCTGAGTAAATCTTACCCTGGAGGGATTTGTTGGAAATAGGTTAGTGGTATTGGGTTTTTATTTCAGTGAGAATCCAACATGTTGTCTTTGGTTGTGTAATATTATGGCAGTTTGTGACAAAAAGCTTGAGATAAGGAATGGATTTCCTTTGTTGCATTTTGAATCCCAAAATTCACTGGATATTTTATAAATTCTTTATTAGGACATTTTGAGCTGTGGATTCTGCTTGACTAGTAAGTTATTTTATTGTTGACTTGTGTTGTGTCTATGTTGGTGTATTTTGTGTTGAGGGTTGTTTCGTTGGAACCGGGCGCTCTGAAGCTTAGCAAGTTGTGTTATTTTTTCAGTTTACTTTCATCCAAGAGGATTGTTTTTCTTCTGTCGTGTTTTAGATGTTTTGTGTGGGATTAAGGTATTAAATGCTTCATGGAAACATCCATAGAGTTTTTGAACTGAGTTTATTTTGTCCCGATTGCTGTTGGAAGTAAGCTAGGATTCTAGGTCCTCCAAATCTTTCTTGCTCAAAAAGTCGATATATAGTTGTGGTTCAACTGAATTTAGCTGGGGTGAATTGTGGCGTCTAGTGTAGGAAGGCAGCCAGTTGGTGGTCTGACTACATGGCCATAGTTATCTTTTGGAACGTCAGCAGATGCATCACCAACAGCTCCTTCAAGCAATATATTTTGGGAAAGATGTGGCCTATTTATGTGATTTAAAAGCTCCTTTCATAACAGCATATAACGTGCATATGTATGAAAGGGTATGGCTTCTGTTTATCAGTCACATTAAGATCTCTCAGTGTTGGGAGGTGATCCATCTGCAATGACTGATAGACTGCGATACTCACATATATCTGCTATGTCTCCTTCAAGACATAATGTTGCTTGTACTTTTCCACCATAAATAAAGGTTAAAGGGTTGTGGAAATGTAATACACACTTCTCATCCAATTGAATTAGTGTAAAGAATGTACTTTTCTAATCGGGGATTGGCCAATCATTTAGGTATTCTGAGTTGCAGTTAATAATGTTATTGGCGAAGTATGTGGGATGATCTAGACTTTGTTCCCCAAGACTTGTTTGCTTAATATTTGGGATGCTACAGACTTGAGTCACATGGACCAGCTATGGGCGGCCATGGGCTATATACTTGTGAAGCGTATCATTGCCCATAGATGGGGCGTTCCTGAATCACCAACAATAATGGAATGGGAGCGTGATGTCGATTGGTGCATGTTAGCTGAGAGGGCAATTTATACAAACAGAGGATGCCCCAAAAAATGGGATAAGGTTTGGGGGAAATGGAACACGTATAGAGGCAACATCTGCCACTAGAATTAATGCATGGTACTTCTGTGGTGAGTAGAAGAGGGGGGCGCAATACATGGGATGGT